>NC_089261.1:34152683-34461648 GCF_963930625.1 Muntiacus reevesi | reverse complement strand
AGCTATTAATTTCTATTTTTGAGAGAAAATCTTGTATTATTTTTATTATGTTAAATTTGTTAGATGCATTTTATAACCTAGAATTGATTTACCTTGGTGAATGTTCCACATAAGTTTGAGGAAGAATGTGTATTCTGCTGTTGTTGAATGAAATAGTTTATAGCTGTCCATTTGTCTGGTTGATTGATGGTGTTGTCGAGTTCAATTATGTCCTTACTGATTTTCTAACTGAAAAATATATATCATTCAATCAGTAAGAATAAGCAGTCTAGAGTTTTGATATTAATATCAAGTGAAATATATATCAAGACAAATAGTAGTATTGGATAAGGGAGAAAGATCTCATAATGGTAAAATAGCCGTTCATAAGGTATAAATGTCTCTGTACATAATGATGGAAATTTAAAACCCATGAAGAAAATGAGACAGATATAAAAGAATGAAATAAATAACAAACACGGTTAAACGCTCTTTCTCAGGAATTGATAAAATAACTAAGGGAACTATCAGAAAAGACAAAGCAAACCTAAGGAACACTATCAGCTACCTTTAAATAATTGTTATTTATAGAATGCTACAGTCAAGATTACCCTACTGCGCATTATTTTCAGAGTGTATTGAACATTTATTGGGCCATATCATACTATGAATGGGGCTTCCCAGGTGTTGCTAGTGGTAAAAACCTGCCTGCCAATGCAGGAGATACAAGAGATGCAGGTTCAATCCCTGGGTCAGGAAGATCTCTTAGAGGAGGGCATTGCACTCCACTCCAGTATTTTTGCCTGGAAAATTCCATGGACAGAGGAGCCTGACAGGCTATAGTCCATAGGGTCCCAAGGAGTTGGACACAACTGAAATGATTTAGCATGTATACTATAAATTATTTGTAAGTTAGTGATAGTTACAATTAAAATTTGAAATCATAAAAAATATATTCTTAACTAAAATGAACTGAGTTAGAAGTTGATACTAATAAGATAAAGAGAAACAAAAAACAAATATCTGTAAGTTAAACAACTTATTTCTAAAAATTCCATATGTCAAAAAAAGACAGGAAAGTTTAGAAAATAACTGAAAAGAAGTTAATGCAAAACACAATATATCAAAATTATGGGATATCACTAATATAATAACTAAGGGAAAGCTAATGTCTATAAATTTTTAAGTTAGGAAAGATATAGGATGCTAAATTCTCCAACTAAAATATTTAGAAATGATTTCTTAAAAAATTAGGGAGGAATAGACCAAATTAAAACCAAAGTCAACTTTTTTTTTGTTTTATTCACTAACTTATTATATATTTTTGTAGATTTACATGTAAGTCATATCAATAGCATTGATCTTTCTAGCATAAAACCCTCCAAGTCCATCCATGTTCCTGCAAATGGCAAATTTACCCTCAAGTCAACTTATTCTTTTTTCGGGCTTATTGATATTCCTATGCAGGCATGCACATGTGCACATGTGTGTGTGTGTTTGTGTGTGTGGGTATCACATCATCTTTATACGTTCATCTGTAGATAGACACGTTGGTTACTTCTATATCTTGGCAACTGTAAATATCTTGCTATGAACATTGGGCTGCATGTGTTTTTTCAAATTAGCGTTCACTATTTTGTTTTAGATATATACCTAAGAATGGTATTGCTGGATTTTATGGTAGTGAATAGGTCTCTTTTTAGTTTTTAAGAAGCTTCTGTACTGTTTTCAATAGTAGTTGCATCAATTTATATTCACCCAACATTTGTTATTTGTGCTCATTTTGGTGATGGCCTTTCTAATAGGGATGAGGTGACAACTTGTGACGGTTTTGGCTTGCATTTCCCTGATGTTTAGCGGTGTTGAACATCTTTGCATATGTCTGTTTGCCATGTGCATTTCCTCTCCTGAAAAATGCCTATTCAGATCTTCTGTTGTTGTTGTTTAGCCACTGTCCATGTCTGGCCCTTTGTTTCTCCATGGACTGTAGGCTCAGCAGTCTCCTCTGTCCATGGGATTTCCCAGGCAAGAATACTGAAGAGGGTTGTCACTTCCTTCTCCAGGGGATATTCCCAATGCAGGGATGAACCCACATCTCCTGCATTGGCAGGTGGATTTTTTACCACTGAGCCACCAGGGAAGCCTCATTCAGATCTTTCTGCTCATTTTCAAATAGGATCATTTGCTTTTTTGATGTTGAGTTGTGTAAACTGTTTATGTACATTGGATATGAATCCCTTATTGGTCATATCATTAGCAAATATCTTCTTTATAAGTGGTGGTTACCAGTAGGGGAGCGGGAGCAGGCAGCATTAGGATGGATGAGTTGGAGGTATAAGCTATTGGGTATAAGACAAGCTTATGCATGTACAGTACAACTGGGAGAATATAGGGAATAATTTGTAATGACGGAATGGAAGATAAACATTAACATTTGTATAAAAATTTAAAAAAAATTAGAAGATAATGATCCAAATAAATCCTTTTTAAACAAGAACCAAAAAGTACTTAAAAGGAAGGATATAATATAGATAAGGTCATAGAAAGAAGGATATAATGCAGATAAGATCATAGATGTGTGAAAAAGAAAAACAATAGAGAAATAGATTTAAAATAATAATGCATTAAAAAATGAAATTTAAACCCAATTTCTTGAAAAGATAAAATTAATCAGCTTCTAACTAGATTGATAAAAGCCTAAAGAGAAATGACACACTTTGCCAGTAAGAATACAATATTAGGCAGAGCTTTATGCCAATAATTTGGCAAATTAAACTAAATGTACAGTAATTTTAAAAAATAAGCATAAAATTACCAAAACTGAAATGGGCAAGAATAAAAAATCCGAAGAGTTTCTAGATTGAAAAACTCTTCACACAAAGAACACTTCAGGACCATATTGCTAAGGGATTAAAACCACCGGTTATTTGAGGAAGAAATAAAACCAAGATTAATCAAGCATTTTCAGAAAATATAAAAGTGACATTCATCAATTAATTTCTGAAAGCAATGCTCTGCTCTTACCATGGCAAACAATATGTAGACAGGAAAACTGCTGCCTTAGACTTGACTTTTAAAATGAAATTTTATTTAACTGTATTTTGAGACTCTTTGTTACAGAAACTTCATCTATATACAGGTAATAGAACACAACAATTAACTTTTGTTTCTGCTTATTGTTTACTTTATTGTTACCATTTACTTGCTTCTTTGTTATAAAGTTCCTTCCTAAAATAATATAGCTTTGCAAATAACAAAGAATGCATAGCTAAGAGGAAACACTTCTACCATTTGACTTATAAATTTTAAGCAAATGTACAGTGTTTACTGCATATTTTTTCTTAAAAATAAGTAAAAGCATGCATCATATTATTTTTATCATTATTATAATATTTATAATCATCTTTGATGATATGCAATATATTAATAATAATAAGAGGTATAAATATAAATCATTTGTTAAAACATTTTACCAAGTAGCAATTGAAATCAATAATCTGTGCTATACAATATTATTCAAAAGTTAAGTAATATTATGTTAATTTTTATTTGGTGCACTTTAGTATCCAAATGTTTAAGTAATTACATGGCTTAAGAGAAGTGAGAACTGGGTCTACTTAATTCCTAAGCACATGTTATGAAGACATAATTAATGTTTGATAAAATAAATATCAGTAAAAATTAATAATTAAATAATATTTGCTCTAGAAAAGATATCCCTATATTTGGTCATTCAGTTATTAGTTCTAATCTCTCAGTATAGTTGTCTAAAAGATTCATACTTTTAGGCACTTTCACATATACATCTTTTTTTAGAAAATTTTATTTCTTTAAATCATATCAAGAAGATTAACTTTAATAAGGAATTGTATATATTTTAAAGATATTCTGTATTTTAGTTTAGAGTATAAAGTTGATTATAACAGTGAATTTATAACATGACATTTTTTATTTGCTAGAAAATTTGAAAGGATAGAAAATACATGCTCAGAAGCATGTGTTATCTATCACATGTCATGCATGTTTTCTCTGTCATCTCAATCGTGTCCATCTCTGTAACTCTATAGACTGTAGCCCACCGGGCTCCTCTCTGCATGAGATTCTCCAGGCAAGAATTCTGGAATGTGTTGCTATGCCTTGCTCCAGGGGATCTCCCCGACCCAGGGATCATACCCATATCTCTTGTATCTCCTGCATTGGCAGGCAAGTTCTTTACCACTAGCACCACCCGGCTGTCTGAGCCACAGGGACGCTCCACCAAATGTCGATTAACCTTAATTAATAAAAGTTACTGATTCTCACGTTAGGGATATTTTAACATAAGAGTAATTAAAGATATTCATTTTAGCATAAAAACAGAAATCCAATAAAATAAATGTGTCTCAACAGTTTTATTCTATTACTCTATTCACCAACAAAGACTTATTGAATATTTACCTGAATTTTAAAGATTAAAAACAAAACAAAAAAAGATAAACCCGTTGACCTTTAGAAATTATGGTCTAATTTTGGAAACTGAATGGAAGAATCTGTTAGTGAACCAGACTTGAATCTGCTGCCCATGGGCAGTTGGGCCAATCTTCAGACAGGGTTGTGGTGAAGGAAAATGCAGGGTTATAATGGGCACCAGACAAGGAGTCCAGGGCAGCTATGCTCGGAAAAACTGAAATTCCTGATGGGTTTCAAGGAAACTTTTTTAAAAATATTGTGAGAGAAGGAAGTTGGCAGAGTATGTGATTGATTCATGCACAACTCTCTTATTGGTTTTTGGAGAGGTAACAGGGTAGGGTCACAAGGGTTACTGTTATGAATCAACAGAATCCAGTAGATCTGGGGGATACATACTCATGACCATCAAGTAATTAGCTTCTTTCATTTGGTAGAGGCTTTAGTGTCTGTAAAACAACTCAGGAATGTGCATCAGACCGTGTTATCTAGGTGCTTCAAGGAGGGGCTAAAGATTCTACAACTGCTATGTGGTTGATTCACTGTTTAAATTGTTACCAATTCTCTGAGTTGAACTGCCACTTTTGTCAGTATGTGGTCATACCCTCTTAAAATATAAATTACTGAGTAATGTTTTTGTGACTCAGGAGAGTCCTGGATGACTATAGCTTTTCCAGAAACAAAAGCAGGCAGAGGACACGGGTGAGGCGTCTGTCCCAAGGAGGCCCCACAGGGTCAAGCTCAGTTTCAAACTAACTGCGTTGTTTAGAAGAACCTTCAGGAATTTCACTCCTCCCCTCTTCTTATGTCTGGAAAGAAGGGCTTCACCTGCAAAGATCTCTTTCCGTGGATGAGTAACCAAACCCCTAGTAACAACAGCACGTTTGTCTGCAAGCTCCTCAGCGCAGGGGTGCAGGCTCCTCACGCCGTGTGTCAATTCCCACCCTGGACCAAGGGGCCCTTCACTTTGTATATTCAACTAGATGGCTCCTGCCCACCTCTCAATTCAGTCTATAAATATGGAAATGTTCAGTGGGAAAAGAGTTCCCACTTGAATGCTTTAGAAAGAACATCCATATCTTCCTGTTTCAACACACCTTTCTGTAAATCAAAGAGAACCTGAAGGATCGTGTGTGCTATTTTGCTGCTTTTTGAATTTCCACATTCCCATCTTATTTCCTTAAAACAAGTAGTGTTAATGATGTTTTTGTCAATGATTGATTAATCCTTTTACATATCATCTTTATCAGTCCATGCTTTCAGAACCTAATTTTTCCCTTTAGTTACTTGGCTTACTTTCTCTTCTTAATACTCAAGGTGTTTAACACACACACACACACACACACTCAAAATCAGTCAATCAATCAATATGTTCTCTGATATTGGTAAACAGTCCAATGAAATAATCAAATCAAATTACACAAGGCTACACATAACAAATATTACACTTCATTCATCTTTTTTTAAAAAATCCACTTGCTTTTTGCAAATTTAATCTAAGTTCCTATAACTCACAGCTTCTAACTGAGTTTTCCTTGAAGATTTATCTGTTTAATATTGCTCCAAATTGAACTTTCACATCTTCTATCTTACAAGTTGCTGATATATGTTAAGACCTATGTCTTATAAGAACTTTCAACTAATTTAAGGATGTTAATGAATCTGCAGGCTATTTTTTTCAATTAGCATAAAACTAGGAAACCTAGGAAATATTTTAAAAATGCTTGCTGAATTGAGTAACTGATGCCAGTGAGCATTTTAGAATATATTTTATATGTTTTGCAATAATTCACCTTTATAAAATCTGGATAAATGTGTCTAACAGGCATTGAAAAGAAAATGGTGTATCTAAATCAAAAAATGCATATTTTATTCTTATTTTATTATTTATTAGTAATGTGTGGTTTTTAGGTTACCTTAATTTTTAGTCTTATGAACTATATAATAGGAACAGCAAGCATTTGCCTTCATTTCAGTAGTTCAATCTGATAAATAATAAAGGGTACTATCAAATATTAAGCATTCTATATACTTAACACTTCATTTTTGCTGTTGTTTAATTTTTACATCTATGAATTTTTAAAGTGCTCTATGTTATTAAAAGTAATTTAAATATGATATTTTAAAATACAATTCATTTTTATTTCATTTTTAATTTTTTTTCATTCTGTATTTTGTAAATCTGAATGCATACATATGGGGGAAAACATGTTTTATATAAGATATTTTAAACATAGTGCTTTGCATCTAATAGACATGAAGGAATTATAGTTAGTTATTAAAGCTTTGATTGTTTTTTAACTGCTATTTTATAAGACTTAGAAAATAAAATAGATGCCCTGTTAAATGATAGAATATTTACCCTTAGTTGTTAGTCCTAGTCTCTTCAACTTTTTTTTTCTAGCTTCATTGGGATATCAATAACATACAACATCTGTAAGGTTAAGTATAAAACTTGATATGCTTATATATTGTACAGTGATCATCACCATGGGCTTCCCACCTGCCAATGCAGGAGATACAAGAGGTGTGGGACCCATCCTTGCATTGGGAACATCCCCTGAAGCAGAGTATGGCAACCCACTCCAGTATCATTGCTTGGAGAATTCCATGGATGGAAGAGCCAGGTGGGTTATGGTTCACAGGGTCACAAAGAGTTTGACACGACTGAGCGACTAAACAACAACAACAACGTGACCAACTTAGCGTGAACAATCATCACCATAGCATTAACTAGCACCTTCATCACATTACATAATTATCATTTCTTTTTTATGGTGGGAACATTTAATATTTACTCTCAGCAACTTTCAGGTACATAATACAGTTTTATTGTCTATAATCAACATGCTATATATTAGGTACACAGAACTTGTTAATCTTGTAATTAGATTTGTAATTTTAATTACCTTATAATTACCTGCCTCCTGAGAAATCTATATGCAGGTCAAGAAGCAACAGTTAGAACCAGACATGGACTGGTTCCAAATTGGGAAAGGAGTACATTAAGGCTGTATATTGTCACCCTGCCTATTTAACTTGTATGCAGAGTACATCATGCAAAATGCCAGGCTGGATAAAGCACAAGCTGGGGTCTAGATTGCCAGGTGGAATATCAATAACCTCAGATATGCATTTGATATTGCCCTTATGGCAGAAAGTGAAGAAGAACTAAAGAGCATCTTGATGAAGGTGAAAAAGGAGAGTGAAAAAGTTGGCTTAAAACTCCATATTCAAACAATGGAGATCATGGCATCTGGTCCCATCACCTCATGGCAAACAGATGGGGAAACAGTGGAAACAATGACAGATTTCATTTTGGGGGGCTCCAAAATCACTGCAAATGGTGACTGCAGCCATGAAATGAAAAGACGCTTGCTCTTTGGAAGAGAAGCTATGACCAACCTGGACAGCATATTAAAAAACAGAGACATTACTTGGCCAACAAAGGTCCGTCTAGTCAAAGCTATGGTATTTTCAGTGGTCATGTATGGATGTGAGAGTTGGACTATAAAGAAGCCTGAGCACTGAAGAATTGATGCTTTTGGACTGTGGATTGGAGAGGACTTTTGAGAGTCCTGTACTGCAAGGAGATCTAACAAGTCCATCCTAAAGGAAATCAGTCCTGAATATTCAATGGAAGGACTGATGCTGAAGCTGAAGCTCCAATACTTTGGCCACCTGATGTGAACAACTGACTCCTTGGAAAAGACCCTGATGCTTTTAAAGATTAAAGGCAGGGGGAGAAGGGGACAATAGTGGATGAGATGGTTGGATGGCATCACAGAATCAGTGGACCTGAGTTTGAGCACTCTCCGTGAGTTGGTTATAGACAGGGAAGCCTGGCCTGCTGCAATCCATGGGGTCGCAAAGAGTTGGATACAACTGAGCAACTGAATTGAACTGAAGTGAACTGAACCCTTTGACAATGTCTCTCCTTTTCTTCCACACCATAACCCTTGGTAATCAACGCTCTACTCCCTCTGATTTCTGCTTTTTTTGGATTCTACATGTAAGTGATATCATAGCTTATTTGCCTTTCTCCATCTGACGTTTCACTTAGCATAATGCACTTGAGTTTCATTTATGTTGTCACAAATGGGATGATTTCCTTCTTTCTCATTACTGACAAGCGTCTCATTGTGTATCCATACAAGATCTTCTTTAGGACATTTAGGTTATTTCCATATCTTGACTTGGAGAAAAGAATGGCAATCCAGTCCAGTATTGTTGCCTGGAGAATCCCATGGACAGAAGAGCCTAAGAGTTACGGTCCATGGGGTCACAAGAGTTGAACATGACTGAGTGATTAATACACACACACACACACACACACACACACACACAAACACACATATCTTTACTATTGTTAGCAATGTTACAATGAACAGGAGAGTGTAGTGTCTTCAAAATCCTGATTTCATTTCCTTCAGAATTGCAATATACCCAGAAGTAAGACTGCTGGATCATATAGTAGTTTTATTTTTAATGTCTTGAAAAAAATCCATACTGTTTCCTGTAGTGGATGTACCAGTTTAGAGTGCCATCAGGAATGTACAAGGATTTTCTTTTTTTCCACACTCTCCCCAGCACTTGTTATCTCTTTTCTATTTGGGTATAGCCATTGTAACAGATGTGAGTGGATATCTCATTGAGATTTTTATTTTCCTTTTCCTGATGATAAGTGATGAGCATCATCTTCTTATGTTACCTGGTGGTGATTTATATGTCTTATTTAGAAAAAATATCTGGTCAGTTCCATTGTTCAATATTAATAAGATTTTTTTTTGCTTTTGATTGAATTATTTATTCATATAATTTGAATATTAAACTCTCAGAGGGGATTGTTTCAAGATGGTGAATTAGAAGTATATGCACTTATCTCCTCCTGTGAGAGCACCAAAATATCAACTAGTTTTTGAACAACCATTGACAGTAGGATGCTAGAATCCACCAAAAAAAAAAAAAAAAAAAGATACCCCATATCCATAGACAAAGAAGAAGCCACAGCAATACGGTAAGAGGGGTGAAATCATGATAAAATCAAATCCCATCTCTCTTGGGTGGGCAACCCACAAACTGGAGATCAATAATACCAAAGAAGTTCTCCCGCTGTTGTGAAGGTTTCTGATCCCCAGTCTGGCGATCTGGCAAAGGAACTGGGAAGACCAAGGAAATCTGCCTGAAGACCAGCAGGATATGATTACAGGACTTCCACAGTGCTGGGGGAAATAGAGACTCCACTCTTAGAGGGCACAGACAAAATCTTGTGCACAGCAAGACCCAGGGGAAAGGAGCAGTGACCCTACAGGAGACCAAATCAAATCTACCAAGTCTACCTGCTCCTCCTCTGAAGGCATGTGTCAGCAGTGGTTGCTGCAGGGATTGGGCTCTGGAAGGTGCCGCTTGGTATGAGCCCTCTTGGAGGTCACCATTAATCCTACGATGAAGCCCTATAGATCTCCGAGCTGGGTCACCTCAGGCCAAACAATTCACATGGAAGGAGCACACCACCACCCATCAACAGATAATTAAAGTTTTACTGAGCAAGGATATGCCCGCCAGAGTAAGACCCGTTTTTTTTCCCACCTCCACTTCCTCCCATCAGGAAGCTTGCACAAACTTTGCCTCATCAACCAGAGGGCAGACAGAAGAAGCAAGAGAAGCCGTAATCCCACATGGGCTAGAATGAAAACCACATCAGAGAAAGTTCATCAGAATAAACTCTTAGATAATTTATTTGAAAATATTTTCTTCCCTTCTGTAAGTCATCTTTTTATTTTGTTGATTTTTATTTTTTGCTCTGCAAAAGATTTTTAGTTTAATGTTGATTCCTTTTATTTATTTATTTATTCTTTCTTTTGTTGCTTGTGCTTTTGGTCTCATACCCAGAAAAGTCACAACCAAGACCATTGTAAAGGTGCCTATGTTTGCCTTTGTTTTCTTCTATGAAATTCATAGGTTTGGTCACATCTTTAAGTCTTTAATTCATTTTGAATTAATATAGAAGTCCAGTTACATTTTTCTGCATGTGGTTACTCAGTTTTTCCAACAATATTTATTGAAGAAACTCCTCTTTTCCAATCGAATATTCTTAGCTACCTTATCAAGTATTAGTTGAACATAGATGGAAAGGTTTATTCTACTTTCTCAATATTGTTCCATTAATCTACGTGTCTGTTTTTGTGTCAGTAGCATTATAATATTGTTTAAAATCAGGAAGTTTGCTGCCTTCAGCTTTGTTCTTTTTCAAAATTTCTTTGGCTGTTCAGGGACTTTGATTACTTTACATAAAATTTATGAGAATTTTTTTCTATTTCTGGAAAAATGTCATTGAAATGTTGATAAAATTGTGTTGAATTTATAGATTGTTTTGACTAGTATGGACATTTATTAATATCAACTATTCCAATGCAGAACATGGAATATATTTATACTTATTTGTGTTTTCTTAACTTTTACTCATCAATGCTCCGATTTTAAGTGCACAGATTTTTTTACCACTTAGGTTAAATTTTCATTAAAGTAATTTATCACTTTGACTCCACTGTAATTGAGTTTCTTTTTCTTTTTTTTTTCTTTCAGATGCTTTGGTAATAATGTATAGAAATGCATCTATTTGTTGGATGTTGAGTTTTTATTCCACAACTTTACTGAATTTATTCATTAATTCTTGCCATTTTTGGTGGAATATTTAGGATTTTCTGTAGATAATAACCCATTCTATGCAAGCAAAGTTAATTTTACCTTTTCTTTTCCTGCTTTAATCCCTGTTATTTATTTTTCTTGCCAGGCTGCTCAGGTTAAAACTTCCATTACTGTGTTGACAGGAGTAATTACAGTGAGGACTCTCATTTTTCCTAATTTAATATGAAAGACTTTTAAACTTTCATCACTGAGTATAATTTGGCTATGACTTTGTTATATATAACATATATTATGTTGAGGTGTGTCCTTCTATGACCAAATTTTTGAGGTTTTTTATTATAGAAAGATGCATTTTGTCAAATTTTATTTTCTGTATTTATTGAGATGGTCCTATATTTTCTACTTTACATTTTATTAATGTATCACATTTATTGATTTGAGTATGTTGAATCATTCTTGAATCCCAAGGAGGAATCCCATGATACTTTTAATATGCTAATGAATTAAGTTTGCTAATATTTTGTTGTACACATGTTCCTTGAAATTTTTGGTTTGTAATTATCTTCTCATATTGTGTCTTTATCTCTTGCATCATGACATTTTTGTAAAATGAATTTTGGAATGACATTCCACTTCAATTTTTCGGAGGTGTTTTAGAAGAATTAGCATTGATTTTTCTTTAAACGTTTAATAGAATTCACCAGTAAAAACTTCTGGTGCTGGGTTTTGCTGTGTTGGAAGATTTTCAATTACTGATACAATTGCCATACTTGTCCTTGAAGGATTCAGATAATGTATTTCTTTCTCAGTCTTAGTATATCGTATATTTTAGTAATTTTTCTAATTCCTCTGGGTTATCCTCTAGATCCTAGAAGTACAAAGCGATGCTATTTCTGTTTATCTGAGATCTTTCTTGTTTCTTCATGTAAGTATTTATCACTATAAACTTCCTTCTTAGAATTGTTTTTTGCAGCATCTAATGGGTTTAATAAATTGTGTTTCCATTTTAATTTGTTCTAAAATATTTTTTGGTTTCTCTTGAGTTCTTCTTTAAGCTAATATTGTTAAGGAGCATGTTGTTTAGTTGTTGTTTATCTGTAAGTTTTCCACCTTTCTTCTTGTTATTGATTTCTAATTTTATATTATTTTGGTTAAAGAAACACTTGTCATGATTTCAAGCTTAAATTTGCTAATGCTTGTTCTGTTCTGTCATACATGACCTGCTCTGAAGAATGTTCTATGTGTGCTTGAGAAGAATGTATCTTCTGCTGCTATTGGAAGGAATATTCCATATATCTGTTCAGTTCAGTTGCTCATTCATGTTTGACTCTTTGCGACCTGATGGACTGTAGCAAGCCAGGCTTCCTTGTCCATTGCCAACACCCAGAGTTTACTCAAACTCATGTCTATCAAGTCGGTGATGCCATCCAACCATCTCATCCTCTGTTGTCCCCTTCTCCTCCTGCCTTCAATCTTTCCCAGCATCAGGGTCTTTTCCAATGAGTCAGTTCTTTCCATCAGGTGGCCAAAGTATTGGGGTTTCAGCTTCTGTATCAGCCATTCCAATGAATATTCAGGACTGATTTCCCTTAGGGTGGACTGGTTGGATCTCCTTGCAGTTCAAGGACTCCCAGGAGTCTTCCCCAACACCACAGTTCAAAAGCATCAACTCTTCGGTGCTCAGCTTTCTTTATAGTCCAACTTTCACATTTATACTTGATTACTGGAAAAACCATAGCTTTGACTAGACAGACCTTTGTTGGCAAAGAAATGTCCCTGCTTCTTAACATGCTGTCTAGGCTGGTCATAACTTTTCTTCCAAGGTGCATGTATCTTTAATTCCATGGCTGCAATCTCCATCTGCAGTGATTTTGGAGCACCCAAAAGCAAAGTATTTCACTGTTTTCATCCTTTCTCCATCTATTTGCCATGAAGTAATGGTATCAGACACCAAGATCTTAGTTCTCTGAATGTTGAGTTTTAAACCAACATTTTCACTCTCCTCTTTCACTTTCATCAAGAGGTTCTTTAGTTCTTCTTTGCTTTCTCTCACAAGGGTAGTATAATCTATGTATCTGAGGGTACTGATATCTCTCCTGGCAATCTTGATTCCAGCTGGTGCCTCATCCAGCCTGGCATTTTGCCTGATGTATTCTGCATATAAGTTAAATTAGCAGGGTGACAATATACAGCCTTGATGTACTCCTTTTCCTATTTGGAACCAGTCTGTTGTTCCATGTCCAGTTCTGACTGCTGCTTCTGGACATACATACAGATTTCTCAGGAGGTAAGACAGGTGGTCTGGTATTCCCATCTCTTGAAGAATTTTCCACAGTTTGTTGTGATACACAGTCAAAGACTTTGGCCTAGTCAATAAAGCAGAAGTAGATGTTTTTCTGGAACTCTCTTGCATTTTCAATGATCTAATGAATGTTGACAATTTGATCTCTAGTTCCTCTGCCTTTTCTAAATCCAGCCTGAAGATGTGGAAGTTCCAGTTCATGTACTGTTGAAACTTGGTTTGGAGAATGTTGAGCACTACTTTGCTAGCGTGTGAGATGAGTGTAATTGTGCAGTAGTTTGGATGTTCTTTGGCATTGCCTTTCTTAGGGGTTGGTATGAAAACTGACATTTTCCAGTCCTGTGGCCACTGCTGGGTTTCCCAAATTTGATGGCATATTGTGTTCAGCACTTTAACAGCATCATCTTTTAGGATTTGAATTAGCTCAACTGGAATTCCATCACCTCCACTGGCTTTGTTTGTAGTGATGCTTCCTAAGGCCCACTTGACATCACATTCTGAGATTCTGGCTTTAGGTGGGTGATCACAGCATCGTGGCTATCTAAGTCATGAAGATCTTTTTTGTATAGTTCTCCCATGTATTCTTGATACTTCTTCTTAATGTCTTCTGCTGTGTTAAGTCCATACCATTTCTTTCCTTTTTTTGTGCTTATCTTTGCATGCGATATTTCCTTGGTATCTCTAAGTTTCTTGAAGAGATCTCTAGTGTTTTCCATTATATTGTTTTTCTCTATTTCTTTGCATTGATCACTGAAGAAATCTTTCTTATCTCTCCTTGGTAGTCTTTGGAATTCTGAATTCAAATGGGTATATCTTTCTTTTTCTTCTTTGCTTTTAGCTTCTCTTCTTTTCACAGCTATTTATAAGGCCTCCTCAGCCAGCTGTTTTTCCTTTTTGCATTTCTTTTTCTTGGGGATGGTCTTGATCACTGCCTCCTGTACAGTGTCATGAACCTCCATCCATAGTTCTTCAGTCACTCTATCAGATCTGATCCCTTGAATCTATTTCTCACTTCCACTGTATAATCATAAGGGATTTGATTTAGGTCATTCCTGAATGGTCTAGTGGTTTTCCCTACTTTCTTCAATTTCAGTCTGAATTTGGCAATAACAAGTTCATGATCTGAGCCACAATCAGCTTCCAGTCTTGTTTTTGCTTACTGTACAGAGCTTCTCCATCTTTGGCTGCAAAGAATATAATCAATCTGATTTCAGTATTAACCATCAGGTGATGTCCCTGTGTAGAGTCATCTCTTGTGTTGTTGGAAGAAGAGGGTGCTTGCTATGACATTTTCATTCTCTAGGCAAAATTCTGTTGCCTTTGACCTGCTTCATTCTTTACTCCAAGGCCAGTTTGCCTGTTACTGCTGTTTTCTCTTGACTTCCTACTTTTGCATTCCAGTCCCCTATAAGGAAAAGGACATCTTTTTGGGTGTTAGTTCTAGAAGATCTTGTAGGTCTTCATAGAACCATTCAACTTCAGCTTCTTCAGCAGTAATGGTTGGAGCATAGACCTGGATTATTGTGATATTGAATGGTTTGCTTTGGAAAGAAACAGAGATCATTCTATCATTTTTGAGATTGCACCCAAGAACTGCATTTTGGACTCTTGTGTTGAAGAGGCAGTCACCTCTTTAAGAGTTTATGAACTAACGTCAGGAAGGGAAGCCTTTAACTTGCCAGTGGGAGCACCTGGCACATGCTCTGACCCTATGTGTCTTGTGGTGTAAGGCACTGAGTGTAAGGATGTGTGTTGGCAGCAGGTCCAAGGCCACGTGATGTATCTTTGGCTCAGGCTGTTGGATTCCACAGCATTAACAAACGTGTGGTCCTTCGAGAGAACTGTGATGGAGGCTGTAGTGACTGCAAGGACTGTTGTTTTCCTCAGTGGTCCTTCTAGACATGATAAGGACAAGGGCAAGCAGGGTGGTGGTTAGATCCAGAAGTGAACACACACTCATCTATGAGGCCCAGCCGCAGTTACCTATGTAGTTGCAGGGGTACTTGTAGACATACCTGTAGTGATGGAAGCCTGAGAGGTTAGCAAGGGCTGGGGCCAAGTATAGGCTCATTGGCCACTGTTGGGACTCTGGATTTTGGCTTGATCTTCCAAGGCTTCATTAGTAGCTCAGTTGCTAAAGAATCTGCCTGCAATGCAGGAGACCCTGGTATGATTCCTGGGTTGGGAAGATCCACTGGAGATGGGATAGACTACCCACTCTAATATTCTTGGGCTTCACTTGTGGCTCAGCTGGTAAAGAATCCACTCACAATGCAGGGGATTCTAAACCCAGTTCAATCCCTGGGTTTGGAAGACCCCCTGGAGAAGGGAAAGGCTACCCGCTCCAGTATTCTGGCCTAGAGAATTCCATGGACTGTATAGTTCATGGGTTGCAAAGAGTTGGATACTGCTGAGAGATTTTCACTTTCACTTTTCTATGGCTACACACTCTTCCCCTGGGCATGAACACTGAAGTGGATTTGGTGCTGGGTGTTTGCCATGTGGTGTGCAGAGGGGAGTTAGAGGGGCTGCTTAGAGTGGCAGTGTGATGTTAGCCAGTGACAAGGGGCGAGGTTTGATCTAGGTCCACAAGCAGTTGGGGGATCTTGGTTGTCAATGGCTCACCCTAAGCTGTACACATTCCTCCTGGGCATATTTGCTGCAGTGGAGACAGTGAATGACCTGAGGTCTGAGATGTGTAGATACACAGCTGGATGGACTAACTCCCAGTATACGCATAGAGATGAAGATCTGCTAGGGATGCTTCGACTGGCTTCTTGTACTCACACAGCTGCAGAAGACTCATCTGGCTGTCTGCATGACTCCCAGCCTTCAGTAGGACCAGGGAGAGACAAATAGTTGGCATCTTAAACTTGCAACCAGAGAGATCTTAGGACGCTGCCAGTCCTGTACTCCAGGGGGTCCAGGAGCAGTCGTGGTGGAGAGGTCTATGATGGACCACATAGCTGGTAGGTATCTGTAATCAGTAAACCCAAAGATCTGCATGGACAAAGCTAGCAAAAACCATAAGGGGTGTTTGGAGTTTGTGCGGGTCCTAGCTTTATCAGTGACAAAATCTGAATGTGTGTGCAGAGTAGGTTTCTGTGAACCAAAATCTCTTCTGCTATGTGAGTGAATATGAGCCACTGCTTTTCTTCCTCATTCTTTAGCTAACTCAAAATATCTTAGCTTTGCTGATCTGGTTGTGATGAAACTGAAGCAGGACCATTGCACAGTGCCCTGAGAGGCTGGAGATCTGGTCCTCAACTTACTCTTCCTTTCCTGATGAGAGAAAATCTTTTATCTGGGAAGATCCTTCTTGGAGCTGAGCAATGCGTTTGGGTGATGAGATGATATAAGCATGATGAAATTGTCTTACTCCTCCTCCTGTGTAACTACTCTCAGGTTTTTATTTTGTTGTTGTTCCATTATGCTGCTCAGTCATCCTAAACAGATTTTAAACATCTCCCATAGCTGGCTTTGTTCATGGATAACTGTATAATTTGTAGGGGCACAGGGGAAGTTGAATTCTCCTATGCTGTTATTTCTTATATCATCTCTCTTGGGTAATTCTGTTTTTTCTCTATTTTCTGACCAGATTGTCTAGTGAATGTAATAGCATGCAAATATCAGGTTTGAGAAGTGTGCAATAAAGTACCCATTGGAAATAGAACTTAAGTGGATTAAAAACTGAAAAAATCAACAATCCTCCTTAGGAACCACTTAAACTAATGTGGATTCATAAAATAATAACCAAACTAACCATATGAAATATAATGTGTGTGTCTTCTGCACAACTATATGTCACCTCTTTCAAGGAAAAAAATGAAAGGACCACTTCTTGCTCACTGTTTCAAACCATATTTCAGGCACTAAAAATTGTGTGTGTGTGTGTGTGTGTGTGTGTGTGTGTGTGTGTGTATCATTTCCTGTGATCTTAAATAATATGTAAATGAATATGAACAGCTGTAAGAAGCCATGTAAGCCATTTTTACATGTCTTTTGTAAAAATATGTACAAAATGTGTTTTGCAATTATACAATACTTGTTCTTGCTTGAGAGCTGAAATGTGAATTATTACTGTAAATGAGGCAGAAAATAATTGACTGCGGTGCATTTAATTTGTACTGAGAGCTTAACTCTCCAAAAGTTTTACAGTTAATATGAATTTTTAAGCCTTTTTTTTCTTTTCATCATGTTTCCTATATTTTGTGTCAGTTTTCAGATTCACTGCTTATGGCAGTTAACTTTTATTGTTAACTAACGAGTTAAATGCATTATGCAAATGAGTTAAACTGCAATGAGTTAAAATCCTTGATAATTAAAAGACAGCATCACAGCCTAGCTTTTTTTTTACATGAAATTTAATGTATTATAGTAACACTGTTATCTAAAGACAAAAATAGTTTTGCTTGTTAAAACAGAAGAAAGAAGACTATTCTCCAAATACAGGTAACAGCAAATAAAATTTTAAGTAAGTTTTCTGATAAAAATTTTCCAGAAGTTTTCAGTTGGCTGTAGGAAAAAAAAAAAAAAATCCAATGCTATTGACATCTCTATAAACTGCATTTTTCTGATTTAATATATTATCTATAGTTTTGAATGTCATTTATTACTTTCTATTAACCATACTTGACTTTTCATAAAAGCCATCATCTTCCATTTTAAAGCTATCTACCAGGTGATTTTCATCAACAACGGTTTTATTTCAAGTGAGTCTTAAAGTCTGCCTAACTTTAATTTTTAAGTTTTAGCTTTCATTTTCTCCTAAAATATTGACCTTTAGTGGAAAATTCAACTCTTTAGGATGATTTCACTTTCTAGAACAGATTTTCCAAAGAGCATTATTTGAGCTCTTTGAGTGAGCCTCTACTCATTCTTGCTGGCAGAAATGTTCCATGTGTTTCCAGGACTGGGCTCAGCTTTGCTCCTATGAACCCTCACTTATTTCCAAGAGGCAGACTAGACACTTCCCATGAGCTATGAACACTGGGTGCTACATCAGATTAGCAGACTTCAGTTCTGTTTTCCTCTCTGTAAATCTGAACTTGAATTCATAATCACAGGATGGTGTAAATTTTGTTCTCCATTACTGCATGCTAAGCTCCTTATCCAGTTCCTTCCTGATATTTTGGTTTGGGGACTTCCAACCTAGTAGAGGAGTCCAGAATGCTCCCTGGTTTTCTTGGAGTCTGTTCTGCAATTAACCAAAAGCCTTTAAAATTAAGATTTTGAAGTAAGGCATTTAAAAATACTGACGTGAGCAGACTTTCTGAAAATTTTACATAATGTACTGTAACCATAAGGTTAGGATTGAATTAACTGTTAGAGGCCCTCTGAGTAGCATAGCTATTATCCTTCAGTTCCTTCAGAGAGTATTTGTCTCAGTTCCTCATAGAGTACTTGTCTTTTGTCTTGCCTTCTATATTCTAATTCCCACAAGATTTAGATGACTCATTTTCATCACTAAGTCTGTATCTGCATCTGAAATTTAAGGACTACATTTTGGTCCTTGGTGGGAGGGATGAATCCAATGTGCTTAAAAATAAACCTATTTTCATAAATGCTCAGGTCCATACTTACAGTTTTTAGTACAATACAGTAGGTTCTTCCAAGCTTACATATAATCGGTTCAAAAACTAAGCTAATTATATTAGGAAATAAAATTTAGGGACTTACACACTCCAGTTACTTATTAGCCCTACATGTTCTCCAGTGCTCAACCCTATTAACACTTGTTTTATAATCATTTATAACCCTGTTTTATTATTATTTCTGCTTTGGCGATCTATCGTTTCTCCAAATCCAACATGCACAATTTAAAACTTACTATATTATCATTTGATAATACGTACCTTTTCTAAAACTTTCCAGTTCTAGTAATACCATATTCAGGAGGAAAAAAAAGTTGCAAAATTTTTAATCTTTGTTACTGCTGAAAAATAGAAAAATATATATATAGAAAAAAGATTTAGAGCAATGTGCAATTTCTCGTATCAGTCATTCACTTAGCAATATATTGTTAGTGTCTATGCAGGAGTAGGCATTATTCTAGATCCAAGAATACAGCAGTAAACAAAGTGTGTAAGTCCCTCATCCAGTGGGGGAGAGTCAATAAGCAACAACAACAACAACAAAATGTAAATGTATAGTTTGTAAATTTTCAGTAAGTGCTCTGGGTTGACTTCTAGAGAGACAAATAGCAAACGTTTATTTCAGTTAAGAGCCATTCATTCTCAATGTATGGCTAATAGTTGCCATTAGCCTCCATTAAAAAGAAAAAAAAAAAAAAAACAAGAAAATTAAATACTCTGAAACTAGTACTTTCTTAATTATGTAACTGAAGCATCAATATTGAAATGGTCTAGATTGAGGCTGTGGCAATCTCAATCTGTTCCATTCTACCTGGATTAAAATATAAGATTGTTAAAATACATGTATGTGCCTTCAAAGGTGACTCAGTTATAAAGAATCTGCTTGCCAAGCAGGAGACATGGATTCAATCCTTGGGTCAGGAAGATTCCCCTGGAGAAGGAAATGGCAACAAGTTTATTTTAAAATGACACTTCAGTACTTTTGCCTGGAAAATCCATGGACAGTGGGGCTTGGCGGATTATAGTCCATGGGGTCACAAAAGAATCAGATATGACTTAACGACTAAACAGCAACAACAAAAACCTTCTAAAAAATTCTTGACCTTAACTCTGCACAAATTCCAAGAAAATAACAAATGAACAACTGAAGGAAAAAACCCACAAAACCAGAGAAATCCATATCCAATTTGCCGGGGATAAGTACAGTCATATGAACGTGGCGAACAGCGTCTGCGCACCACTGGAGTGCGAGATGCTGGGAGGAGATACCCACATACAAGGTCAGCAGTGGCCGTGAAGTGATACCCCATGTCCAAGGTAAGGAGCAGTGGCTGTGCTTTGCTGGAGCAGCTGTGAAGAGATGCCCAACGTCAAAAGTAAGAGAAACCCCACTAAGGTGGTAGGTGCTGAGAGAGAGCATCAGAGGGCAGATAGGATGAAACCACAATCACAGAAACTAACCATTCTAATCACACGGACCACAGCCTTGTCTAACTCAATGAAACTAAACCATACCATGTAGGTCCACCCAAGACAGACGGGTCATGGTGGAGAGTTCTGACAAAATGTGGTCCACTGGAGAAGGGAATGGCAAATCACTTCAGTATTCTTGCCTTAAGAACCCTGTTAACAGTTTGAAAAGCAAAAATGAGGACACTGAAAGATGAACTCCCCAGGTCGGTAGGTGCCCAATATGACACTGGAGATCAATAGAGAAACAACTTCAGAAACAATGAAGAGACGGAGTCAAAGCAAAAACAACACCCAGTTGTGGATGTGACTGGTAATAGAAGCAATGTCTGATGCAATAAAGAGCAATATTGCATAGGAACCTGGAATGTTAGGTCCATGAATCAAGGCAAATTGGAAGTGGTCAAACAGGAGATAGCAAGAGTGAACATCGATATTTTAGGAATCAGCAAACTAAGATGAACTGGAAAGGGTGAATTTAATTCAGATGACCATTATATCTACTACAGTGGGCAAGAATCCCATAGAAGAAATGGAGTAGCCATCACAGTTAACAAAAGAGTCCAAAATGTAGTAATTGCATGCAATCTCATAAATGACAGAATGATCTCTGTTCATTTCCGAGGCAAACCATTCAATACCATGGTAATCCAAGTGTATGACCCAACCAGGAATGCTGAAGAAGATGAAGATTAATGGTTCTATGTAAGACCTACAAGACCTTTTAGAATTAACACCCAAAAAAGATGTCTTTTTCACTATAGGGGACTGGAATGCAAAAGTAGGAAGTCAAGAAACACCTGGAGTAACAGACAAATTTGGCCTTAGAGTACGGAATGAAGCAGGGCAAAGGCTAATAGAGTTTTGCCAAGAGAATGCACTGGTCATAGCAGACACCCTCTTCCAACAACACAAGAGACGACTCTACACATGGACATCACCAGATGGTCAACACCAAAATCAGAGTGATTATATTCTTTGCAGCCAAAGATGGAGAGGCTCTATACAGTCAGCAAAAACAAGACTAAGACCTGACTGTGGCTCAGATCATGAACTCCTTATTGCCAAATCCAGACTGAAATTGAAGAAAGTAGGGAAACCACTAGACCATTCAGGTATGACCTAATTCAAATCCTTTACAATTATACAGTGGAAGTGAGAAATAGATATAAGGGACTAGATCTGATAGACAGAGTGCCTGATGAATTATGGAAGGGGATTCATACAATTGTATAGGAGACAGAGATCAAGACTATCCCCAAGAAAGAGAAATGTGAAAGGCAAAATAGTTGTCTGAGGAAGCCTTACAAATAGCTGTGAAAAGAAGAGTGAAAAGCAATGTAGAAAAGGAAAGATAGCAAAGAGAGATAAGAAAGCCTTCCTCAGTGATCAGTGCAAAGAAATAGAGGAAAATAATAGAATGGGAGAGACTAGAGATCTCTTCAAGAAAATTAGAGATACCAAGAGAATATTTCAGGCAAAGATGGACTCTTAAAGGAAAGAAATAGCATGAACCTAAGAGAAGCAGAAGATATTAAGAAGAGGTGACAAGAATACACAGAAGAACTGTACAAAAAAGACCTTCATGACCCAGTTAATCATGATGGTGTGATCACTCACCTACAGCCAGGCATCCTGGAATGTGAAGTCAAGTGAGCCTTAGGAAACATCACTATGAACAAAGTGGATGTGATGGAATTCCAGTTGAGCTATTTCAAATCCTAATATTTTTCTGTGAAAGTGCTGCACTCAATATGCCAGCCAATTTGGAAAACTCAGCAGTGGCCATAGGACTTGAAAAGGTCAGTTTTCATTACAATCCCAAAGAAAGGCAATGGCAAAGAATGCTCAAACTACTGCACAATTGCACTCTTCTCACATGTTAGTAAAGTAATGCTCAAAGTTCTCTAAGTTAGGCTTCAGTAATATGTGAGCCATGAAATTCCAAATGGTCAACCTGGATTTAGAAAAGACATAGGAATCAGAGATCAAATTGCCAACATCCGCTGGGTCATTGAAAACACAAGAGAGTTCCAGAAAAACATCTCTTTCTGCTTTATTGGCTATGCCAAAGCTGTAGACTCTGTGGTTCACAATAAACTGTGGAAATTTCTGAAAGAGATGGGAATACCAGACCAGCTGACCTGCCTCTTGAGAAATCTGTACGTGGGTCAGGAAGCAACAGTGAGAACTGGTCGTAGAACAGCAGACTGGTTCCAAATAGGAAAAAAGAGAATGTCAATGCTGTATATTGTCACCCTGCTTATTTAACTTAAATGCAGAGTACATCATGAGAAATGCTGGGCTGGATGAAACACCAGCTGGAATCAAGTTTGTGGGGAGAAATAACGATAACCTCAGATATGCAGATGACACCACCCTTATGGCAGAAAGTGAAGAAGAACTAAAGATCCCCTTGATGAAAGTGAAAGAGGTGAGTGAAAAGGTTGACTTAAAACTCAACATTCAGAAAACCAAGATCATGTCATCTGGTCCCATCACTTCATGGCAAAAAGATGGGGAAACAGTGTAAACAGTGAAAGACTTCACTTTTGAGGACTCCAAAATCACTGCAGATGGTGGCTGCAGCCATGAAATTAAAAGACTCTTACTCTTTGGAAAGAAAGTTTTGACCAACCTAGACAGCATATTAAAAAGCAGAGACATTACTTTACCAACAAAGGTCCAACTAGTTGAAGCTGCACTACTCTAGTAACATGTATGGATATGAGAACTGGAGTATAAAGAAACCTGAGCACCAAAGAATTGGTGCTTTTGAACTGTGGTGTTGGAGAAGACTCTTGAGAGTCCCTTGGACTGCAAGGAGATCCAACCAGTCCATCCTAAAGGAGACTAGTCCTGAGTGTTCATTGGAAGGACTGATGTTGAAGCTGAAACTCCAATACTTTGGCCACCTGATATGAAGAACTGACTCATTTGAAGAGACCATGATGCTGGGAAAGATTGAAAGCAGGAGTAGAAGGGGATGACAGAGGATGAGATGGTTAGATGCCATTACCGACTCAATGGACGTGAGTTTGGGTAAAACTCTGGGAGTTGGTAATAGACAGGGAGGCCTGGCATCCTGCGATCCATTGGGTTGCAAAGAACCAGACCCACTGCAAGCCTGAACTGAACTCAAATAATGATTATGTGATAAGTGATGATGTCCTGAAAGACACTTCCCAATACCAACTCTATACATTACTAGGGAGAGATAGTTAGGCACTTTTGAAATATTTTGTCCTCAAGTGTTTATATTCTAGAGACTCTGAATATATTTTTGCACAAGTACACATTGGATATATGCTTTTTTCTAACAATAAACAGGGTTTTTTTTTTTTTTTTAAGTAAAAGAAGTTCTTTATTTTAATTGTAAAGAAACATAATAGGGAACCTAAAATTGCTAGATTATATTTTATTAAGTTCCTTGAAAATGGCAAAAGTAAAAAATGAAACAAAACAGTCTCTGGAGTCCAGGTTCACCAAAGGTAAACTTATTACATAGATAAGATCCCTGTTACAGAGATAAACACCTTGTGGGTCCTCTAGAAATGTTATTTGCATCCCTTATACTTCTATTACAGCTAGTGATTAGCTGGCCTCCAAACTGTCTCCCTGATCTGTATTTCTTCCGTGTAAATTATAACTTGCAAAATGTTTCCTATTTCAAATATGTAAACATGTTTGCCTTCTTGAAAATATCATGTTTATCAATGCACAATTTCAGATGTGAAACTACGTTGAAAAGCACTTACATTTTTTCTGCAGTTGGTTTGCATTATTTTAGCCTTAGCCCAGTTACTACTTTGTTAATTAGCAAGACCATTACTTCCATAAATTAGGTATGTAATATATACTCAATTAAATCTTATTGACCTATTATCTGATGAGTTCAGGCATTTTTCTAAAATAGACTGCTATATTATCTATAATTCTATTTAGGTATTTGAACTTTTTTGAACTCTTGAATGAAAGCTTCAGTCAAAAGATATCATATTTACAAGAATGCAGAGATTTGACATTAAAATAGCACATATGACAGAGAGGAGTCCCTAGATTAATGTGAAAAGAGAGATGATAAGATATAAGTGACAGGAAGGAATAGGTATTTTTACAACATAATTTGAAGAAAACAGTAAACTCAAAGAAGTGATTAGAATTCTGGAAATTGAGTGACAGGATTTTTCTAAATGACAGAGAATAGGCAAGTAAAAAATAAGCAGGAATATTCTCCCTGGGAAATGGTAGGAGAATAGCATTTTATAAGAAGTATGATAAAAACATAAGTGGATTGACAAAGTGATGTCAAAAACATGTAAAAAATAATATTTCTCTATATGGGAATGATTTCTTACTTTTCAATAACATGACTACTGTTATTGAACTAAAGAAGTTAAAAATGAAGAGAAATAACCTTTCAGACAACTAGTTTTAAACCTTTCAAATTAGTTGATAAACCTCCATATACATATATTTTAATTGAAATTCACAAAACATATGATTAAATATTATAAATTAACAGTTCAATGGCATTCACTTAATTCAAAGTTGTGGGCAAGCACTACCACTCTCTAGTTTCGAACCTCTTCATTATCCCAGAAAACTATCTTACATGATAAGTAACTATTCCAATTTCCACCTCTCTCATTCTATGGTTACAACAAATTTGCTTTCTGTCTCTATGGATTTGCCTATTCTGATTGTATCGTGTAGATTTAATCATACAAAGTGATCTTTTATGCCTAGTTTCAGATGAGGAGAAATGGTGATTTAAGCCAAAACATTTAAAGTAAGTTCACAAAATTTGAAGAAAAAATTTTAAATCTCTGACAAAATTAATCAGAGTAGGAATTTTTGTTCAGTCAGTTTCATTCTATGATTACTTTAACTATTTTTTTTTAATTTTCAAATAGCAGATGTGATTTATCAACTATGAGTTAATCTGTCAGGAACATAATTTAAATAAACCAATAGGAACCATAAAGTGGCAAAGAACATGGTAAGAGACAGGAGCCAATTTGTCACCCAGGCAAGTTCTTGCAGCTTTTGGGATAAAATATTAAAAGTACACATCAAACCACACTGCAAATAATTGTGATTTCATAAATTAGGTTTGTTTTTAAAGTTATTTGATGCCCGTTCACACATAACCATCAGTTTTCTTCTCATGAAATCACTGAAACAGTATCAGTTGCAAACAAACCTTCTTGAGACAGAATACAAATTCTATACAAATCATCAAGGGCAAAACCTGAAAGACTATTATATTTTATCTTAAACAGAGACTAGTACTGAAAATCTACTTGTGAAGTAAGAATGAATAATATCAGAGCTCAGATTAAAAACCCCTGAAATTGCAGTGGTTTCTCTGTGGCCAACAACAAAGAAATATGCCCCTTCTGTGAGCTTGCTAGCATTTCAATGCACAGCAGGCTTGTAAATAATTTTCTAAGCTCTCACTCTGCAGTGAGTGTTGAGAAAGGCCAGCTGGATTTGCTTACCATGCTGAGAATGACCACATAAAGTGGGTATAAAATTTTAAAATCGGTTTAATACACTGATTAATTATAATAACTTTTCCATTAAATTCCAACCTCATTAAAACATAAGCATGCTGAAATATCCTTTGTATATCAGTATTGAAAAACAAATGAATAAGTGAATGGAAGGAAAGTATAGAGTAGAAATAGAGGCCAATATAACAACACAGTTTACAGGTTAATTACAGAATTACTGGAAGCTAGTATTTTTTCAATGACTGCAATTCCCTAATCATAGAGGTAATTTTCCCTAAAAAAAATTTATTTATTTTTTCACATAATTTGACTTGCACACATATCAAGCTATTTTTCAACATATATTTCAAATTCCATTTATTTTTTAATGAATTTCATCATCCTTCTCTAAGAACTGATCCATTCTTCCTTTGGGTTTCTTTCTATCCCTTCACATTCTCTCCATTCATAGACTTATCAATAATGTTTTCCATTTACAATTGAAATCTTTCTTTAAATAAAAGGTTCCTGTGCTGCAGACCACACAGGGGTAGGCATGTTCTTTGCTGCTAATGATTCAGTGAATGGCACACAGTTGCTATTATTATCCGTGGTAATAATCACAATATGTAAATAAAGGGAAATATCAGAAAAATGTGATGTAAAATTCTACATACTTAACAAGAATTTGCAGTAGTTTTTAAAATCAATTACTAGTATTTACAATTATTTTCATCTTTGACTCTATGTTGTTACTTTTCTGTTTCCCACTGACTTTGAAATCCATTCTGAACCCTGGAAAATTTTACTGGACATCTTCTTTCTTCCATTTGCTTTTTATGAAAATATTTGAGGTGATTTCCTGGTCCTGTATCCAAAGGACAACAAGTTCTCAGAAAGGGAAGCTTTGGGGTACATTGTGTGATCCCCTCCAACTGGCTGGGTACCCATCCCTCAGATGCAGTGAATGTCAGCTGCTAGGGGTACAGATGTCCCTTCTTTAAGGTAACATTAACCTGGAAAGGCTACCCTAAGAAGTGAAGCCTTCAACCCTTGTCTAAGCAGTTAGTGTCTAGCTGACTGATAGTTAACTGACTGATAGTCAGTGTCTAACTGACTGATGGGGCAAAAGCCTTCCTTGGTCTCCAAATATGAAAAGTTGTGCTGAGATTTCTTTGTGGGACCAAAAGGATGCTATTTTCCAACTAAGACTCTCTCAGTTAGCTCTTTCCCCCTATTCTCTCTTTTTTTTTTTTTTTTTTTTTTTAATTTTATTTTATTAGTTGGAGGCCAATTACTTCACAACATTTCAGTGGGTTTTGTCATACATTGACACGAATCAGCTATAGAGTTACACGTATTCCCCATCCCGATCCCCCCTCCCACCTCCCTCTCCACCCAACTCCTCTGGGTCCTCCCAGTGCACCAGGCCCGAGCACTCGTCTCATACATCTCACCTGGGCTAGTGATCTGTTTCACCATAGATAATATACATGTTGTTCTTTTGAAACATCCCACCCTCACCTTCTCCCACAGAGTTCAAAAGTCTGTTCTGTACTTCTGTGTCTCTTTTTCTGTTTTGCATATAGGGTTATCATTACCGTCTTTCTAAATTCCATATATATGTGTTAGTATGCTGTAATGATCTTTATCTTTCTGGCTTACTTCACTCTGTATAATGGGCTCCAGTTTGGTCCATCTCATTAGAACTGATTCAAATGCATTCTTTTTAACGGCTGAGTAATATTCCATGGTGTATATGTACCACAGCTTCCTTATCCATTCATCTGCTGATGGGCATCTAGGCTGCTTCCATGTCCTGGCTATTATAAACAGTGCTGCAATGAACATTGGGGTGCACGTGTCTCTTTCAGATCTGGTTTCCTCAGTGTGTATGCCCAGAAGTGGGATTGCTGGGTCATATGGCAGTTCTATTTCCAGTTTTTTAAGAAATCTCCACACTGTTTTCCATAGTGGCTGTACTAGTTTGCATTCCCACCAACAGTGTAAGAGGGTTCCCTTTTCTCGACACCCTCTCCAGCATTTATTGCTTGTAGACTTTTGAATAGCAGCCATCCTGACTGGCGGGTAATGGTAACTTATTGTGGTTTTGATTTGCATTTCTCTAATAATGAGTGATGTTGAGCATCTTTTCATGTGTTTGTTAGCCATCTGTATATCTTCTTTGGAGAAATGTCTATTTAGTTCTTTGGCCCATTTTTTGATTGGGTCATTGATTTTTCTGGAATTGAGCTTCAGGAGTTGCTTGTATATTTTTGAGATTAATCCTTTGTCTGTTTCTTCATTTGCTATTATTTTCTCCCAATCTGAGGGCTGTCTTTTCACCTTGCTTATAGTTTCCTTTGTTGTGCAGAAGCTTTTAAGTTTCATTAGGTCCCATTTGTTTAGTTTTGCTTTTATTTCCAATATTCTGGGAGGTGGGTCATAGAGGACCCTGCTGAGATTTATGTCAGAGAGTGTTTTGCCTATGCTCTCCTCTAGGAGTTTTATAGTTTCTGGTCTTACATTTAGATCTTTAATCCATTTTGAGTTTATTTTTGTGTATGGTGTTAGAAAGTCATCTAGTTTCATTCTTTTACAAGTGGTTGACCAGTTTTCCCAGCACCACTTGTTAAAGAGGTTGTCTTTTTTCCATTGTATATCCTTGCCTCCTTTGTCAAAGATAAGGTGTCCATAGGTTCGTGGATTTATCTCTGGGCTTTGTATTCTGTTCCATTGATCTATATTTCTGTCTTTGTGCCAGTACCATACTGTCTTGATGACTGTGGCTTTGAAGTAGAGTCTGAAGTCAGGCAGGTTGATTCCTTCAGTTCCATTCTTCTTTCTCAAGATTACTTTGACTATTCGAGGTTTTTTGTTTTTCCATACAAATTGTGAAATTATTTGTTCTAGTTCTGTGAAAAATACCATTGGTAGCTTGATAGGGATTACATTGAATCTATAGATTGCTTTGGGTAGAATAGCCATTTTGACAATATTGATTCTTCCAATCCATGAACACGGTATGTTTCTCCATCTGTTTGTGTCCTCTTTGATTTCTTTCATCATTCCCCTGAAATCAGGAACAAGACAAGGGTGCCCACTCTCACCGCTACTATTCAACATAGTCTTGGAAGTTTTGGCCACAGCAATCAAAGCAGAAAAAGACGTAAAAGGAATCCAGATAGGAAAAGAAGAAGTGAAACTCTCGCTGTTTGCAGATGACATGATCCTCTACATAGAAAATCCTAAAGACTCTTCCAGAAAATTACTAGAGCTAATCAATGAATATAGTAAAGTTGCAGGATATAAAATTAACACACAGAAATCCCTTGCATTCCTATATACTAACATTGAAAAAACAGAAAGAGAAGTTAAGGAAACAATACCATTCACCATTGCAACAAAAAGAATAAAATACTTAGGAGTATATCTACCTAAAGAAACAAAAGACCTGTCCCCCTATTCTCTTACTTCTCTGGTCCACAACAAATCACTTTCACCATAATCCTCAAAACTTTACTGTTAAAGAGTATAATCTGATACGTTTGATATATGACACAGTCCTAGGAATCAAACTCTAAGCATGACGTTGGTTTGTGAATAGGTCATTCTTCAGGTGGATTGCAAAAAGGATCACATCTCTAGTATAATACAAGATAGGACAGCCAGTCCCATTCCTGTTAGTGTATTTTGCAGCTGGGTGACCTGTCAGGGAACAGAGGTGTAAAGAGATCCTGTAGTTTGAACATCATCCTTTGTCTTTGAGGGATATGGAGGAAATAGAAAACACAAGCAATGCAGAAATGGGTGACTGTTAATAGGCAATGTGGATACACTTAGACAAAATGACTTTAGAATAATTAAGCAACAAATTAAAACAAAGTATAAGTGCCATAAGGCTCTGGGACTCCTCTGCTGCAGCTGGAAGCCTAACCAAACAGAAAGCCATATGACCTAATTTAATTATTAAGAGTGGCAGAGAATCCAAAGGTCCAATTCATCAGACTAGGAAATTCTCTGAAACCAGTCAAGACTATTAGAGGGAACTATTGGGACACTGAGATTTGGGATGGGGTTATACAGAGACAGGGCTTCCCTAGCGGCTCAGTGGTAGAGACTCTTCCTGTCAATGCAGGAGATGAAGGTTCAATCCCTGGGCTGGGAAGATCCCCTGAGAAGGAAGTGGCAACCCACTCCAGTATTCTTACCTGGGAAATCTCATAGAGAGAGGATCCTGAAGAGCTACAGTCCAAGGAGTTGCAAAGAGTTGGAATTGACTGAGCAACTAGTACACACACCAAGCCTGTAGTTTAGACTTGGGATGCTGCCCTGTAACACAAGATCTCACTCCTTAACAAGGCTTCTGGGAGATAGGTGTTGGAAGCTTAACGAAATAAGAGCCCAACTTACGTGGAAACCAGAACTGCTGTATCTAGGGGTGATTGGGGGACTCACACAAAGGGATATATTAGCAAGTAATTAATATTTATATTTAATTAATATATAAAAATACAAACAAAAATGGCAATTACTTCAGTGAATGAATTGACTGCTAACAAGATGTAGATTTGTGAATATACACATTAGTAATACTTGTTCAACATTATTAAAGTTTCATACTATTTCATTGGTTCTATGATATTAGAAATAACATGATTTAATAAAACATCCATGGAAACACTGGTTTGTCTCTTGAAATGGAAATGGTGTCCCTAGATAGCTATGTTTCTGGGTTGGTTGAAGTGATCTTCAAATAAGAATCACTGTGTGTTACCATTATTTTGATTAAGTGCCAAGTACTGTTCCCTTTCTATTAAAGTTTCAAAGGAAATGTATATTTCTCCAAGTATAATCATCATTCAGCTCATGAAGCTGACTAACTAGAAGCTTTGTCATGCATTTATTTAATGATTATTAAGAAATGAGAGACTAGGAGCATTTGCTTTCGTTTGTTTTGTTGCTCTAATCATTTGTATTGTAAATTACTATCAATGTGGCATTAAAAGACTAGAATTATGTAGAGCAAATGAAAACTAGAGTTAACATCTTGTGTTTGACCCTTCTCATAGCAAATACATTTGGATTTCTTTCAATAAATTTTTAACACCTATATATTTATTCAATGATGTATTCAGTATAACTATAATTATATAGGTGTGTGTGTGCATGCTAAGTTGCTTCAGTCATGTCTGACTCTTTGCAATCCTATGGACCATAGCCTACCAGGCTCCTCTGTGCATGGGATTTTCCAGGAAAGATTACTGAAGTGGGTTGACATGCCCTCCTCCAGGAGATCTTCCTGACCTGGGGATCGGACCTGCATCTTTTAGGTGTCCTGCATTGGCAGACAGGTTCTTTACCACTAATGCTACCTGGGAAGTTATATATGCATTCACACATTTGCATTAATAGAAGAATCAGAATTAAGCTATTCCCTTCTAGCTAATTTCTAACAGGTAAATTTAAAAAAGAATATTTCAATGAATATATATATACAGTCTTAACAGTGAGTCTCTACCACTTATATGGTTAGAGTTGATTTTACCAAAAGTAAATATTTGTTCCATCTCAAGTCACTTCCTCAAATGCAAACTTAATAAGATTTAATAGTATTCATCACAAAGGATATTTTAGCATTAAACAAGTTGCTAAGAACTTACAAAACTATTTTTCTAAACTAGAATAATGCAGACCAAGATTGCAGATAATTGTTCCTTTTCCACTTTCTTTCTTTCTTTCTTTCTTTTTTTTTAATGTTCCAGTACCTTATCTATTGGAATGGTTTTATTCATTAAAATTTTATTGGAAGGAATTTTTAAAATCTTTTTCTGGAAATGATAATTCTTATTGCATAGTGTTTGAAAAATCTAACCTCTGTAAGATTGAGGGCAAATATTATGCAAATAAAGACCAGAAGAATGATTGTGCCTGTGAAACATTCCTTCAAAGACCTTTATATATGCTGAGCTAACACTAATGATCTCTGAGGAGCACAGCTTCCTGACATATTTTATTCTCCCTTATAGAAGGAGAGGGCAATTGAAATAGAGCAATTTTCCACATAACTATATTAAATTGTTATTTTCACTTTATAAGTGTTTTCCTTACAGCCCAAAGTCACACAGCAGACTCAGTTTAAATATTTAAACTGAACAATTTCCTTTTGTGTCCATCTAGACCAGGGTTGACAAACTACACACTAAGGGCAAAATTCTGTCTACAACCTGCTTCTGAAAATTGTTTTATTGGAAAACAGTCACATTTACTTGCTTTTTACTGTCTAGGGCTGCTTTCCCATTACAGCGACAAAGCTGAATCATTGCAACAGAAAGCATATTGTTTTTAAAGCCTAAAAAGTTGTAAATACATATTTTTAATAATTGCCTTTATATATATATATATATATATATATATATATATATATTCTCTAGGATGGAATAGCTTAACGTTGATATTTCTTGCAGCATGAATATATATGTAAACACATGGATATTAAAATCTGAAAGACAAAAATATGAATATATTTGCCATGAGAAGGATCGAATACATGATGTTATCTATTTCCCATTTATATTACCTAATCCTCCTCTTTGAATACCCACTGACTACTTTTCAATACCAAATGGATAGGAAAAAATAAAAATAAATATATAGAAGGTATATAAATATAAAGTATTAAATGTTTTCTGAACTCTTAAGAGTTCAAGATGGCAGTGTGAGAAGATCCTGCATTTACATCCTCCCAAGGACACAACAAATCTAAAGTTACATATGGAATTATTCTTTCAGAAAAGAACTTGAAAACTGAATGAGTCTCCACTGTTCATTGAAAAGTAAAAGGGTAAAAGTATAGCACTGAGATGGTTAGTAAGAGCAGAGGTGTGGTCTTGCCAAAGAAAATCCCATACGCTAGCTATGGTGGTCCACCCTTGGGAGGGATCACAAAATAATGGATATTTCCCTTAGGAAGCAAGGGGCTTGAGCTTGACATCAGGTGATCCTACACTTGAAACTGCACAGAAGAGAGAAGTCCCCAAAACACCTGACTTGGAACGACTGGGGAACATGATACCCGTAGGACAATTACAAAACTGCAGGAAATGAAAAACCCACTTGTAAACTCACTCAGCCTAAAACCAGTGCAAACACCAATATGAGAAGTGCACAGACTAAAGATGAAGGAGGCCCATGTTCTAATCTTGGAGTGTCTGCTGGACCAGCAGGAACCAGGGACTGAGACCTTGGGAGAAGCTATTTTTGCAACTTCAGGAAAACTTGCTAATGCCAGCGCTGGTGAGTGCCACTTTGAAAGCCCGATTCACCCGTGCTTTGGTAGGGTCTCACTCCCAGCAACTGACAGTCCACCAACCAGTGTGTGCAACATACACAGGCATGCCTTAGAGGATACAAAATCAATATCCAAACCCCTGTGGCTTTTCTATATATGATAAAGATAACTTAAGAAAACAATTTGATTTACAATAGCATAAAAAAGAAGAAGAAGAAAAAAAGGGAACAAATTTAACCAAGAACGTAAAAGACCTATGTGTTAAAAAGAGCAAGACATTGATAAAAACTGAAGCAGACACAAATAATTGTAATGATATTTCATGTTCATGGATTGGAAAAATTCATATCATTAAAATACCCATAGAAATAAGCAAATAAATACTAGCTAGAAAAAAATACACTTCAAATCAATCTACAGATTGAATGCAATCTCTATCAAAATTCCAATGGTGTATTTCTTATAAATAGAATGAATAATTCTAAAATTTTTGTGGTACCACGAAAGATTCTGAAATCCATCCTGAAAACAAGTGTGTAAAAGAAGAGCAAAGATGAGGGTATCATACTTCTGATTTTAAGCTAAAACAGTGCTATAATAACCAAAATAGTATGACACTGATATAAAAACTGACACATAGGTAAATGAAACAGAATTTAGATCCTGGGAATAAACCCACATATTGTATAAACCCACATGTTGTATGCCACATACAACGAAGTCATAAAAATTTTAATGGACAAAAGATAATTTCTTCCATAATTGGTGTTGGAAAAACTGAACAACTACATACAAAAAAGCCCCAAACTAGAACACTATCTTACATACACAAAAATTAACTCAAAATTGATTAAAGGCTTGGGAACCATTTAACTCCTAGAAGTAAATGTCCACAGCTACTTCCCTGACACTGCAATGCTTATGTGAACCTGACTCCAAAGGCAAGTGGAACAAAAACAAAAGAAATCAAATGGGACTACATCAAAAGCTTCTGCACAGCAAAAGAAACCATCACCAAAACAAAAAGACAACACAATGAACAGGAGAAGATATTTACAAATTATATATTTCATAAGGTATAAGCCTGGAGGAGTGCATGGCAACCCATTTCAGTATTCTTGCCTGGAGAAACTCCATGGACAGAGGAGCCTGGTAGGTTATAAGCCATAGGGTCACAAAGAGTCAGACACAACTGAAGCAACTTAGCATGCTTGCAAGGCATTGATATTCAGCACACAGAAATAAATCACACAAAAATAACAAAACTTAACTCAATTACAAAATGAGCAGATTATCTGAATAGACATTTTTTTTTTCCAAAGAAAACATACAGATGGGCAACAACCTATGAAAAGATGTTCAGAATAACTAATTATTACAGAAATGCAAATCAAAGCCACACTGAGATATTGCCTCATACTTGTTAGAATCAATTCAGTTCAGTCGCTCAGTCGTGTCCAACTCTTGGCAACCCCATGAATCGCAGCACATCAGGCCTTCCTGTCCATCACCAACTCCCAGAGTTTACTCAAACTCATGTCCATCGAGTCGGTGATGCCATCCAGCTATCTCATCCTCTGTTGTCCCCTTCTCCTCCTGCTCCCAATCCCTCCCAGAATCAAGGTCTTTTCCAATGAGTCAACTCTTCGCATGAGGTGGCCAAAGTATTGGAGTTTCAGTGTCAGCATCGGTCCTTCCAATGAACACCTAGGACTGATCTCCTTTAGGATGGACTGGTTGGATCTCCTTGCAGTCCATGGGACTCTCAAGAGTCTTCTCCATCACCACAGTCAAAAACATCATGTTAGAATGGTTATTATTAAAAAGACAAGAAATCACTAATGTTGGCAAGGATATGGAATAAAGGAACCCTTGAATACCATTGCTGAGACTATAAATTGGTGCAGCCAGTATGGAAAACAGTCTGGGGGTTCCTCAACTAGTTAAGAATAGTACTACTATGTGATCCATGTGTTCCACTTCTGGATATGTGAACAATGCAAAATCATTACATTAGGAAAATATGTGCACCCTTCATTGTAGCATTATTTGCAAAGTAGCCAATATGGAAATAACCTACTGATTGTGGATAGGTGAATGAATAAAGAAGATATGGTATACATTCATAATGTAATATGACTCAGCCATTAAAAAAAAGATGAAATCTTGCCATTTGTGACATTATAGATGAATCTGGAAGGTATTGTGCTAAGTGAAGTAAGTCAGAGGATGAAAGATGGATGCCATATGATTTCACTAATAGGTGGCATCTAAAAGTCAAGCAAACCAAATAAATAAATAATATAAAGCAAGAAGCAACTCATAGATAAATAATATTAGTGGTACCAGAGGGGAATGAAGCTTGGAGTGAGCAAAAGGAGTGAAGAAGATCAACTATGTGATGATGAATGGTCACCAGACTTGTGGTGGTGATCAGCAAGTAGTGAATACAGATGTTAAATTATAATGCTATACACCTGAAATATGTAATTAATTAAAATATGTTCTAGTCCACTTAGAATAATCATAAATATAATAGAAATTAAAAAGCACAGATATAATCAAAAATAAAAATCTAAACTTTCAACTTTTCATGACTCCAGGAAAAGAAGTAAAGTATTTTACCTTGTTCATTAACTTATTATGGTTTTTTTTGTTAAAGCTGAGGAAATTAAAGAAATTGTTTCTACTTTTTTGCTATGACTATATAAATGTGTTGTAATAATTTGTCACCTTTACTCAAATTCTGAAGTTTCTTTCACTTGAAAAGTGACCCTTTAAATGTGTTATATAAATCATGAGTAAGCACAAGCCTGGGAAAAATACATAGAAGTCAGTTTACTTAGTTGGGATTTTATGTATCAGAAAAATTAAACATTGTAAGTTAGAAAGTCACATCTTTTTGCCTTTTCATACTGTTCATGGGGTTCTCAAGGCAAGAATGCTGAAGTGGTTTGCCATTCCCTTCTCCAGTGGACCATGTTTTGTCAGAACTCTCCACCACGACCCATCCACCTTGGGTGGCCCTACACAGCATTGTTCATAGTTTCATTGAGTTAGACAAGGGTGTGGTGCATGTGATCAGCTTGATTGATTTTCTGTAATAGTGGTTTTCATTCTGTCCACCCTCTGACAATAAGGATAAAAGACTTATGGAAGCTTCCTGATGGGAAGGACTGACTGCTAGCAAAACTTGATCTTGTTCAAATGGGTGGGGCCATGTTCAATAAGCCTTTAATCTGATTTTCTGTTGATGGGGAAGGCTGTATTCCTTCCCTGTTGCTTGACCTGAGACTAAACTATGGTGGAGTTAATGAAGATAATGGCAGCCTCCTTCAAAAGGTCCTGTGTACCCCTGTACCGACCTTGCAGCAGGCCACACCTCTGCCAGAGACTCCTGGACACTCACAGGTAAGTCTGGGTCAGTCTCTTGTGGGGTCACTGCTCCTTTCTCCTGGGTCCCTAGTGTGCCCAAGGTTTTGTTTGTGCCCTCCAAGAGTCTGTTTCCCCAGTCCTGTGTAAGTTCTGTAATCAAATCCCACTGGCCTCCAAAATCAAATTCTTTGGGGGTTCTCAGTCCCTTTGCCAAACCCCCAGGCTGGGAAATCTGTTGTGGGTTCTGGAACTTTCTTGACAGGGCAAGAATTGTACTGGTTTATCCAGTAGTCATGTATGGATATGAGAGTTGGACTATAAAGAAAGTTGAGTGCTAAAGAATTGATGCTTTTGAAATGTGGTGTTGGAGAAGACTCTTGAGAGTCCCTTGGACTGCAGGGAGATCATACCAGTCAATCCTAAAGGAAATAAGTCCTGAATATTCACTGAAAGGACTAATGCTGAAGCTGAAACTCCAATACTTTGGCTACCTGATGCAAAGAACTGACTCATTGGAAAAGACCCTGATGCTGGGAGAGATTGAAGGCAGGAGGAGAAGCGGACACAGAGGATGAGATGGTTGGATAGCATCACTGAATCTATGGACATGAGTTTGAGTAGGCTGTGGGAGTTGGTGATGGGCAGGGAAGCCTGGTGTGCTGCTGTCCATGGGGTCACAAAGAGTCAGACATAACTGACTGATTGAACTGACCTGAACTAAAATTAGAAAGTGATAATCTTGAAATAACTGATTTGATGATCATTATTTTTATTTAAAACATACTGTTTTTTGGGGGGGAATTGTAAAATTCCCTTTGGGGATTTGAAGAAAGCATGTGCAGACCTAGAGAGAGAGATTGTTTACAGTTAAGAATAATTTTCAGAGCTTAGCATTCTGCTATCATAGTAATGTTTATTGCTTAATGATATAAATTTGTAATGCAAAATATATTCCTGCATTTCTAAAGTCAATACTAAATTAAACAAATAAATGGATTCACTTTTAGTAACAAAAATTCCCCATGATCAAAGATTAATTTTTGTTAGTAACATGATTTTAAATTACTGATGAACAGATTAATTTTTAAATATTTTGCAGACCAAATATCATATTCTATTTAAAATTTTAAGAATGTTTTTTAATAGTTTAAAGCACACAGGCCCCAAATAATTAGAAAACAATGGCTACCTCACAAACTATGAGAAATAGGACAGAAGTCAAAGGCCAATGGGTGGAAAGATCCCATTCTTTTTTCCCCTCCTTTTAATTTCAATAAAGTAATGTTGATAAAGAACCCACTGATGTTAGGCACTGCTTTTAATAGAGATGTGGTGATTAATAAATCCTTGTCATGACTACCAGAAGCATCCACTGTATTCTAAATATGACAAATTGGTTTACATTGCATGTACTATAAAAGGTCTATAAATAGTACTATATTTTGGAATATATGACAGCTGAGGGTTTAACTACTCTGCAAATATTATTGACTCCATGTAATATTTATTTAATTTAACTTCATTCCTACAATGTGCCAGAAAATGCAATAGCTGCTAAAGTGATGACAAAACAGACACAAGTGACGTTTTCTTGGAAATTAGAGTCCACTAATATTAAGAAAAGTAGGATTAATCAAATATCCTGAATTCAAAACTACCAATGATTATATATTCTATTTTCCCCTCTATATCTGAACTCATGCTTCAGTATGCACATAAAATATAGAGGAATAAAGAAAAAAAAACAATTTTTAATCATTCATATCTAAATTAGAATTAATTTTATAATTGTGAATGTGTGAAAAGATGTTATAGATTATGCCCATACAAATACTTCGACATTATCATTCCTAAGATATATTGTAGATTCTCCACCACATGAAGATCTTTGAGCCACTTCACCTACAGTTTTGTTTTTTTTTTCCTGAATCACACATGTGATTTCTGTCCTTTGTCTCATCTTGTATACTATCAATTCCCCCATTTCTGTTTTCCTTATTCTTCTATAACAGAAAAATGTTATTTCTATACTTCTAAATGCAAAATTGTAAATTAATGAGCTGGACTGCTGACAACAATCTAAGTTCATTAAGCATTTCTATGAAGAATTTTCACTCCTAAAAGGAATTCTGATACCAGCTAGTAAGGTCATTAAATTTCCATTCCTATAATTACTAGATGTAGAAAAGACACAGTTCTAGATGTATTTTAGAGAAAACTTACTACTTAACATAATAAGTATTTTTATTTTCGAAAGGATGGTTAGATTTCAATCAATTGTGCACATTTATTTGAATATATATGACTCTCAGGGCTTCCCTGATGGCTAGACAGTAAAGAATTCACCTTCAATGTGGGAGAACTGGGTTTGATCCCTGGGTTGGAAATATCCCCTAGAGGATGGTAGGGCAACCCAGTCCAGTATTCTTACCAGGAGAATCCCCATGGACAGAGGAGCCTGGCAGGCTGCAGTCCATGGGGTCACAAAGAGACAGACATGACTGAGCAAATAAGCACAGCACAGTAACTCTCAGGAAATTTTGATGCTATAATACAAACAATCATTAGGAGAGAAAAGGCATGTTTGTACATTTTCTCTGATTTGATGAAGGAAGACTCAGTTCTTTGGTCTTTCTAAATGCATTGACTATACCTGGAGTGAAAGATTCACTGGTGACAGAAAACAACACACCAGAAGCAGAAATCAAGCATTTCTCTCAGCATTAGGCAATTAGAAACACTTTGAAACCAATGGCTTTCCAGGATGACTAACAATCAATTCACTGGTAGCAACTGGGAATAGAATTACTCTAGGTGCAGTTTTCTTAGAACCTTATTGTCCAGAGCTTTCTTAGTATCATGCATTTCCCCCCCACACCCCCCACAGAGTTCCTAAGCCATAATAAATATCTAGTAGTTCTATTGCTATGTTGTGATGCTTATGCAACTGAATGAGTTTTATACTCTAAAAACAGCATTTATTTGGCAAAAATTAAAATCCAGTTAGACACTGACACATTGCTCATTTTTCATTGATTTTCCTGTGATACCTGCATTTGCATTAGAGCACATGGTGAAAACAAATTTGTGCAGGTATGACATAAGCATTGAAACTAACAGCTTAATTTAGAGCAATGAAAAATGTAATGTGATAGAATTTATGTGTTAGTAAGGCTTACTTCTTGGGTATGAGATAGACAGAAAAGTAAATGCCATGTTAAAAAGAGACAGTTGCTGTTAATGAAGGTAACTGGTAAAGATTTAAAGAAAGTGAAAGACTGAATTGTCTCATCAATAGTGTTCTAGACAGGGAGGAAAAATAGGAGAAAGACTCGTGTGTATGTGTGTGTCTGTGTGTATGCTCACGTGCGTGCATGCATGCATCCTCAGTCATGTCCAGCTTTTGTGACTCCATGGACTGTGGCCCCCCCAGTTTCTCTATCCACGGAAATTTTCAGGCAAGAATACTGGAGCAGGTTGCCCTTTCCTACTCTGGGGCATCTTCCCGACACAGGGATTGAACCCGCATCTCTTTTGTCTCCAGCATTGGCAGGCAGATTCTTTCCACTGAGCCACCCAGGAAGAAATACCCTTAAGCATGTGTAAATCTGCCTAGTGAACTTAAAAAAAAAAAGTCAGTATGACTGGAGGTTAGTAGGTAAGTACAAATATAAGAATTCACTGGGGACACATTATAAAAGGCATGATACTTACACTTTATGAAAATTGTAAGGATTTTAGCTTCCACTCTGATGTCAAAGGAGCCATCAAAGTGCTTTGAGCAGAGAAGTATGATTAAGTAAACAAGAGTTAACCTGGATCGCATGATTGCTCTGTTAATAGAATTTATACAAGGAGGTAGAAAGATATACCCATCTGAATGTAGAGTTCCAAAGAATAGCAAGGAGAGATAAGAAACTATTTTTAAGTGAGCAATGCAAAGAAATAGAGGAAAACAATAGAAACATAAAAATTACAATAGGAAAAAACTCATTGTTAAAGGCAAATATACAGTAAAGGTAGAAAATAAGACTAGTAGGAAGGCTAAATGAGAAAAGTAATAAATTAATCTATATCCAAAGTAAGTAGTTAAGGAAAACACAAAGCAAATAGATGTGAAATGTGCTATCTAAAATAGTAAACTTGGGATATATGCCAAGATACAGGGTTGTTAGCATGCTTTCAATTAAGAAATAAGCTACTTTAAGGAATTACATAGCTATTCCCTTGTAGCTTAGAGAAATTCCTTTAACATTTCTTAGTAAGCTGGTTATGTGGTGCTGAACTGTTTTAGCATTTGCTTATCTATGAAACTTTTGATCTCTCCTTCAAATCTGAATGATAATCTTGCCAAGTTAGAATATTCTCGATTGTAGATTTTTCCCTTTCTTCATTTTAAGTATATCCTGTCCCTACTTTCTGGTCTGCAATGTTTTGGCTGAAAAGTCAGCTTATATTTTTATGGCAATTCCCTTGCATGTCACTAGCTGTTTTTCCCTTACTGCTTTTAATATTCTCTCCTTATGTTTGACTTTTGCTCTTTTAATAATGTGTCTTCTCACTGTGGCTATCCATTCTTCTCCTGAGTTCTTTGATAGCTTTATTATCATTACTTTGCCCTCTTTATCAGATAAGATTGCTTATCTTCATTTCACTTAGTTCTTCTAGGGTTTTATCTAGAATATGTTTGAAATTAAGGAATTTTTATGCTTTTTGCATAGAATGTTGGCTGATGCTATATGGGACCAGATCATAGGATACTTGGCTGCACAGTCAAGGGCCCATTAGTTTTGTGCTGGCTAGCTTGTAGGTAGGTTGGATTATAGGCAACTAGCTTCAGAGCCACAAGGTTTCCCAGGGCTATTCCTCACCCACTGGTGGGTGTAGCCAGATCTTGGGGATGCTGGCTGCTTGGTCCAAAGGTCTTGGAGCTGGTGTCAGTCTGCTTTTGGACAGGGCCATGTTTGGTGGCTAGCTGCAGGGCTTTAGGAGTCCCAGAGCTAGTGCCACTATACTGATGGGGGTGATCAGGTGTGGAGCTCTCCTTTGGAAGGCAATATGGCCTTGGGTGATATAGCACTCAGGGATTCCTAAGACTGGCAGCCTCCCGGCGGGTGGGGCTGTATCTTTAACCATCAAGCTGCTTAGTTTGGAACTTACCAAGACTGGTGACAACCAGCTGGTAAGCAGGGCTGGATCCTAGACACTAATGAGCTAGAAGAAGGATACCAAAAGTGGTGTTTGCTAGTACCAGTGTCCTAGTCATAGAATAAATTCCCAAAATGACTGCTGCCAGCATCTGTGTCCCCAGAGTGAGTCCCAATCACCTCCTTGTCTCTTTAAGAGACTTTCCAAGATTAGCAAGTGCATCTCACCCAAGGTCCTTTCAAATTGCTACTTCTGACTTGGGTATTACAGTGTGTGAGATTTTGGGTCTGCACCCTTTAAGAGTGGAGCATCTATTTCCCTCAGTTTTCTAGCTCTCCCAAAAGCAAATCCTACTGGTTTTCAAGCATTCTGATGGCTTACATTTCCCATGTAAGACCCCTGGTCTGAGAAGCCCAATGTAGGACTTGGACCCCTTGCTCTTTGAGGAGAAGCTCTGCAATTGTATTTAGTCTCCCATTTGTGAGTTGCTCACATAGGCTATTAGTCTTGACTTCACCACATATCTATCCCTCCTAACTGTCTCATTGGGGTTGCTTCTTTATATCTTTAGTTGCAGAAGAACTTTTATATTAGTCTTGAGACATTCTCATCAATATTTACTCTGTAAATAGTTGTACTTCTCCTGTACTTCTGGGGAAAGGTGAGCTAAAAGTCTTCCCACTCTTCCATCTTGGCCACTTCTCCGAAACTAATATATTATTAATTAAAGGCTTAAATTAAAAGAATGCATTTTAATTTGGTTTCTTAAATGATAGAAATGTTGATATTAAAATTTTAGTGAATAAAAAATGATGTAGAAGAAGAGACAGCTATATGGTACAAATGAATTTCAAATAAGGTATATAGCTACTCCATCCTAAAGCAGGGGTAATGTAAGCCTCCATTCACTAAGTTTGGTCTGCACATGGTGACTTGCAAAGGCTACTACAAGAGAGAAAAACAGAGTGATTTTGCAGAATAGTCTGACAAGCAATATTTCAGCCAGGTATTGTGAGGTCAGCATCAATGCTCTCATAAATCTTCATAATAGTATATATCTTGGATATGCTATAATAAAAATGACACTTTGCTTCTATAGTCTTCCTCCCCAAAACCCATCTATCCATGTTAATTCAAGACAGGAACTTCTTACAATCTACCCAATCAGCATTCCTGGAAACCATCAAGGTCATCAAAAACAAGGAGAGGCTGGGAAACTGCTACAGCCTAAAGAAAACTTTGGAGGTAAGACAACTAAATATAAGGCTATATCCTGGACAGAATCTCTAGCAGAAAAACACAGGAAGCTGCCAGCATTGTCTGGAAACCAAGGAGGCATCTGGGGTAGGTCAATGGATTGTAGCTGGGAGACAGAGTATCTTCCTAGGGTCATTTTTTGAGAGGTTTCCAGAGGGTTCATTAAATCCATTAAAATGTATAAGAACATTGATCAGATGATATCCAGAATGCTAATTTATTCCAGAAGAAGCAGGTGATCTCAAGAAAAGATTCTGCCTCAGCTTGGGTTTAGAACACATTACAAAGTTTGTTTTTACAGATAAAATAGGAATGGGAGAATGCTGTGGTAGTGAGTATATAGTGCATTACAGAAGATGAGTAAACTATGGAGTTGGAAATGCTTTAGGGAAATATGCATTTTCCCACATTATTAGGGTTAGTATCAACTGGTTCTTTCTTCAAGAACAGAGCAATATTTTACATTTCTCAAAGACATGCCAATTTGATCCAGTAATCTTAAATCTAGATACATACCTTCACTTGATAATTACATGAAAGCAAGGATTTACATAGAAGGATGTTTATGATAGCAATGTTTGAAAAAATAAAAAAATTTGGAAAACTGGGTCAAATTCTATTTTTATTTCTCATAGATTACATGCTGACTCTAAAGTGAAGTTAACCAAACTTGGCCCAGCAAACTAGTCACCTAATCTTGTAAATAAGGTTTTTCTGAAAAACAACTTTTTTACACAGAAAACAAAAAATAAGGTCATTCATTGGCCACTGAGAAATTGTTTTGCTAAGGGCTGTGTTACAAAGCCACAGGTAAGCAAAATATAAACTATGAATAAAGTGTGCTATACTTTGTCCATGAATAGTTTGCCAATACGTGGAGAAATTACATTACTTAACAAAATGAGGTAATATTGTTAAGCTAGTTTATCGATTTACTTTCACAAATAGGTTTAACTTTGTTGACCAAGTTGCTGGCTCATAAAGTACCACTAGTTCTATCCCTCCTAGATTAAGCTACCCATTGTTTTATTGAGTGATAAATGATCAATCTTTTCTTTTTTTTTAATCCAGTTGATGTGATCTGGTTTTTACTTTGGGAATATTAACCTGGCAATAATACAGGACAGAGTGGAGTGGAAAGAAACATCCGGGGGAACAAAAGGTGGGGGAAAGTATGGGGGAAGAATGTATGGCACACAGAGCCAATAAAGCAAATTCACTGCCGTTTTCTCAAAAGAACACAGGACTGATTAGGAAACACAGAATCCTTCCATTCTGTGTCAACTCTGCCTGCCCTCCTCCAATCACCACTTTCCATTCTCCTCCACCTCCATCTTGAATCACCAATACAAGGAGTGTGGAAGATACAGGGCATGCCACTCGTCCTGGGGGATGGTGTTTGTGATGTTGAAGGTGAGGTTTCTGGGGATGGCGGCTGAGGGGCGGTGGTATCTCATGTACGCGCACCGCTCAATGCCCCCTCTGGGCCCTGATTCTAAGAGAGAAGGCAGATTTCCAAACAGTGTCCTGTCAGTGCCAGCCACATCCTCAGGTCCGAAATGATCAATCTTAATAAAGCTTTCAGTAGAGCCCTCTCACAGGATTTTTGCAGTTTATGAGGTGGTTCCCATTATCATTTAAAATGTTTAAGGATAAATTACAGATCTTTCAGATGGGATTACATTCTACTGCCCTCTTCCTATTTCTGAGCATCAGAACTGAATATTATACCAGTTCCTCATTATATTAGACATGTAGTATTTTTTAATATATATAGTGAAGAAAAAACTCAATTAAATTTTTTTTTATTTTGAAATCTCATTTTCAGCCTTTTTAATGAATTATTTATACCTTTCATACTTTGCATAGAAATTGAAGACAAGAGTATCACACAATGGACCTAGCACAAAATGTCTACATTCAGGGGTAAACTACTTTTCTTTTCCTGAAAATAAGGACTATAATTTTTAAATTTCCAGAGTATTTTGTTGAAACAATTCACTTTTTCAGCCTTTCAAAACTTATTTTTATGTTCCATACAATCAAATAATAAAATAGGATCTGGGGATGGAGAAAAGAATAATATACTGAAATTCCTTTCTTAATTGGGTTCACTTGGGCAAGTGAATGAAAAAAAAAAAAAGCATTGGGCAAGAAAAAGGAAGAAAAAGGAAAAGAGAGGAAGGAGAAAAGAAAGAAAAAATATGTGTGTGAAAAAAATAAAGTAGTATCAAGAGCTAGAAAGGGTGAGGGAGTAAGGACAGTGTAAAAGAGCTGTCAGAGTTGCCTTTCTGAAGAAATGATGGTTGCCACTTGAGAATAAGGCAGCCCCGTAAAAATCCCTATTTCCAAATCAGGGTGTATGGTACATTCTCAGAGAGAGTCATGATATATATATATATATATATATATATATATATATACACATACACCAAAAAGCATCTTTCAAAACAGGGGTTAACCCTAGATTATGCCAATATCAAAGTGAACTTTGGCATACACAGTTTCCACTAGAAACCTGGAAAGCACAATCTCATGTTCTCCTGAAATGCAGAGTGGGTGATAAAGAATAGGATCAAACTAAATAGAAATGTAATACTAAAATCATTATAAATCTAGATGCTCATGGAGTTACACCTTTATCATAGGGAGTAATTGGAAAAGAAACTCATTACAGAACACAGCTTCAAAGAAACTGTTTTTTCAAACTTGGAACTGGGAAGAGAAGGAAAAATAACACAACAACCTCTCCCACTTGTAATGCACAGTCATGAGATACCTTAAAAAGGTTTTGAGAATTCATCCATGTTCTCTGTGTGATTTGAAGATGACAAAAAGAGCATCTAATTGAAAATGGCCTCAGTCTGATAATAGTTTACAAAGATTTTGTGAGCAAATAATTTGATCACCAGACCCTAAGAAATAGTTTGGTAATACAAAGCCAATAGAAATGTGTATACACATTCTCAGACAACATACTAAAGATCTTCACTGCAGCATTATTCATAACATTAAACAATTACATTGATTCAAATATGTGTCAAGAGTTGAATGGATAATCAAACTATTATAAATTAATGCAAAATGATATTATATAGCATTGAAGACTTAGAAATCCACATTGTAAACAATACCACAGATGAAGCTCATGAACATGTTAAACAGAAGAAGTCAGACATTAAAGTGCCATGGCTGTATATTTCTTGTGCACTGCTTCTGATAGGCAAAGGTAATGTATTATTCTGGACAGCAGAGAGCAGTGGTCAGCTTTACACAGAGATGACTGGGTAGCTGCAGGTGATGAGGCTGGAATGCTGACAGCGCTCTCTTTCATGGTCTAAGAGTTCATCACATGGATGTGTTCACGTCATCAAAATGCACTGTGTTGTAGAGTTATGATTTATGTGTTTGAGTACGTATGTTTCACTTCAATAAATTAAAAAATAGTAACCTCATGTATTGTCCTCCATATTTGCTCTCTCAATATCAAAAATATTGATTAGCTTTTGCCTATATAAGAATATTTATTCTGGGTATATCATGCAAAATGCCAGACTGGATGAAACACAAGCTGGAATCCAGATTGCTGGGAGAAACATCAGTAACCTCAGATATGCAGATGACACCACCCTTATGGCAGAAAGCGAAGGAGAACTAAAGAGCCTCTTGATGAAAGTGAAAGAGGAGAGTGAAAAAGCTGGCTTAAAACTCAACATTCAAAAACTGAGATCATGGCATCTGGTCCCTTCACTTCATGGCAAATAGACGATGAATCAGTGGAAACAAACAATGACAGACATTTTTGGGGGTTCCAAAATCACTGCAGATGGTGACTGTAGTCATGAAATTAAAAGATACTCGCTCCTTGGAAGAAAAAATATGAAACACCTAGACAGCATATTAAAAAGCAGATACATTACTTTGCCAACAAAGGTCTGTCTAGTCAAAGTTATGGCTTTTCCAGTAGTCATGTATGGATGAAAGAGTTGGACTGTAAAGAAAGCTGAGTGCCTAAGAATTTATACTTTTGAACTGTGGCGTTGGAGAAGACTCTTGAGAGTCCCTTGGTCTGCAAGGAGATCAAACCAGTCAATCCCAAAGGAAATCAGACTTGAACATTCATTGGAAGAACTGATGCTGAGCTGAAACTCCAATACTTTGGCCACTTGATGCAAAGAACTGACTCATTGGAAAAGACCCTGATGCTGAGAAAGATTGAAGGCAGGAGGAGAAGGGGACAACAGAGGATGAGATGGTTGGATGGCATCACCTACTTGATTGACATGAGTTTGAACAAACTCCAGGAGTTGGTGATGGACAAGGAAGCCTGGCATTATGCAGTCCATGGTGTCTCAAAGAGTCAGACATGAGTGAGCAACTGAACTAAATATTTTTAAACATCATTGCTAGATTAATGATAATTTTTTATGAAAGTTGGTAAAATGCACTAGGGTCTTCAAACAGTGTGATTAATTTTATGTGCAAGTCTAGTTATGTCACTTTTATGGAAAACTCGGGATAACTATTTTTTCATGCATTTCTAGAAAGATGTACATTACAGAAAACCATTTTTTCAAGATTACTGAAAATAATATTCTGATATTCATTGCTAGAAAAGGAAGAACTTTGAAAATTAATAAAGTATAGATAAGTACCAAGAGGAATTAAATAAAATTACAAAAGTCGAGTAAAATATGAAAGTAATTTCAATTATTTTTAAATGGTTTTCCTTTTATGAAAAAACATTTATGTTAGAGGTTCTATACTTTTTCTTATAGACTTTATCAATAATACCTTAAGTACCATATGTGCATTTTTCCAAAACCACTAAAGCACTTTCATGAATATAATCTAGTTTCATAATCAAAAGAATCTATAGTCGGGATGGGGAATATGTGTAACTCCATGGCTGATTCATGTCAATGTATGACAAAACCCACTGAAATGTTGTGAAGTAATTAGCCTCCAACTAATAAAAATAAATAAATAAAATAAAATAAAACAAAAAAAAAGAATCTATAAATGTAGTCAATAGATAAGTATTTTATAGCCATTTTATTTTTAAGAAATTAAGTCTTCTAAATCTGAAATTACTGAGACAAATGCATTTTTTTAACTTTCAGATTTGTCCCTCACTGTATAATTTGCTTCAAATATTGAATTCACAAGCAGTCTTGATAAAATACAACAAATTTATCAATGTTCCCTTACTATATTATCATATGAAAGTGAAAGTGTCAGTTGTTTAGCCCTGTCAGACACTTTGTGACCTCATGAACTGTAGCCTGCCAGACTCCGCTGTCCACGGATTTCTCCAAGAATGGTGGAGAGGGCAGCCATTCCCTGCTCCAGGGATCTTCCCAACCCAGGGACTGAACCTGGGTCTCCTGCATTGCGGGCAGATTTTCTTTATTCTCTGAGCCATGAGGGAAGCCCACTATATTATAATGTTAATGCATTTATAAATTTCCTGAATCTCTTATGCTTTTATAAAATTCTCCCAGATAAAATAAACAGATTAAGAAAAATATAAGTATAGATTTTACTTACTTCACTATAGATGCCCAGTATTGTTGATTTGGTTTCCTCCTTTTTCTCTTGATACCAATAAGTATATATATATATATATATATATATATATATATATATATATATATATATATATATATATCAAATAGAATATCCTTTTCATTTTATATTACATTAATGGAATCATTTTATGAAGTATTTCTGGTAATGATCATTGGCAATAGGAATTAATTTGTAAAAATTTTTGAGTTCATCTCAGAGATGAAAAAGGAAATTAGCATTAGAGATTCAGACTCAAATTTATAACAAAAATGAAAAATTTTATATGCAACATTTTCCTTATTAATAATTTCCACAAAAGGGGAGTTGTCTTGTTCAATTTTCTTTTCTGTTATCTTTTTTATATGAAAGATGTAGCAGGAAGCATCATTCCACACTACTAAAAAGATGAATTGAACAGGATTGATCCTTGAATTTAGTTTGTTAGTAGCTCTAGATTGTTTCTTTTTTTTTCCCCTGGAATACAGGAGAAAAGCACAGAATGAAAACTGCCTTTCACATTTCATCACGTGTAATGTTGCAAACTGGTAACAGCAATTTTCCAACAATAGAGAACTTCATTTTTATATGTTGAAGGTTGAAAAAAAATTAAGCAAAGACTATAGACATATATGAGGTGAATATTGTGTGTTTATATGTGATCACCCATGAAGCAAAAATTATGTGACTGATCCCATTATAAAGTCATGATTTCTTGAAAGGTACATACATAACATAAACATATTTATGAGTGCACTTATATATCAGGTACACAGATCATGAAACAAGAATTGCTTTCAACTAATTTTGCAATTAGGGCCAGGTTAAGCCATGTTATATTACTCCTAAATTTTTACTGTCAGACAATTAATATAGATACTGAGTGCATACTATATGTTAGACATTTATATATGTACTGATTATTCAAAGCAGTTGCAATTAACCAAAAATAATCGGTCTTTATAGAACTCATACTCTAGTGATATATATGTACAGTACTTAAGTAGATGAGTATTTGTAGTTGTTCAGTTGCTCAGTCTGACTCTTTGTGACCCCATGGATGGCAACACGCCAATCTTCCTGTCCTTCACTATTTCGCAGAGTTTGCTTAAACTTATGTCCATTCAGTCGATGATGCAATCCAACCATCTCATCCTGTTTTCTCCTTCCCTTGCCCTCAAGTTTCCCAGAATTGGTGTCTTTTCCAATGAAATCAGCTCTTCATATCAGGTGGCCAAATCATTGGAGCCTCAACATCAGTCCTTCAATGAGTGTTCAGGACTGACTTCCCTTAAGATTGACTGGTTTGATCTCCTTGCTGTCCAAGGGACTCTCAAAATTCTTCCCCATCACTACAGTTCAAAAGCATAAATTCTTCAGTGCTCAGCCTTCTTTATAGTCCAACTCTCACATTGGTACATGACTACTGGAAAAACCATAGCTTTGACTATATGGAACTTTGCTGTCAAAACGGTGACTCTACTTTTTAATACACTGTCTAGATTTTTCATAGCTTTTCTTCCAAGGAGCAAGTGTCTTTTAATTTCATTGCTGCAGTCACATCCACAGTGACTTTGGAGCCTAAGGAAATTAAGTCTGTCAATGTTTCAAAATTTTTCCCCATCAATTAACCATGAAGTAATGGGACAAGATGCCATGATCTCAGTTTTTTGAATGCTTAGTTTTAAGCTACCTTTTCCACTCTCCACTTTAGTTAGTTCTTCTTTGCCTTCTGCCATTAGGGTGGTGTCATCTCCATTAATGAGGTATTGATATTTCTCCTGGCAATCATGACTTCAGCTTGAGCTTCATTCAGCCTGGCATTTCACATAATGTACTCTTCATATAAGTTAAATAACCAGGGTGACAATATACAGCCTTACCATACTTCTTTCCCAATTTTGAACCAATCTGTTTTTCCGTGCCCAGTTCCAAGTGCTGCTTCTTGACCTGTATACAGATTCCTCAGGAGACAGGTAAAGTGGTCTGCTATTCCAAACTCATTAAGAATTTTCCACAGTTTGTAGTAATTCATGAAGTCAAAGGCTTTAGTGTAGTCAATGAAGCAGAAGTAGATGTTTTCATGGAATTCTTTTTTTTGTTTTTTGATCCAACAGATGTTGGTAATTTGACCTCTGGTTCCTCTGTCTTTTCCAAATCCAGCTTGTACATCTGGAAGTTCTCAGTTCATGTACTGTTGAAGCCTAACTTGAAGGATTTTGAGTATCAACTTGCTAGCATGTGAAATGTGTGCATTTGTTCGAATATTTGAATACTCTCTGGCATTGCCTTTCTTTGGGATTGGAATGAAAACTCACCTTTCCCATTCTTGTGGCCGCTGCTGAGTCTTCCAAATACACTGGCCTATTCAGTACAGCACTTTTACAGAATCATCTTTTAGGATTTGGAATAGCTCAGTTGGAGTCCCATCACCTTCACTAACTTTGTTCATAGTGATGCTTCTTAAGGCTCACTTGATTTCACACTCCAGGATGTCTGGCTCTAGGTTAGTGATCACACCATCAATGGTTATCAGGTGTATTAAGACCTTTTTTTTTTGGGGGGGGGGGGGTACAATTCTTCTGTATATCCTTGTCAACCTTTTTTAATATCTTCTACTCCTGTTAGATCCATGTCATTTCTGTCCTTTATTGTGCCCTTCTTTGCATGTAATATTCCTTTGACATCTCTAACTTTTTTTGAAGAAAATTCTGGTCTTTCTTATTCTATTGTCTTCTATTTCTTAGTATTATTCACTGAAGAAGGCTTTCTTATCTCTCCTTGCTCATCTCTAGAACTTTACATTCAGATGGATATATTTTTCCTTTTTTCATTTGCCTTTCTCTTCTTTTCTAGTTATTTGTAAGGCATCCTAAGACAACTATTTTGCCTTTATTTATTTCTTTTTCTTGGTGATGATTTTTTATCATCATCTCCTATATGATGTTTCAAATCTCCATCCGTAGTTTTTCAGGCACTCTGTCTATCAGATCTAATCTCTTGATTCTTTTTGTCACTTCCACTGTATAATCATAAGGGATTTAAATTAGGTCATACCTGAATGGACTCCTGGTTTTCCCTACTTTTTTCAATTTAAGTCTGAATTTTGCAAAAAGTGGTTCATGATATGAGCCACTGTCAGCTCCTGGTCTTGTTTTTGTTGACTGCATTGAGCTTCCTCATCTTCAGCTGCAAAATATATAATCAATTGGATTTTGGTAAGGACCATCTGGTAATGTCCATGTGTAAAGTTGTCTCTTGACTTGTTGGAGAGGACGTTTGTTATGACCAGGTGTGTTCTTGGCAAAACTCTGTTAGTCTTTGTCCTGCTATATTTTGTACTCCAAGGCCAGACTTGCTTGTTACTCCAGGTCTCTCTTGACTTTCTACTTTTGCATTCCAGTCCACTATGATGAAAAGGACATCTTGTGTTGGTGTTAGTTCCAGAAGGTCTAGTAGGTCTTCATAGAACCACCAACTTCAGCTTCTTCAGCATCAGCCTTTGGGGGATAGACTTGAATTACTCTGATATTGACATTTGCCTTGGAAACAAACCAAGATTATTCTGTCATTTTTGAGACTGCACCAAGTTCTGCGTTTTGGACTCTTGACTATGAGGGCTACTCCACTTCTTCTAAGGTATTCTTGCCCACAGTAGTAGATATGTCCTTCTGAATTAAATTTGCCTGTACCCATACCTTTTAGTTCATTGTTTCCTAAAATGTCTATGTTCACTCTTATCATCTCCTGTTTGACCACTTCCAGTTTCCCCTGATTCATGGGCCTAAACATCTAGATTCCTAAGCAATGCTGTTCTTTACAGCATCAAACTTTGCTTTCACCACCAGGCACACCCACAACTGGGCATCATTTACACTTTGGCTCAACCTCTTCCTTCTGGAGCTATTTCTCTGCTCTTCTTCAGTACCATATTGGACAACTACCAATAAGGGGTAGGGGGTTTATCTTTCAGTGTCATATCTTTTTGCCTTTTCATACTTTTCATGGGATTTGCAAGTCAAGAATGCTGAACTGGTTTGCATTCCTTTCTCCAATGCAGCACATTTTGTCAGAACTCTCCACCATGGCTGGCCATCTTGGGTGGCCCTAAATGGCATGGATCATAGTTTTATTGAGTTACACAAAGCCGTGATCTATGTGATTCTTTTGGTTAGTTTTCTGTGATTGTGGTTCTCATTCTTTCTGCCCTCTGATGGATGAGGATAAGAGGTTTGTATAAGCTTCCTGATAGAAGAACTGTCTGTGGGGAAAACTGGGTCTTACTCTGGGAGGTAAGGCCATGCTCAGTAAATCTTTAACCCAGTTATCTGTTGATGGGTGGACCTGTGTTCCTTCTCTGTAGTTTGGTCTGAGACTCAACTACGATAGGAGTAATGGTGACCTCCTCCAAGAGGAGGTCCACCATCATACCATGCCTGCCCAGACTGCTGCTGTCAGCACCCCTGGCCACAAGGCAGCCACTGCTGATCCTTGCCTCTGCTGGAGACTCCCAGACACTCACAGGCAAGTCTGGCTCATTTTCTTGTAAGGTCTCTGTTTCTTTCTCCTGGTTTCTGGTGCACACAAAATTTTGTTTGTGCCCTCCAAGTGTAGCATTTAAAGGCATATTTGCTTTTATTTATTTATTTTTTTTTGTAAGTAAGATGTATTTTCTTTTGCCGCAGTTGAAGACACATTCTGCTGTTTTGCAGATGACTAAGACTGTCTTTTTTGTATGATAAGCTGAATTTGAAGTTTCCTCATTGGAGAGCTAGGACCTGGATGAGTATCTACAGTGATTCCCAAGAGCATTCTTTTCTGGTTTTCTCATACCAGATGTCTTCCTCCTTTTTGAAGAATGTCATGAAAAGCTGTTTCAATGTAAGTCAAAATGCCTGGAACATAAGACACAAAGCATTCTTTAATAATACCTTTTTCATTAGGAATTTAAGAATCACATTACTTCCATAAATTCATTGTTAATCATTGTGTATTTGCAATTTACCTCCTAATATTCTGCCATATTTATCACTGTAGTTTAAAACAACCAACATGAAATTTCACTTCTGTTCATCATGGGAACACGGGATGGATTTACCCTTTCACCACAAATAATTAAAATCTGGATCTGATACATGAAATGGACAATTTTTAGAATTTTTAGAATTTAGAAAAAAGCAGTGAAATAAATAAAAATAAGGCACAAGTCCTCACTGAATTTAGGAGATAGAGATCAAGAGTGCAGAGAGAGAGGTTTGTGTCACAGTTCAGGAAAAATGTGAATTTAGTAGAAAAGAGCTTTCAAAACACGAACATGATTGCTTAAAGTGAAAATTAGAAATCAAGAAATGTGTAGAACTGTATTGCTCTTAAAGTTTTATATGAGATGGAAAGATATAATACCATCTGTGGTAGACAAATTTAAAGCAAATAATATATACCCTAGGAAAAGACAATGAATATTAAAATATAGTTACTAGTTAATAGTGGAGATGAAACAGAATCATAGGGTTAGCTAATTTGTAAAATAAGAGAAAATAATTTTTAAATGTTTGGGATATGTGAAAACCAAAAAATATGTTTGATTCAAATAAAGATGCACTGAATCCTATAGTAAATGTAAAATGTCCAAAAAGAAAAAACTAAAAGAAAAAAATTTGCCATCCTGAATAAATGAGACAGTTATTCACCCATGATATTTATAGAAAATACACTTTACATATAAAGGTAAAGTTGTTTAAAAATATAACATAGAACATATTTATCACAGAAGGGCCAAACACAAGATGAAGTGACTATAGTGGCATCAGATAATGTGTATTCTGAAAAAATAAATATTGACAGAGACAAAAAAATAATAGTTATAAAGGTATTAATTCTATAAGAAGAAATGGCCACCCTAGTATTGTTGTATTCAGTAGCGGAGTTCAAGATATATGAAAGAAAGATCAACAATTCTAAAACAGAAATAGATAAATTTGGCAATTGTGGTAGAGTATTTCAATACTCTTCTCGTTAACTGACAGAATGAGCAGTTAGAAAATCAATGTGTACAGAATATTTAATTAACAGCTCTGTCCCAGGTGGCTCAGCTAATAAAGTTTCCATTTGCCAAAGCAAGAGATTCAAAAGTTGCAGTTTCAATCCCTAGGTCGGGAAGATCTCCTGGAGGAAATGGCAACCCACTCCAGTATTCTTACCTGGAAAATACCATGGGCAGAGGAGCCTGGTGTTCTACAGTCCATGGGGCCACAAAGAGTAGGATGTGACTGAATGTGTGCACACACATACTATGATTTGAATTGAACTAATAGACATTTGACTAGCATTCTACTAAAGCAGCAGACTATACATTCTTTTTAAAGCACATGGTATATTCAGTATCATGCACTGTATGCTAGGCCATAATACAAGTGAGGTTGCCATTTCCTACTCCATGGGATCTTCCTGACCCAGGGATTGAAACTGTATCTCCTTAGTCTCCTGTACTGGCAAGTGGATTTTTAATGGCTGAGCCACCAGGGAAACCCATAATACAAGTATGAACAACTTAAAATCATACAGAGGATACTCTCTGATCATAGTGGAATTAGCTTAAAAATCAGTGGCATAGGTTAACCTGGAAAATTATTCTATATTTAGATATTAAATAGCACACTCCTCATGGGACAAAGGAAATTCATAGTGAAAATTTGGGACTGACATGTACACTCTGGTATATTTAAAATAGAGAAACAAAAAGGATCTATTGTACAACCCAAGGAACACTGCTTAAAATTCTGTGATAACTTAAATGGGTAAAGTATTTGAAAAAGAAATATACATGTATATGGATAGCTGAATTTGCGCCACTGTATATCTGAAAGTAACAAAACCTTGCTATTCAACTGTGTTCCAAAATAAAATTAAAAATAAAACCAAAGAAAAATGGGGAAAACATTTTATTGGAGTATGGTTGATTTACAATATTGTGTTTGTACAGCTAACAAATTTCTGCTGTACAGTGAAGTGAATCAGTCATACAAATACATGAATTCACTCTTTTTTAGATTCTTTTCCTATAGGTCATTACAAAGTATTGAGTAGAGTTCCCTGTGCTATACAATAGGTCCCTTCTAGTTATCTATTTTACATATAGTAGTGTGTATATATTGAACTGAATGAAGATAAAAACATATCAAAATTTGTGGGATACCGATAAATATGTGTTTGTGCTCAGTTATGTTGAACTTTTTGCAATCCCATGGACTGTAGCCCACCAGGCTCCTTGGTCCATGGAATTTTCCAGGCAAGAATATTGGAGTGGGTGGCCATTTCCTACTCTAATACAGCTAATATTGCCTATAGAAAATGTATAGCTTTAAATTTCCATGCTAGGAGAGAAAAGATGTCTATCAATAATTGTAGCATCTCATTTAGAAAATAAAAAAAGAGCAAATTATCCTCAAAGATTTTTTGAAAAAAAATTAGGATAACAACATTAATAAGTGACATAGAAATTGTATAGCTAAAGGAATAAAAATAAATGACCGTAAGTTATTTTTTGAAATAAAGTCAATAAAATTGACAGATTTTTAACAAGTCTGACCACCATAAAAAGAGAGAAAAGAGAAATAAATCATGCCAATAATGAGAGTGAAAATGTCAGAACAAACTGATACACTCTAAAAGGATCATAAAATAATATTATGAACAAGCTTATTTCAGTAAATTTGACAATTTATATTAGGAGAAAAATTCCCTGAAAGACACAAACAACCAAAAATGACCAAACAGAATGAGAAATCTGAATAGAACTTTGTCTTCAAAGCACATACATACATTTCCTATACATACAATTTAGAGGGAAAGGAAGCATTTTCTAACTCATTTTGATAAAGCTCTTATTACCATACTACCAAAGACAAATCAAAATATTCTAAGAAAAATTTAAAAAATGAACATAGATGCAAACATTACAGATAAATATTACCAAGTAAATCCAGCAATATATAAACAACACATAAGACTTTTTCAGTATTTGCAAATCTGTCAATACAATTCATAACTACAGAATAAAAGAAAAATGTCTCAAAAGATTTGTGAATAGTGTAAGAAAAATTTTAACTTTTTTTTTCCCACAAAATAATAGCCTTTCAATATAATAAGAATGGAAGGTAACTTCTTCAAAAAAGTAAAAGCTCTCAGTAAAAATCTTGTAGCTAGAAGAATACCTACTGGTGAAATATTTAATGATTTTATTCTGAGATAAAAAAAGTATGTATATATATATATGCCCCCTTATATTCAACTTTAGATTGAAAAAAGATGTACAGATAGTAATTGTAGATGATGTGATTGTGTTTAAAGTCATTCTAAAGAATCTATCACAAAAGGCTATTGCTGTCAAGTTTGCAATTTAAATATCAGTGTCAATATTCAAAAGTTTTTTAAAAAGTTAAATTTTAAAAAGCTTACTTCCTATATCTTAACAATAAACTTGAAATTGAAAAATGCTGTTTAATATAGAGTCAGCAATATGAAATATTTAAAGATTTATCTAGTACAGTATGTCCACAATCCCTGTGCTAAAGACTATAAAACATTGGAGAAAAGAACTACAGAAGTCTTAAATAATTGGATAGATATACCATTTTCATATGTTGAGCACACTCTTGTTATCAAACTAGCAAATAATTATGATAAGCAGAAATAATACAAGATCATTTAAATCATAAAAATTGTTTGACATTATAGCAAATGAATTTCAATATTGTATAAAAAAACAAGCACACAATATATAACTTAGGTTTACCTCAGGAAGGTTGGATTATTATTTAAATTATTTACAATGAAATTCAGAACCTAAAGAGATTATGGAAGAAAATAATTTTATAATTCTAATAATCATTTGACAAAATGTCATATAATTCATTGTTTATAAAATGTATATTCAATATAAATGCAATACAAATTCATTGTATTTATATGGCAACCATCTTAGTAAAGCTGGAATGAAGGGCAATGTTTAGTGTGATATCATTTTAAGTATGACATGATCATATACATCCTTATTAAAATGAGCAAGAGTTGAGGATGACTATATTATCACTTTTTCATCTTATATTGAAGAATCCATTCTGTACATTTTTAAAAGCACATATGCTTTTTAGAAGAAAATTAAAATGCTATTTTTTGCCAAAAATTTTACAGTAGATATTATTAAGATAAATAAATATAAATAGTAGAAAATATATTTGCTATTTATAGGCTTAATATGTAAATTATAGGAAAATTTGGAATATGACTGAGTATATGATTTATATAGAAACATCAATCACAATTGCATACTTCTGAAATAAACATAAAAATGATACTATTTGAAATGCTATACATTATTTTGAAATATACATAACAAAAATCTCAGTTATTCTATGCAGAGAATTATTTAACATTGGTGGAAAATAAAAAAATATTCAAAATGGGGAGAAATTCTATATTTATGAATCTAAAAATAAATATTGCAAAGACATGATTTTTTCATAAATGTTTTGATTCAATGAAATTCAAATGAAAACTATAGGTCTTTTATAACCCTTGATAAAATAATTCAAATATTTTTATGAAAGATAATTAAGAATAATCAAGATACATTTGACTAGAAAGGAGAGTTTGCATTATAGGATATCAAGACTTATAAAATCACAGTAATTGATATAGTACATAATTAGAATATATTAATGGACAGGATTTAATGATTCTACTCATAGAATATATTTGAAAACCAAATAGACATAACATAATTCTTTGAAATATGATGTGTTACTTTGGAGGATTAGTGAAAAAAATGGATGTTTTAAAAGATTAAATAGAACAGGAAAATAATTACTGATATGAAATAAATTAAATTGATTCCCTTCTCACGCCATTAGCCAATGTCAAACCATATGAATAAAAACGTAAATAACATAAGTCGTACTTTTAAAAGTTTAATATAAATTTTAATCAGTTCTATCTTTGAGTTTGGAAATATGGAGTGTTAATAAATAAAGTCAAAAGTGCCACTTACAAAACAAAATGTTGACAAATGTGACTATGTAAAAAGAAAAAGTCTCTACAACAAAAGCCACTCTATAGAAAGTTTAAAACTTAAGTTAAAAACTAGAGGAAGATATTTGCAACATATACAATCAATAACAAAATAAAAAGAACTCCTACAAAATTAGCATGAAACAGAAAAATTACCTAATATTAAAATGAAAACAAAAAATACTCTAGAAAATACAGAAGTCATAAACATGGTTAGTGAAGATTTGATGTGATATTCAATCATATAATCAGAAAAATGTAAATTGAAACCAGAATGAGATTCAATTTTACATATTTTCACATGCAAAAATTTAAGAAGCATAATTCCATATGCTTGAAGGTATGCCATTTATTATAGCCTCAAAAATCATTGTTGGAACTTTGCAGATATCGTATACAGCAATTTTGTACGGACATGTTAAAAAATAATTTGATATTTTAACAGTTTTACTATCCATGAATTTCACTTCTAAATATATACAAAAGTTAAAAATACAAATATATTCTAGGATAATATCCGGGGGTATTATAGCAGTACTGTTCGGGAAAACAAAAATAAGCCCATCAGCAGGAAAATGGGTAAATCAAGTATGAAATTTTAAAACAATGCAATATTATAGAGTGGTCACAGTAAATGATCTATATGTAGTTCTGTAGCATAAATTAACTCCATTAATATAACAGTTACATTAATAAATATAACTATTTAAAATTCCCACAAACTACATAAAATATGGTACTATTTTCATAAAATCAAATTATCTGAAATCATAGGCTCAATAATATGCCTTGAAATGTGACCAAACTAAAATTTTAACAAAGATATTGTGAAAGGCAAGATTAAGAGAGTGAGAAAAAAAAGACTAAGAGAGTGGCTGGTTTGGGTGTAGAAAACTAGTTTGGGTGAATAGGTTATAATCACACAAAGTGAAGTAGCTCAGTCGTGTCCAACTCTTTGCGACCGTGTGGACTGTAGCCTACCAGGCGCCTCCGTCCATGGGATCTCCAGGCAAGGATACCGGAGTGGGGTGCCATTTCCTTCTCCAGGGAATCTTCCCGACCGAGGGATTGAACCCAGGCCTCCCGCATTGCAGACAGATGCTTTTACCCTCTGAGACACCAGGGAAACTCTATAATCACACAGGGGGAAGTTAATTATTGTCCTTATTTTACTCTTCATGTTGAGTGAGCGGTATATTGTTAAAGGCCAAAAAGTATCAATATATTCATGCTCCTCATATGCAGATGAACCACTCATAGGCCAATGATAAAATAATGTCATGAATCAGAGAAAGTTTATCCAGTTATATGACCCCCAAACCTAGAGATTAAAAATTATCTCTCTGTCTCACACACCCCCCCCCACACACACACACAGGGACACATTGCAAATATTTTAGGCTAATTTTGAAGCCTTTTTTATACAGTCATAGCTCTCTTCCCTGTTTAGTTGCTAAGTCCTGTCTGACTCTTTTGTGACCACATGGACTGCAGCCCTCTAGGCTCCTCTGTCCATGGTATTTCCCAGGTAAGAACACCGGAGTGGGGTTATCATTTGCTCCTCCAGGGGATCATCCCAACCCCAGGGCTTGGAACTCATGTCTCTTGCATCTCCTCTGCAGTCTCAGTTCTTGCCATTTGACGGATAGCATATATTATACTAACACTAGGCATTTAAATTTTTTAACAGTACAGGATCCTGTTTTCCCTCATGTCATGTCCTCAGTTCCTGTACATGTAATTTCATTCTCTTAACCTAGCCATATCACTAATTTTTTATAGTCCAGTTCAACTTTTATTTTTAAAAGGAGCCTCTCTGATTTTTCCTGTTACTCACAAAAGATACCTAACTCTGTGGCTTCCATAATTCTCTTCGCTGTTTGTTTGTGGAGTGTGGGGCACCCTGCTTTAGACCTGAGCCATCTAAAATCCGAATGTACATCTGGTTAATCTGTATGTTCCTGTGTAGGTACTATGGTGGGAATGTAAGTGAATATTCAATACATATGAACTAACTCAAAAGTATCACAGATGAAACTGGTAATTGAAAACTTTTGAATTGTATCCATTCTTATTGCACGCTATCTCTGGCAATCTCTAAGTTGTTCAACAACTTCATAGAATATATTTCCAGGAATTATTATGCCATGACAAACCCTTGGAGATGGAGAGGAAAACTTTAAGACTAACATATCACTTTTCCCCAGCATTCTTTTGCCCCATGGTTTTAACATCTGATACTCGTATGCTGAATAAGTTTTTACATTAGGCTTTCTCATTTATTATTACTCATTTATTTGTTAATTGACATTCTTCATTAAAGAAGAACTTTCCTTCCCCACTTCTTCTTTTATTGAGTAAAAGTGTAGACAGATTTTTATTAAAATTTTCATTAAACATTTTCTTTTTCTCCTCCTCCTCATCATCGTCATAATCGTTATTCTGATGCTCATAATATCAAAACTTAGCAAGACCCTTTTCAAACCTACTTACCTTTCAGCTTTACCTCACTAATTTTTGAGCACATCATAAATAGATTTCTATTGATTTATCAGCTTAGATAAAATACTTCAGTTTCCTTTATTCTTTTCTCTTTCTCTCTCAGTAAAAATTATGGCTTCCAACATTATCAATATATTTGTTCATTTGATCTTTCACAAAGTACAGATGAATTGGTTTCAGCATTACAAAATAAATACCATCCCAACAAGTCTACTAAGTAAAGACTGTTTTGTGGTTTTTATTGCCCTTAGAATATGTTCCATTAAAGACACACAATCAAAATACAGCTTTCAAAATTACGTGAATTATTTCTCCATGGTTGTATATAAACTTTATATAAAGTGATTATAATGTTGGGATAACATTTGTTTGTATTCAGGTTCAGGAATTTCTTTGGAGGGGCACATTTTGGCCTTTTAAGTCACTATTCTATTATTTCTCTGTAATAAAATCATTGTCATGTATTATTAATATGTTTGAAGCAAACAAATGTCCTTTATGAAAACTGAATTACACTAATATTGTCTATCTTGACATTTTGCTTGAGACTCCATTTGTATGATTCTCTACTTTGGTGTTTATTCTTCTTTTATGGTTCTTCATAATGCAAGTATTTCAGTTTTTCTTCTATTGTATTGACCAACTACTTGGCTGATGTTTTTCCTATAACTCCATGAAATTCCACTCTGCATTTAAATTTGAACTGTAAAAGTAATGTATTTCAAGTAATATATCTCAAATCTTATATTGAATATAATCTTCCTTAATTATATACTTCTGTGCATATACACATGTATAATACATGTAATACATATATGTATGTACATAGCTATGTGTGTATATATAATGCAAATATATATGATACACTCATGTTTTACTTTAGGCTTAGATCTATTTAGACTATTTTACTTTTGAAGGCATTATGATATCTAGGTATGTGTTTATTTTTTTAATTCTATAATCAAAAGTGAAGTGTTATTTTAATAGATAAAAACTGCCAATAATTTGGCTTTTTCAAATAGTGTATTTGTGTTTTTTTTTTCTGTAACTAACTTAGTAACATTCTCAATTCTCTGTTGACAATGAAATACTAATATTTTCTTTTAAAGCCTCAAATTGTTTACTGGAAAAATAATTTTATTTATTTTTAAATCATAAAATTATATAAAACGAATATCTTTCAGATTGATGTAAAAATTCAACTCAAATTTTCATTTTGCAGCTTTGGTTTTTAATCTCTGTATTGACTTGGTAAAGCAGCATTTTCAGGATCTAAACATAAAATGTACCTTGTTCGGGGATTAAACAGGACAATGGTATGTGGCATGTTTGGCTGCAATATTTACTTATCCCTGTGGGTGTCTTAGTTTGCCTTTTGCCCCTTCCCTTTCTCAAATGATTAGTTTTCATATGTAGAAACATCATTGCCTGGCAAGTAAACAGAAATAAGGCATTTTTATCACAATATCACTTGAAGTGTTTCTTTAGAGTTTCAAAGATTATTTTAGTGCTAAAGTAAGCTTGTAAATGTAATGCCGCCTCTAAAATTAGTATCTACATATGAAAAATATGTCAAATTTTGCCAATTCCTATCACATTTAAAGATCATTGAATAGATCGCTAAGATGTATGTCACACATACATCTGCAGCTGTGTAACCGCGTCAGTCACGTCTGTCTCTGTGCGACCCTATGGACTGCAGTCTGCCAGGCTCCTCTGTACATGGAATTCTCCAGGCTAGAGTATCAGAGCGGGTTGCCACGCCCTCCTCCAGGATCTTCCCGACCCAAGGATCGAACCCAGTTCTCCTGCATTGCAGGCAGATTCTTTATCGCCCAGCCACCAGGGAAGCCCCTAAAATGTGTATACCATATATATATAATGGTCTTTTGATGTGTCAGCTTGACTAAGCAATAGTCTTCAGCAATACAATCAAACCCTAATCTCTGTATTACTGTGAATACTTTATTGTTGTGAATAAAGTGTAGTTGATTTTAAGAAAGGAGCATTCACCTGAGTAATGAGTGGGCCTGAGTCAATCAGTTGAAATGCTTTAAAGACAAAGTTGAGATTTTCCTGAATAAGAGAAAATCGACGCTGGAGTACAGCAAATTTAGCTCCTGTCTGAAAGTTCACAGCTGCCCTGTGGGTTTTGGATAGTTCCATAATCACATAAACTATGTTATTGCAATAAATCTCTTAAAATACACTTCCTCCTGGTTCTCCTTTTCTAGTTGAATTTTGATTAATACAGATTTTAGTAATGGATTCTATATTTCTTTTTTCCTTTACATTAGCAGAGGCTTTGACTAATCCATATTACCATTGTTTCACTATACTTAGTATTTCAGAATCATCATGTACATACTTATTACAATTTTAATTCTGAATAGACCAACTTTTATCATTTCCCTTGTTGCTTGTGCTTGACATTGCAGTCATATTAATATTTTCTTATCTAAGCAGTAAATTTTGTAGTTCTTCATGTGTATAGGGTTTACATGATTTGAAGGCTTTTATTAAAAAAAAAAAAGACTGAATGTTTATTTTAAGATCAATTTTTCAGGGAGGATTCAACTCAGGACAAAAATGTATATATTGGAAGAACTCTAGGATCACATTCTTCTTATGTTAAAGACGTTTCAGAGATCCCACCAACATCTTCAAGTTGAGTGAATCTCTAGAAGAACTCAAATGGGTATACTCTAGTTATATTCACAGTCAATGCTTATGACAGCAGAAGATTCAGAGCAAAAGGAAAATGATCCACAGTGGCAAATTCCAGAGAGCTTAGGTGCTGGCTTCTGGGTCTGTCTTTATCTGGGTCATATAACACATATTGTCTCCAGCAGTCAACTAAAAAGACCCATGTAAATGTGGGTGCCAGAAAAGTCTCAAGGTCAAATCATTTTATGAAGACAATGTTAAGGAAATTATGTTGCTATTGTGGAACAACTCAGACTGTGATAACTTTGTACTGATTTCTAAAGCTATATTGATTATCATTGTTTTGAACTCTCACTAGAGATTGTGTTGCCCCTTGAATACCTTGTTCTATTTAGCTAGGTCTTTACTCTCAGCCTTGGACTCTGATTTCTGTCCCAGCTCCACTCACTCATTCTAAAATTAATTCTAAGTCAGTTTTCTTTCTTTCTCAGGTATGCATTTCCCATGATAAGAACAAATAAACTTCAAATATATGCCATTAAAGTTTGCAATATTCAACATGCCATTTAAAGTCATTTTCCTTTTGCGTAAGAGTATTTTATCTTTTTGCACGGTATCTTCTGCATATTTTATCACTTCAAACAAAACATAAATTTTGTTTTCTGACTTTATCAACTTCAAGTATGTTACAGGTCCTCTTTTGAAAGAGTTGCTCATATGCTATTCCATGTAATGATTATATTTCTCTTTACATTATTCAAAATTGTTTTCAGATTTCTTTAATAATTTAAGATTTAGTGTGTGGATAAATCAATTCCCACAATCAATGGCATTGAAAGATATATTACCATTTGGGCCACTAAAAAAAGAAAAAAAAAAAACAGCTATCAGTGTATACATTAGACTGTGATGATTCATCTAAAATCAGAGAATGAATAGAAAGATTGTATTTTCCAATGAAACACAATGTTGTTTCAAAGTAATTTGTAAGCATTCATAAGAATGTTAAAAAATCAAGCAACAAATTAATATGGCAAAATCATGATGAATTAAAAGAAAAACTTGATGGCTTTTACTGAAAAAAGTCCTAAGCAGCAAATCAAATTGCAAGACACTATCCTTGAAGTAACATCAAGATCATTTTGAACAAAGACTATTCAGAAAAAGTAGAGGACTTGATTTATAAAATTATATCTCACAGTAGAACGACCAGACTTCACTTGCAGGTGAGAGGCATAGGTGATTCATTCTTTCATTTTGATCCTTGGTACCTGAGCAGACTCTTCCAGAAATGCAAAATGGGGTAGAAAGACGGGAGAAAATAATATAGTACCTAACTTTCTCTGAGGAACAACTGCAGCACTTTTCCTGTCTTCATCCATACAAAGAAGAAGACAGGTTTGCTTGTGGCATAATTAAATGTCAGGGGATTGATCATTTGGACCTGTATCACCCACATGACTACACAAAGTCCCACATGGTTGGGAACTACTTTCTTCCCATTGAACCACCTTTTCCTTTAATGGTTTAGAGAAGAAAAAATTCTGGTACTGATTTTGAACATTTCTAGTTCATCTCAGTCTTCTGTGCAGTAAGATTATTTCCTTTCATACAGTTGACCTGAGGAAACTTGGAGTTAGCAGACAAGTTCTGCTCTAGGTCTATTCTCTCCATTGCCTTAGACTAGCCAAAAGGTTTTGTATCCCTTGCTAGAAAATTTAGGGAGTTGTATTAGTTGTCTTGTATGTTTGTTTGTTTTTTTTTTTAAGAAAATCAGTTTATTTCATGATATCTTTTAATAAATACATCTTTTTTTCTATGACCTCTGGTCCTTAAGCAAAAGCAATTCAAACTTTAGAGTCCTGTGTATTACCTAATTTAAAAATCTATATGAAATCTTATATTTTATTGAGCTACAATTGGCATATATTTTGTAAGTTTAAGGTGTATAACATATTGATTTAATTCACTTACATATTATAATATAATGACCACCATAACATTAACTAACACTCTATAATGTCATATAGTTCAGTTCAGTTCAGCCACTCAGTCATGTCTGACTCTTTGTGACCCCGTGGACTACAGCACGCCAGGCCTCCCTGTCCAGCACCAACTCCCAGAGTTTACTCAAACTCATGTCCATTGAGTCGGTGATGCCATCCAACCATCTCATCCTCTGTCATCCCCTTCTCCTCCTGCCCTCAATCTTTCCCAGCGTCAGGGTCTTTTCAAATGAGTCAGCTCTTCACATCAGGTGGCCAAAGGATTGGAGTTTCAGGTTCAGCATCAGTCCTTCCAATGAACACCCAGGACTGATCTCCTTTAGGATGGACTGGTTGGATCTCCTTGCAGTCCAAGGGATTCTCAAGAGTCTTCTCCAACACCACAGTTCAAAAGCATCAATTCTTCAGCACTCAGCTTTCTTTTGTAGTCCAACTCTCATATGCATACATGACTCCTGGAAAAGGCAAATTAGAAATGGTCAAACAGGAGACTACAAGAGTGAATGTTGACATTTTAGGAATCAGCAAACTAAAATGGACTGGAAAGAGTGAATTTAACTCAGATGATTTTTATATCTACTACTATGGGCAAGAATCCCTTAGAAGAAATGTAATATAATTCTCATTCATTTTTTGTGCTGAGAAAAATCAAGATCTAGTCTCTGAGCAACTTTTAGGTTGCTTTTTGTTTGCTTTTTATTGGGATATAATTTTTTCACAATCTTGTGCTAGTTTCTGCAATGCAGCAAAGTGAATCAATCATAAATATAAACACATCCCCTCCCTTCTGGATTTCCCGCCTATCTAGATCACCATAGAGCATCAACTAGCATTGCCTACACTATAAACAGGCTTTCACTAGTTATCTATTCAATGCATAGTAGTGTATACATGTTAATCCCAATCTCCCAATTCGCCCCACCCTCTTTTTCCACCTTGATACTCATATGTTGGTTTTCTATGTCTATTTTTCTATTTCTGCTTTGCAAATAAGTTAATCCGTACTTTTTTTCTGGATTCTACATATATGTGGTAATATGCAATATTTCTTGTTTATTTTTTTCTCTTCATGTATGGCAGTCTTTAGGTCCATCCATGTCTCTACAAATAACCCAGCTTTGTTCCTTTTAATGGCTGAGAAACATTCCATTGGGCATATGAACCACATTTCCTTTATCCACTCCTCTATCAATGGACATTTAGATTGCTTCCATGTCATGGCTATTACATAGAGAGTTTATAGTACACTTTTGTTGATTATAACTGCGGTACAGTGCATTAGATCTCCAAGACTTATGTATCTACTGATTGCAAGTTTGTAGCTTTAAATCACATCTCTCCAATCCACCATCCTCTTCCAACCCCAACAGACCCGTTGCTTCTGGTATCCACCATCTGTGTGCTCAGTCGCTTCAGTTGTATCCGACTCTTTGTGACCCCCATGGATTGGAGCCCACCAAACTCCTCTATCCACAGGGCACACCAGGCCAAGAATTCTGGAGTGGGTTTCCATTTCCTTCTCCAGGGGCTTTTTCTTACTGAGGGATCCAACCCACATCTCTTATCTCCTGCACTGGTAGGCAGGTTCTTTACCGATAGTCACCTGGGAAGCCCCTCACATGCCTACTAGCGGAAAAGTCAGTAAGTGTGCATGCTCAGTCACTTCACTTGTGTCCAACCTTGTGACCCTATGGACTGTAGACCACCAGGCTCCTTTGTCCTTGGGATTCTCCAGGCAAGAATACTGGAGTGGGTTGCCATGCCCTTCTCCAGGGGAATCTTCCTGACTGAAGGATCAAACCTGCGTGTCTTATGTCTCCTGCATTGGTAGATGGGTTGTTTCACACTAGCTCCACATGGGAAGTCCCATATCCACCATCTATTCCCTGGTTTTATACAGTTCTGCTATTTTAGTTTCCAAATGGAATTTATATCATGCAGTGTATGTCTATCTCTGTTTAATTTTCTCACTTAGATTAATGTCTTCAAGATTCATCATCCTGTCTCAAATGGCAGAATTTCTATATTTTTTATCCATTCTTCAATTGATAAACATATAGGCTTTTCCATATCTTAGCTATTGTGATTAATGCCGCAGTAAATATTGGTTTGTATACATCCTTTCAATATCCTGTTTTCATTTCCATTGGATTTATACCCAGAAGTGTAATTTCTGTATCATATAGACATCCTATTTTAATTTTAGGAGGGACGTTCACACTGTTTTCTGTAGTGAGGAAATCAATTTACATTCTCATCAATAATGCACTTATATATATTTTCTTTATTCCACACGCTTGCCAACACATGGACAATCATGTCTTTTGCAATAGCCATTCTAGCAAGTGTAAAAAATATTGTGTTTTTTCTTTCTAATTTCCTTGATAATTAGAGACATTGAACATCTTTTCAAATGCCTGGTAGCTATATGTTTTTGTTTGCTTGGTTGTGGGTTGGTTTTTCTGTTTCTATTTTTTAAGGTCTATTTAACACTCTGCCTTGTTGTTGTTGCTGTTGTTTTAATTGAAGTAAAGTTGATGTACAATATTATACAAGTTTCAGGTGTCCAACATAGAGATTTGTAATTTTTAAAGTTATATTCCATTTATGGATATTATAAAACATTGGCTTGATGCCATGTTGAACAATATAATTTTGAAGTTTATCATATATATACACACACACACACACACACAAATTAGTTTGTGCCTCTTAATCCTCATCCTTATTTTACCCCATCCCCCTTCCTTGTAATCACTACTTTGTTCTCTATTTCTATGAGTCTATGTTTTGTTCTATTTATTATATTGTTTTATTTTTTTAGACTCCACATGTAAGTTATATCATACAGTATTTACTTAACTTATTTTACTTAACATAATGTGTTCATGGGTTGGAAGAATTAATATTTTTATAATAAACATACAACACAAGGCAGTCTACAGCCTCAATGCAATCCATATCAAAATAGCAGGTGCATTTTTCCACAAAAAGAGAACACTTTTTTTTAATTTGCATAGAAACACAAAAGACCATGAATAATCAAAACAATCTTGACAAAGAAGAACAAACCTAGAAGAATCACATTCCCTGCCTTCAGACTATATCAGAAAGCTGCAGTGTTCAAAACAGTATGGTTGTAGCACAAAAACATACACATAGATCAATGGAACAGAATAGAAAGTTCAGAAATAAGCCCAAACACTAATCATAATAATCTATGATAAAGGAAGGAAGAAAGTATGATAAAGAGAAGACAATTTATTTAATAGGTGGTGCTGTGAAAATTAGAGAACTATGTGTAAAATAATAAAAGCAGAACATTCTCCAACATCACATATAAAAAATGAGCTCAAAATGGATTAAAGACCTCAATGTAAGGCCAGAAATAAACAACTCAGTTAAAATATAGACAGGAGAACTGAATAGACATTTTTCCAAGAAGGCCTACAAGTGGCCAACAGGCACATGAAAAGATACTTAACATCATTATTCATCAAGGAAGCGCAAATTAAAACAATAACAAAATATCACCTCTCAAATGTCAAAATGGCTCTCATTAAAATGAATACACGTAACAAATGCTGGAGAGGATGTGGAGAAATGGGACCCCTCCTACACTGTTTGAGGAAATCAAAGTTTAGTGTAGCCACTATGGAAAACAGTATGAAAAAACTAAAAATAGAGCTATCATATAGCCTCTGCTTATTTTTAATCAAATTATTTCTTATGCATGCTATTAAGTTGTATGAGTTGTTTGTAGATTATAGATATTAACATTTTGTCAGATAAATGTCTAGCAAGCATTTTCACTCATTTTGTAAGCTATTTTGTTGATTGTTTCTTTTGCTTTGCAGAAGCTTTTTAGTCTGATTCACTTCACTTGTTGATTTTTGCCTTTGTTTATCATGATTTTTGAGTCACATTCAAAAAGTTTTTGTTAACACCAAAGTCAAGGACTTTTTCATTATTTATTTTTGTTCAGTCACTAAGTCATGTCTGACTTTTTGTGACCCTGTGGACTGCAGCATGACAGGCTTCCCTGTCCTTCACTATCTCCTGGAGTTTGCTCAAACTCATGTCCATTGAGTCAGTGATGTTATCCAACTATCTCATCCTCTGCCACCCCCTTCTACTCCTGTCCTCAATCTTTCCTAGAATCAGGGTCTTTTCCAGTAAGTTGGCTCTTCACCTCAGATGGCCAAAGTATTGAAGCATCAGCTTCAGCATCAGTCCTTCAGTGAATATTCAGGGTTGATTTCCTTTAGGATTGACTGGTTTGATCTCCTTGTAGTCCAAGGGACTCTCAAGAAGTTTCTCCATTACCACAATTCAAAGTTATCAACTCTTCAGTGCTCAACATTCTTTATGGCCCAACTATCCGATCCATACGTGATTGCTGGGAAAAATGCAGTTTTGACTATATGGCAAAATGATGTCTCCAATTTTTAATACTCTGTCTAGTTTTGTCATAGCTTTCCTTCCAAGGAGCACGTGTCTTTTAATTTCATGGCTGCAGTCACTATCAGCAGTGATTTTGGAGTCCAGGAAAATAAAATCTGTCACTATTTTAGATTTTCCCCTTCTATTTGCCATCCAAAGATAGGTCCAGATGCCATGATCTTAGTTTTTGAATGCTGAGTTTTAAGCCAGCTTTTTCACTCTCCTCTTTCATATATATTTAGCTTTATGTTTAAGTTTTTAATCCATTTTAAGTTCATTTTTGTGAGTGCTGTAAGATAGTGTACCAATTATATATTTTTGCATATATTTATCAACTTTCCCCAGCACTGTTGTTGAAGAGACTATTCTCTCTCCCTTAAGTGTTTTTTGGATACTTTATCTAATATTAACTACATGTTCAGTGATTTATCTCTGGTCCCTCTATTCTGTTCCATTGGTCTGTGTGTCTATTTGTATACCATTATTACTGTTTTGATTACAATATCTTTGTAATTTTTTTGAAATAAGGAAGTATGATGCTTCTAGTTTTGTTCTTCTTTGTAAGATTGCTTTCCTGAGGGATCAGCAGGTAAAGAATGTAAGAAATGCAGATTTGATTCCTGTGTCAGGAACATCCCCTGGAAAAAGAAAGGACAACCCGTTTCAGTATTCTTGCCTGAAAAGCAAAGATTGCTTTAGCTATGCAGGAATTTTTATGTTTCCATACAAATCTTTATTATTTTTCTATTTCTGTGAAGAATGCCATTGGAATTTTTTTTTCATTTATTTTTATTAGTTGGAGGCTAATTACTTTACAATATTGTAGTGGTTTTTGTCATACATTGACATGTCATACATTGGCTGATACATGTAAATCAGCCATGGATTTACATGTATTCCGCATCCCAATCCCCCCTCCCACCTCCCTCTCTACCCAATCCCTCTGGGTCTTCCCAGTGCACCAGGCCCGAGCACTTGTCTCATGCATCCAACCTGGGCTGCTGATCTGTTTCACCCTAGATAATATACATGTTTTGATGCTGTTCTCTCGAAACATCCCACTCTCGCCTTCTCCCACAGAGTCCAAAAGTCTGTTCTGTACATCTGTGTCTCTTTTTCTGTTTTGCATACAGGGTTATCGTTACCATCTTTCTAAATTCCATATATATGTGTTAGTATGCTGTAATGGTCTTTATCTTTCTGGCTTACCTCACTCTGTATAATGGGCTCCAGTTTCATCCATCTCATTAGAACTGATTCAAATGAATTCTTTTTAATGGCTGAGTAATATTCCATGGTGTAAATGTACCATAGCTTCCTTATCCATTCGTCTGCTGATGGGCATCTAGGTTGCTTCCATGTCCTGGCTATTATAAACAATGCTGCAATGAACATTGGGGTGCACGTGTCTCTTTCAGATCTGGTTTCCTCAGTGTGAAGTGGGATTGCTGGGTCATATGGCAGTTCTATTTCCAGTTTTTTTAAGAAATCTCCATACTGTTCTCCATAGTGTCTGTACTAGTTTGCATTCCCACCAACAGTGTAAGAGGGTCCCCTTTTCTCCACACCCTCTCCAGCATTTATTGCTTGTAGACTTTTTCTTCAAGTCTGTAGATGCATGGGCAGTATGGGTACCTTAAGAATATTAACACTCCCGATCTGTGAACACTGAATGTATTTCTAATTTTTGTTTACATTCTTCAATTTCTTTCATCAAAATCTTATAGCCTTTATTGTTCAGAACTTTCACCCTTTTGGTTAATTTTTTTAATATATATTTTATTGCTTCAATTATATCATGAATGAAATAATTTCTGTTTTAGATATATTTAGTGTATAAAAATACAACTGACTTCTGTGTGTTGATTTTATATCCTTCAAGGTTACTGAAGTCATTGATTTTTTCCAAAAGATTTCTAGTGTGGATTTTAGGATTTTTCTCATATCTCAAAATTAAATAAATAAATAAAATCATATAATCTGTAAATAATGGCAATTTTACTTCTTCCTTTCTAGTTTGACTGTGTTTTATTCTTTTGTCCTGCCTAACTGCTCAAGCAAGGACTTCCAGTATATATTGAATGAAGAGGGCAAGAATGAGCAAACTTCTCTTGTGCCCGATCTTACAGGAAAATCTTTCAGTCTTTTACTGTTGAGTATCTTAGCTATCCATTTGCTGTACAAGGTCTTTATTGTATTCAGATATGTTCCTTGTATACTCAATTTGTCAGGGCTATTCATCATGAAAAAATGCTGTGTTTTGTCAAATGCTTCTTCAGCATCTTTTTAGATGATCTAATGACTTTTATATTTCATTCTATTAAGGGAGCTTATAATAGTTATTAATTGGATATGTTTAGTCATTCTTGCATTTCAGGTATAATTCCCATTTGATCACTCCATATAACCCTTTTACTGCATTGCTGGATTCAATTTGCTACTATGTTGCTGAGAATTTTTGCATCTATATTCTTTTGGAATGTTGACCTAACGTTTTCATTTCTTATAGTATCATTATCATTATTGATAATGGTGGCTTTATAAAATGAGTTTAACTTCATTCCCTTCTCTTTATTTTTAGAAGAATTTGAGGAGAGTTGGTATTAATTCTTTACCTATGTGGTAGAATAAAGCCATTTGATCTTCTTTTCTTATGTGGGAGATTTTTGGTAACTGATTCAATCTCCTTGCTAATAATGTATACAGACTTTCTACTTACTCCTGTTTCAGTCTTGTTAAGCTGCATGTTTCTAGGAATTTATTCATTTTCTTATAGATTATCCAATTTCTTGACATATAATTGTTAACAGCAGTCTCTTATGTCCTGATGCATTTCTGTAGTATCAGTTGAAAGTCTTCTTTTTCATTTTTGATTGCATTTAGGAGTTTTTGTTTGTTTGTTTGTTTTTTCTTTGTAAGTCTAGCTAACGTTTGGCTAACTTTGTCTTTACAAAAATAGGTCTAAGTTTTGTTGATAATTTCTACAGCTTTCTCTTACTTTCCATTTATTTCTCCTCTTATCTTTGTTATTTATGCTAATATTCAGCTTAGTTTGTTCTTTTTCCAGTCTTTTTTCTCCTTTATATCTGAAGGATAACTTTACCAGAGTGAGTATTTCTGTCTGGTAACTTGTTTTTATTTTTCTTTTTTCTTTCAACACTTTAAACATATCATCCCATTCTTTCCTATCTTACAGGGTTTCTGCTGAGAAATCTGCTGATAACCTAGTGGGCGTTTCTCTATAGATTATATCTTAGGCTTCTTTAGGATTCTTTCTTTGTTTTTGATTTTTTACAGTTTTATTATAATGTGTCTTGGAAAAGATTGCTGTTGTTTTGTTTTCATTGAAATAATAGGGTGATATGCTTTCGAACTGTGGTGTTGGAGAAGACTCTTGAGAGTCCCGTGGACTGCAAGGAGATCCAACCAGTCCATCCTGAAGGAGATAAGCCCTGGGTGTTCATTGGAAGGACTGATGCTAAAGCTGAAACTTCGATACTTTGGCCACCTGATGCGAAGAGTTTACTCATTGGAAAAGACCCTGATGCTGGGAGGGACTGAGGGCAGGAGGAGAAGGGGATGACAGAGGATGAGATGGCTGGATGGCATCACCGACTCGATGGGCATGAATTTGAGTAAACTCCGGGAGTTTGTGATGGACATGGAGGCTGGCGTGCTGCGATTCATGGGGTCTCAAAGAGTCAGACACGACTGAGCGACTGAACTGAATTGAACTGATACTATCTTCACCATCTTGGACGTCGAGTAACCTCCCTATATTTGAGAAATTCAAAGTTCGTCCCTTCTTCCTTTCATCTCTGGAATCCCAATTGTTTTAATATTTTAATATTTGATAGAGATCCATATACTGTATAGACTTTCCTGATTCTTTTTCATTCCTTTTTCTTTGTTCTCCTCTGATTGGGTTATTTCAAAGTTTCAAAGTATGTTCTATTTGATCTATTCTACTATTGATATTCTCCATAGCATTTTTTCAACTGAATATTTCACTCAAGAATTTCAGTTTTATTTTTTTAAGTCCTATTTTTTCTAACATTTCTAATATTTTCATGTTCCTGCATTTTCTTGTAATTTGTTGAGTTTGTCACAATGGGCATTTTGAATTCTTTATCACCTGGATTTCAAAATGCCATGACTTTGAGTTAGGTTATTGGAGGATTATTATTACCTTTTGGTAATGATATGTTCCCTTGATTCTTCATATTACTTGTTTTTCATTGATGCTCTTGCATGCAGTAGCAGACACCTCCTCAAATCTTTATAAGTTACCTTCAGGTGGAATGAACTATGTTTGTCCTGTTACATCTGGTGTTTTATCTGACTTTGTATAGATACACCTGCTCCACACTTCTCGCTGTTTCTCTTGGTAGAAATCTTAAGCTTACATGTCTCTTTTTGGTTCCTACAACTCACTAGCCAGTGGCTGGAAAATTATTTTTCTTTTCCAGAAAGTCATTCTACAGCTTAAGTCTGTGGTTTCTCTCTTGCCCCCAGACTCTAATTTGTTTTTCTGAGAGTAGCCTACTTATTGGAGTTCACTTTCACTTTGGCACTTTGGACCATACACAAGGAGCCAGTTTCCTAGTTGGGGGAGCTCTAGGTTTAGCACTGAGCTGGTAGGGATGCCCACAGGCCTTGTGAGGGGATCTTCTTGTTAGGTTCCCTCAGAGGCTCATGTGCAGACTTTCTGCTGGAGTCCTCAGTGAAGTCACCAGAAAATACATCCCTTTGAAACTCTTTGATCTTTCTACCGGCTCCTTCCCCATCTTCTCCCTCTTCCTAGACAGGGCCCTCTCATCTCTGTATTCTGAGTGCTACTAGAGTAGGGCGACTGGGTCTTGCTCAGCTGGGATGCTGGACACTCACTCACTGCCCTCCCCTTCCCCAGTGTGAGAGGTTGTCATTGGCTACTTCAGTCCCACACCATGCAGCCTTGGGGAAGATGCTCATCATCAAAGTTTCTCTTACCATCTCCAAGAAATCCAGGTCTTCCCCCTCTAACACAATGTTGCAATCCCCCCTTAGGAAGTTGGACTTTAACAAAGTCTTTCCCATTGGTGGATTTTCCCCAAATCAGAACTCTCCAGGCGTTTTCTGACCATGCACGGGGGAGTGGGGGGGAATGGGGGGGAATCACAGGTCTTATGTGTCCTGCTGATTTCATACCCCGTACCAAGGTCTGCCTGCTGATCAGCGGAATTACAGATGTTCAAGACTCCCCGAGTTCCATGTTGCTAGATTCTACAACTCCCACACAGACACTTCTGATTTTGGATGGAGGCTTATTTAGTTGTTAAGAAAGATAGACTAAAAAGAGGCATATCTTACACTGCTATGACATTGACCTCATTCTTCCTAGATTCATATTATTTACATTTATCTCCGTTTTTTTTTTTTTTTCCTGAAGGAAATCTAAGTAAGTTACAAGTAGATGTATATTTCAAAATGCTGCAAAGTTCATTAAAAATCACTTTTATTTGTCTGAATATCTTGAACACTAGAGCCACTACTCTATAAATCCTGATACTGTTATGAGAATTTAGTAGTTTATTCATTCCTCTTATAATCTTTGTCTCTATGGAAGTGTTACCTGCAATGGGACAGCTATGCAAGTTTTTCAATCCCATTTCTTCTAAGCATAAGTGTAAGATTGGTTTCTTATAAATGTAGAGCATATGTAGCCTGAGTTGTAATAGTCATCAAATATGTCAGATGAACAAATTATTCCAATTTCACCATTATGTGTCTCTCTTTTGGGTCCATGATGCAGCAAAAATTCAAAGATCCGCATGTGTTATAATTAGAAGATAACAATGGTAGTGAGGGCAAAACATAAACTGAATGGAATAAATTTATGCTGAATCTCCAATTTTTTTTCCTGAGTGATATGTATCTTTTCCACATTATTTTATGCAAATGAAGAAACTGATTCAATAATCCTAGTTAAAATTGCATCCAGTGTGCTGTGTATTTTGCTGAGCTATTCCAATAATATTGCACTGGCTGTTTCCCAAACCATATTTCACCCAGTCAGACTTAAAATATTGCTCTGCTCTGCCTTTATTCCTCTGAAGTGACACCTTGAAAGTGATGCCTTGTGTGTTATAGAAGATGGACTAAAAGTAGATTCAATAAACTGTCTGCCTAATTTATACCACACACAACATCATCTGGGGACAGTGTGCAATAAGGCAAAAAGGGAAGAAATAAATGGTGCTTTTGGCATTTCAGAGAGCAGGCGAGGTTTACAAGCCATAGGGACTATATTTTGTTTGCTGTTTGTGCCTCAATTCCAAGAATTTCTCAGATTTTAAGTCTCTCCAACTACTTCAATTTGTACTACATTACAAAGTCAACTTGAAAATATTTACTATCAAATTTTACCTTATTTTGTTTCCAACTTTTCAAAACTGGGATATTCTTTAAATGATCTGTGAATTTAGAAAACAATGCAATTTCTTCTTTTAATATTAAGTTAAAGAGTCAAAGATAAGTTTTATTTAATGCATGTGCAAAACACATTATAGCAATTATACATATTTGACTGGCTATCTGAGAGGTAGATATGGTAAGGCAATATGTTGTTCAAGTTTGCAATTCTCCCAGTGCCTTACAATGCATTGTCCCTGTTATGTAGCAGTTTATTTATCAGTAATAAAAATGATAAATGGTTATTTGTCAGTAATGTTTTATTATATCAAAGAGGAACTCCATTTCAATCTGCAGTACAGTATATAATCAATTTCATAATATTTCAAGAAATAACTTATCATTTTCCTGACACACTACACATCCAAGTAGAAGATATGGGTGAAAAAAGAGGATACCAAAACTAAGCAGTATAGTACTTTAATAATTTCAAATATTAAGAATGACTAATTATATCCATATGCACACAACCAACAAAGAGATTCAGAAAATATGTTACTGTTCATATGTGACTTTTGCCAAAATCAGAAGTTATACTTTAAAGTACATAAATCTCACAAAAGCTTTGGATCTTACCACAGTCTTGTTTATCTAAGTTTGAAAAAAATGGCCTACATGTAAGGACTGTATTTCTTGGTATTTCCAATTGATTGAGGATTTACATTGGATCATAAATTTGACCTTCCTTTTTGAAGTGAGAAATGCTTTATGATTCTCATATTCACCTTCTGAGACCAAACTGTAGCCATAAAATGGAATAGAACTATTGCCCTCAGGTAAATGTCATATTCTATGACCACATTTTTAGAAAGTTATAAAGATGCTACAGGGAACATTGCAAAAATTTAAGGGATACATTTATTTATAGAATCAGTTTAAGAATTGATGCTTTTGAACTGCTATGTTGGAGAAGATTCTTGAGAGTCCCTTGGACTGCAAGGATATCAAGCCAGTCAATCCTAAAGGAAATCAATCCTGAATATTTATTGGAAGGACTGATGCTGAAGCTGAACTCCAATATTTTGGCCATGTGAAGCAAAGAGTTGACTCATTAGAAAAGACCCTGATGCTGGAAAACATTGAAGGCAGGGGGAGGAGGGGATAACAGAGGGTGAGATGGTTGAATGGCATCACCAACTCAATGGACATGAGTTTGAGTAAGCTCCGGGAGTTGGTGATGGACAGGGAAGCCTGGTGTTCTGCAGTCCATGGGGTAGCAAAGAGTCGAACACGACTGAGTGACTGAACTGAAATGAATGTTTTAATATGATCTATTTTGTAGTTGATATAACTGAAGATAATCATGCTCCTCTAATACTTTATACATTGTAAGTTTTTAAATACTTTAAATGCTATTTGCTAGTTTAGAAAGATTCTTCTCAAAATGAAATCAATTTAGAAATTATTTTACAATGTGTGAATTATAATTCATATGTGATCTTTCCGTTTTTAAGATGAGTGTTTGAAAAATGTTTAATGGTTAAAAGGTTAAGAACTCCTTATATTTAGCAGAAGTTATTTTTTATAAACTACTTAGACCAGGAAGGAAAATTGATTACTAAAACTAAGTAAATTTTGACTTTGTTATTTAAAGGAGTCTTTATTTCACAGCCAATTTGAGAGGAAGATACTGAGTTTTTTCATGTACCTCCTGCTCCTTACACATGCACGCCCGCCAAGTGTCAATATCCCCTAACAATGGTATATTTGTTACAACTGATGGGACTACACTGACATATCATTATCACGCAAAGTCCATTTTTCACATTAGAATTCAATCCTGGTGTTGTATATTCTACTATTGACTTGGACAAATGCATAATGACATGCATGCACAATTATAGTTTTTTATAAGGTATTTTCACTGACCACAAAATCTGCTTAAAATCCCCTAAAATATTTTTAACTATTATTTATTCCTAAGCAGAAAATATTTCATATAAGAAAAAATTTGATGAAGGTCTTTATCAATGAATGCCAACACATTAGTTTGTGTTGATAATATAATATCTTTCCACCTTCAGGCAACTGACCTGGATTCCCCTGAGTTTGTTGGCAAATCTGATACTTAAGAATACCTAGCTAGAGTGGTTACTGCTAAAGAAGCCAGAGAAAAAGCCTATAGAAAGCTGTTGACTCTTCAGCTATTGTCTTTGTGTTCTGAAGATGTCTCACCATATCTAACTGATAAAGTAGATTTTTTTGCTGCTGCCTTTTGCCTCCTAAATCTTATTCAATTTTAAGTGAACTCTAACCTACTGCTGTATTCAGAAGGGAATTCTGAAAAATACAGTCCCAACATAACCAAACTGAAATTGAAAAATCTAACACAAATGCAGTAGGATATAAACCTCATCATTTAAAACAAAATTATTTATATATTTAGTTAGTTTGTTACTATTATTTATTTTGGCTATGCTGGGTTTCCATTGCTGCTCAGGCTGTTCTCTAGTTGCAGCAAATTGGGCCACTTTCCAGTCATTGTGCACGGGCTTCTCACTGCGGTGGCTTCTCCTATTGCAGAACACAGGCTCTAGTGCCCACAGGCTTCAGTAGTTTCAGCCCATGGACTTACTAGGTGCAGCCTCCAGGCTCCAGACCATGGGCTTAATTGCTCTGCAGCATGTGGGATCTTCCCAGACCGGGGATTGAACCCATGTCTCCGGCATTGTCAGACTGACTCTTTACCACTGAGCCACCAGGGAAACCCTGAACCTCATTATTTAATACTCCTTCTGCCTCAATTCCTATTTATGGGTCAGTTCCCTCTGCATAATGCAAGGTGAATCTGTCTACACAGAAACTCTTGACTCAGTGTCCAAGATTCTCACAAAGATAGGATGCGGGGCTCTGAGTCATCCACCAGCACTTTGAATCAGAACTCGGGAACATGAAAGGGTACAGAATGAGTACATTATTTCAAGTTGAAATGGGCATGGAAGAGAGGGCTGGATGAAACAGTGGCACCTGCATTACCTTTTTGGGTGCAGCAGACATAGAGATTATAACAGCAGCTTTTATTATCAAGAGTGCCTTGTATCTAGCAGTAGACATGTAATTTGTGGCACCTATACATAGTAATTAATTGACTTTCATTGAAAGATTAAAACTCCATCCTATGGACGTCACATGGATAATAAGCGCTACACAGCGTGTTTTCTTCCATGATTTATTTTAAAATAATTCATTTTAAATAAATTTAAATTATAATTTATTTTAAAATCCTTATGAACCTAAAACTTCAACATTTTTATTTTTGAATTTCTTATTGATGTATAGCATCCATGCAAAATAATTGTGCCTATCAAGAGATCAACATTTTCCCTCACTCACAACTGGCACACAGGTCAGGAACAGAACTAGCATTACTAGTAAAAACCACAATCCCTGTGGTGCCTTTTCAGTATTTCCTGCTAAAGGATAAAAACTATGCATAATTCTTATAGCAGAGGTTAATTCTTCCAGTTTTTTATCTTTATAATTATACAAAATATGTGCTTCAGTATCTGGCTTTATTCCCTCAGCAGCATATTTTCAAGTTAACCAAACTGTTGAGTGGCTGAGGTTAATTTATTTCCTTTGCCAAGTAATAATCAATTGCATAAAGATATATTGCAATCATTTATCCATTCTATTCTTAATGACCATTGAGCAGTTTACAATTTCTTTCTATTAGAAATAAGTGAACATTCTAGTGCCTGTCTTTGGTGGAGAAAATATATACATCTTCTACAGAGTATTTTCCTAGGAGTGGAGTAACGAGGTCACAGGAAATGCATACGTTGAGGTGTTGAACTGTAGTGCTTACTGCCAAGTCATTTTCAAAATTGATTTGTAGTGAGATCCGCTTACAAGTTAGGTACACTTGGTTAATTATGTACTTCAAATGCACTATATTCTCACTGATGCTTTTTTTCTGCTTGTTCTATCAGCTATTAAGAAAAGTGTGTTAGGTTGCACCATTATCTTTTGAGTTCTGTCAACTTTTGCTTTACGTATTTTATTCTTACAGATTTATAATAGTGATTCCTTCCTAGAGGATTGGTCTTTTTATCATTATAGCATTTCTGTAATATCTCTAGCATTCCTCTCTTTTTAAGGTATGTCAGAAACTCAGCTATGTTCAAGAGAACCAGGCTGCCAGGTGTTGGAATATCCCACTAAGACAACAGGCCAACATGAAATTAAAATTTAAGCCCTTAAGTGCTTTCTGTTATTGTCTATATAAGCAAAAAGGCTAAATAAGAGGAAGCATTGAGTCCTTCCCTCCCTCTTCTGTTCTATTCCCCCACACAGAATAGTGGAGGTGGATAAACATAGACATGAGGTTGCCTCACAGCAGATGAAACCCTAAACAAAGGGCTTCTGCAGTTTTATGGGCCTGAATGAAGGCTGGGAGATGAGGAAGAAGGCACTCACAGTGAAAGGGAAAGATTGGTTACTGAGTGAAGAAGAGATGCACCCTCCAGTATATCCTTCTCCTGTAAAGACATCTAAGCAATGGCACCCAAAGAAAGCCTCCTCCAAAGACACCAAGTAAAGAAGCCTCTACATGAAAACACCTCGGTTCATATTGCAATGGTGTGCAAGAGTAGGGCTGGCTAGGAGATGCTGAGTCTTGACTGCAAGTCAGACCTGAGATGTGAACGGCAAACCTGATATATGTAGGGCAACTCTCCCAGTGGGGCCTGCCAGGTATGGCCTTTGTAAATGCCTATGATCAGGCCTGAAACATTGCACTTAGGGCTGCACTCCTCAAGGATATATTGAGCTAATATAAGCTCCACAATGCTTTTTGGTTTTTGCGGGGGTTTTGTTTATATTTATAACAAAGTACAGACCTGACTCCATATTGGATCTGTCCCTTTAGCGCTAACCTGTGCGCTCTGTTGCCTGTGCCTAATCCTGATGACTCTGACCTTTGGGAAAGAACGTTGTCTAGAGACTGAAATATAGAGGAGAACCCATTCTCCAGGCTCTAATATTTAAATATATGAAACTTTTAACAGAGAATAACATTTGTCTTCCTGGAGGTTTATAGGAACATATTGAAATGACCTACATGGACACTTGCAAGAACAGGGGATTCCAGCACCAAGAAATTTGCTATGGCTACCACAACCCCTCCCCTTTTAGTATAAAAGAAGCCTGAATTCTACCTCAGAGAAGATGGTTCTTTGGGACACGAGTTCACAAATCTTCTTGGTCTACTAGCTTTCCAAATAAAATCATTACTTCTTGCCCAACAACTTGTCTCTTGATTTACTGTTCTGTCATGCAGGGAGTATGTGGATCACAACAAACTGGAAAATTCTTTAAGAGATGGGAATACCAGACCACCAGATCTGCCTCCTGAAAAACTTGTATGCAGATCAAGAAGCAACAGTTAGAACCAGACATGGAACAGTGGACTGGTTAAAAATTGGGAAAGGAGTACACCAAGGCTGTATATTGTCACCCTGTTTATTTAACTTATATGCAGAGTACGTCATGCTAAATGCCAAGCTGAATAAAGCTCAGGCTGCAATCTAGATGCCAGGGGAAATATTAATAACCTCAGATACACAGATGACACCACCTTAAGAGGAGAAAATGAAGAGGAACTAAAAAGCCTCTTGAGGAAAGTGAAAGAGAAGAGTGAAAAGGTTGGCTTAAAAACTCAACATTCAAAAAACAAAGATCATGGCATCTGGTCCCATCACTTCATGGCAAATAGTTGGGGAAAAATAGAAACAGTGACAAACTTTATTTTCCTGGGCTCCAAAATCACTGTGGATGGTGACTGCAGCTGTGAAATTAAAAGATACTTGCTCCTTGGAAAAAAAGCTATGACAAACCTAGAGAGCATATGAAAAGTCAGAGATAACACTTTTCCAACAAATGTCCATCTAGTCAAAGCTATGGTTTTTCCAGTAATGATGTACAGACGTGAGAGTTGGGCCATAAGGTAACTGAGTGCAGAAGAATAGATGCTTTTGATCTGTGGTTCAGCAGAAGACTCCTGAGTCCCTTGGACAGCAAGCCGACCACAGCAGTCAATCCTAAAGGAAATTGACCCGCAACATTTACTGATATTGAAGCTGAAACTCCAATACTTTGGACACCTGATGCGAAGAGATGCCTTATTGGAAAAGACCCTGATGCTGGGAAAGATTGGGGACAGGAGAAGAAGGGGGCAGCAGAGAGTGAAATGGTTGGATAGCATCATCAACTAAATGAATGTGATTTTGAGCAAACTCTGGGAGATGGTGAAGGACAGGGAATCCTGGGGTGCTGCAGTCCATGGGGTACAGAGAAATTGACTGAGTGATTGAACAACAAAATACAAAGAGATGGGAGAGCTTAGACTAGGTAATGTATTTTTGTGCTATCTTCTCCCCTCAATTTACTTTCAATATTTCTGTGTCCTTATATTTGAAATGAATTTCCTTTTCACTTCATTTTTATAAGTCCAGTCTGACATTCTCATGGTATTACTTGTAGCATTTAGTTGAATTATATGTTGCATAACAACTGATAAATATATGTATGTATATACATATGTCAGAGCATATATATACATACAGATGAATTTAGAAACATCTTGTGGTGAATTTTCTGTCACCTTTATGCTCTTTATTTCAACTATAGCTTTTACTGTTTAATTTTTATCTCTGTTAAACTATAGATTATACAGTGTTCTCTTGGAATCATGCTAGAGATTGCAATGTGTGTCCTTGACATATTGCAATCTAATACAAAAATTCATATTATTAATTATCCCTTGAAGAAAATGGGTATTTTTTACCCTTACTGCTTTCATTATTTATTCACCTTGTCTCTAGTATTCAGCATTTTCATTTTGCTGTGCCTAGTGTGGTACTTTTTTGGCAAGTATTCACTAGGTGTTTATTATGCTTCTTGAATTTGTATAAGTTGTCCCCATTTTGAAAAATGCTTGGTTGTTATTGAGTATTGTTTCTTCACTTTTCATCATCTCCTCTCACATTCCAAGAATATTAGGCTTTTCCACTCTTTTACAGATGTCTCTCTCGTTTCTCTTTCTCTCCCACTCTCTCTCATTTTTTAGGATGTGACTCTCTTTTATTCCCACATCATAATGTTACATGTTACATTTTCTAATAGCCTGTCTTACAGTGAAATGATAAATCTTCTGTTATGTCTAATGTGTTCTTAAGCTGTTTTAATTGGATGTCAATGTTATATATTATAATTATAATTTCTAGAACTTTCTGTTAGCTACATGTGTAGTTTCCAGGGCTTCCCTGATAGTTCAGTTGGTAAAGAATCTGCCTGCAGTGCAGGAGACCCCAGTTCAATTCCTGGGTGAGAAAGATCTGCTGGAAAGGGATAGGTTACCTACTTCAGTATTCTTGAGCTTCCAATTCATTAAGCAATTAACCAGTTAGCCAATATATTTATAGGTTATAAATCTTCCAATTTTCTAAAATTCTACATTTTTCTTCTATTTTCTCTATCCTTTTCTACATATAATGATTATGTTACTCACAATTCTCTTACAAACCTAATTGTTGTTCAGTCACTAAGTTATGTCCAACTCTTTGCAACCCCAGGTACTGCAGCATGCCAGACTTCCCTGTCCTTCACTGTCTCCCAGAGTTTGCTCAAACTCATATTCATTGAGTCAGTGATGCCATCCAACCATTCATCCTCTGCCATGTCCTCCTCCTGCCCTCAATCTTTCCAGCATCAGGGTCTTCTCCAGTGAGTCGACACTTCTCGTTTGGTGACCAAAATATTGCAGTTTCAGCTTTAGCATCAGTCCTTCCAATGAATATTCAGGCCTGATTTCCTTTAGGATTAACTAATTTGAGCTTCTTGTTGTCCAAGGGCCTCAAGAGTCTTTTCCAGCTCCACAGTTCAAAAGTATCGATTCTTCAGTACTCAGCCTTCTCTATGGTACAACTCTCACATCCATACATGAATACTGAAAAAATCATAGCTTTGACTATATGGATCTTTGTTGGCAAAATAGTGTCTCTGTTTTTTAATACACTGTCATCACTCCCCCCTCCTTCAAGGAGCAAGCTTCTTTCAATTTTGTGCTAATTTCAAAGTTTGGATCTATTGTGAAAATCTTTATATTGTCTGTTTATATCCTTAATTAAAAAAAAAAAATCAGATTCCTCTGTCATTTGGCAAGCCTGGTGGTTTTATTACATCGAAATCATTGTTTATACATGTTGTGTGTATGCATACTCAGTTGTGTCTGACTCTTTGTGACCCTAGGGACTGTGGTCCACCAGGCTCCTCTGTCCATGACATTTTCCAGGCAAGAACACTGGAGTGGATTGCCGTTTCCTACTCCAGGGAATCTTCTTGACCCAGGAATTGAATCCATGATTCCTGTGTCTCCTGCATTGCATGTGGTTCCTTAGCCACTGGGTCATGGGGACTCAAATGATAACCTTTCTCTTTACTTGGCTAACTCTTCTGTTAGGCAGATAATGTGGTTTCTGAACTCTGTGATAAAATTAGGGACTTTGTTAAGGTAAGTCTAGGTTTCTGTTTTTGCCAGAACTCAGCAATTTTCCTAAGGGAAAAACTGCTAACATCCAAAAGTTTCCTGTTGTTTTTTTTATTTTTCCCAAAACTCTTCTGATCTCTCATTCCCTTCATTGTCTATATTTGGTTTTATGCTCAGATCCTTGACTCCCTGCCCACATACAAATCAGAAAATGCCTCCAGGGTAAAGTGGCTGCAAAAATCTGATTACTTCTATGAGATTCTTTAGTTTTATAGCACCTATAGTCCCAATCACAGCACTTTTGTATCAGTTAAAGCCAATATACTCTCTATTTTGGAGGGCATTCTTAATTATTATTGACTAGAATACCTGAATGCCATAAACCATTTAATCTCACTTGTAAATCAAAGTTCTCATCTAGGGAGCTTTATGGAGTCAATGTTTAGAGCACCCTCTTCTTCAATTAAAATCCAGGATTTAGCTGGCTGGTTTGGAGGATTCAAATCACTGTATTTTAAAATAATTATTCCTGAGATGCTCATCACAGATGTAGTTAGTTCATGTGGTAACATTTTCACTTACCTTTAAAATCTACCTAAACTTTGACATAGATCTAATTAACTTTGTAGATCTAATTTCACAGAAAAAAAAAAAAGAGAGATTAAAATCCATAGAGTTTTAAATCCCTTTGCCCAATTTTGCTTTCCACATCACAATAAGCAAAAGTTATGACTAAGCAGCCCAACATTCAACTGAAAACTTTGATCTTTACAAGACAGTCTCTTCTAGATAAAGGTTAATCTTATTACTTTTTATTTTTAAGCAATAGCACCATAGCATTAAAACTTTAACATCTGAGAAGGTATCAGGATATGGATGGATCTTTCAATAATTTTAGTAATATTATTTTATTTTAGTTGTAACTTCTTGATATATCTACTGCCTTTACTTATGTATTTCTGGTTAAGTTGACTTCTAAAATTTTATAATTTTGCCTGAAAATCAAAAACAATATTTACATTAATTATAATACTGATAACATCTGATGTTACCCTTAACTACAGATACAATAAAAATGTTAATTTGTAGACTTTCCATGACCATTTATTTAAATATTCCTGATCAGTGAATAAATTGTATAATTCTGGGTGTTGATACCCTACGTATGGATTTGCTTTTAATCTTTCTGCTTTACATTTATGACATGACATTTCTTGTAACACACAATGCATAAAAATTTAACTTCTTGCTGGCTTTATGGGGCCATAATGTGCCTTCCATTATTCTTTGGAACTAAAATCTGTCTTATTCTCAACCCCTTGGCATGGAGGCTAGGAGTTTTCTGCCTTGCTTTACCACATTCTTTCTCTCTCCTCTCTTTCCCGCTCTTTCTCTTTTTTGTTAACTAGTCATCTTTCTCTTCACATCACTACAGATTCAGGCTACATTTTCCTACAAACTGTATTAACCACAAGAAAAGGTAACAGGCAAAATGATTCAATACAAACTATTAATGGGGGTGATGTCAGAAAGATTGAAGAATTAAACCAAGTGAGGCCCTCTGGGGCTTCCAGGCATAGAGCCTTTCCCGCCACCACTTCTTGTAGGCAAGGCTCCAGCCTCCATGACCTTCCCTGAATTCCAAAGTGTGGATTCAAACAGTTGCTGATCCAGGGAGGAGCAGTGAAGAAATCACCTGAGACAAAATTAAAGGAATCAGAGAATCTCATCAAGACTAGGAGACTGACCACTTGACCCAAGATTAATGGAATGCAAGCCCTGCTCACACTCTAATTAACTATCAGAGACCCTTTTGACCCACTGTTATAACACCCCTCATCAAATTCTCTGGGATTCAGACACATAGTTTCTTGAAGCAGAAGCCTGATTTGTCTCCCTTTGCCTGGAAAAGTAACAAATATATCCTTTTCACTTCATTCAAAACTCTGTTTCCAAGATTTGATTTTATAACAGTGTACAGAGACACACAACTTTCGGTAGCAAGAACAGGAAACACTACACTCACCTTCAACCGTGGAGATTAAATTTTGTGATTCAGCTGATTCAACAGCAACTTGTGGACCAAAATCCATTGTGAGAAATCTATGAAACAGTTAAGAGACTCTTGCACCTCAGGCAAGCATGAAAACAGCTGCATCAAAGCCAGTAGGAAAATTCATGACAGTAAAACTTGCCAGAGCCCTTCATGTGGCTCAGTGCCATCATAATCAATAAAGCAGAAACCCAACTCTCAGCATCTCCCTGAGGAGGGAAAGAGAAGACATAAACATAAGTCTAACATTCAGACTTTTCTGGAAGTTTCCCAAGGGATCAGTTTCTATCTTGCTTGAATATAAATGCTCACAGGTAAAGGTGCCATTCAGGGGCCAATGAGAAAAAAGATGACAGCTTGAACTCTCATACACTGAGTCGCCATTATCCCTCCTGCTGCGCAGTGCAGATCCCAAGGAAGAAAGCCTCAGGCTGAATGAAGCATGCCCGCAAGCAATTGTTCGGCTTCGTGGAGCGCTGCCAAGGAGCTGGTTTCTGGCTCTTCTGTCTGAGTGCTGACAAGACCTGAGCATGTGCTGATAGTAGAGTATGCTGACATACCCTACACGCTTCAGAACACACAGCAACAACAAACTGGGCCACTCCTGTTGCTCCGAGAAAACCAATGTACAGCGGCTAGAGGCTGATACAGATCGGTTGCTTCTCCTGCAGACAAAAGAGAGAAGAATGAAGCACTCATCATTCCAGCTGTGGGTGACTGCCCAAGCGACTGCTTTTATTTTATTTATGTTGTTTTCTTTTTTCCTCTCACCAGACTCAGAGCACTGATGGGTCCAGGCATGCTTTAGATATCTGGGTCTGCTGGGAACAAAATGTGCTGGGAGTTTTTAGGTAGCTCCAGAGAACATGCAGTTCTGCATACAGACATCAGAGAGAGCAGGAGATAAAGAGTTCTGGGGAAAAAAAAACAAAAACAAAAACTAACAAAACTTCTCTAAGTAGGAATTTACAGGTAAAACTGCAAGGAAGACAAATACACAGAAAAATGGGGGGAGGGATGCAATCCTCACATTTCTGTTGAATATCTTCCCTATTAAAAATATCTAGCAAACCTGGAAACTGTGGCTTGTGTTTGCTTGTTTAAATGTTCAGTTCCCAACACAATGTAACAGGGCAAACAAATAAAGAGGGAAACTGAAAGGAACAAAATAAATCACCAAAAATTGACCATGAGGAAGCAGAAGAATATGCATTACTTGGAAAATAATTAAAAATAACTGTCATGAAGATGCTCAAAGAACTCAGAAAAGTTATGTAGGAACTAAATGAGAATATCAACAAATAGATAAAAATAACAAATATAGCCAAAGAAATTTTGTGTTGGTAATGAAATAACTGAATTGAAAAATTCACTAGGGGAATTAAGCAGTAGACTTGATCAAACAGATGAATCATCACATTAAAATATAAACCACCTGAAATTATGTAATCAGAGGAACAAAAAGAATAAAAAAGAATGAAGAGGGCCAAAGAGACAAGCAAACAGACCATTATGCACATTATATGAGTCCCAGAAGAAAGCGAGAGAAAAAGTGGCAGAAAGTTTAACTGTGGCTGAAAACTTCCTAGATCTGTCAAATCAAATGAACAGCCAGATTCAAGAAGCCTGTGTGGACTTGCTAAGTCGCTTCAGTCATGTCTGTCTTTTTGCGACCCTATGGACTATAGCCCGCCATGATCCTCTGTCCATGGGACTCTCCAGGCAAGAATACTGGAGTGGGTTGCAGTTCTCTCCTCCAGGGATTTTCCTGACCCAGGGATCAAACCCTCATCTCTTACATCTCCTCCATTGGGAGGTGGATTTTTTTACCACTAACATCACCTGGGAAGCCCTCAAACCCAGTAGAGCCCAGTTATTGTGAACCTAAAGAAGAATATACTTAGTTACATTGTAATCAGTTTATCAAAAGTCAAAGAACAAAAAGTAAATTTTGAAAGCAGCAAGCAAAAACAACTCATCATAAATAAGGGAGGCCTCATAAAAACTGTCAGTGAAATAGAAAGAAATTATTTCAATATGATAAAAGTGATACATGAAATCCCTACAGTTAATTATTTTTTTCAACTGGGAAAAATGAAAAGTTTTTCCATTAAGACAAGAAATGCCATGAATGGCTACTTTGCCACTTTCTTTTAATATCAGTATTAGAAGTTCTAGATAGAGCAATTAGGCAAGAAAAAGGAATTAAAGATATACAAATTGGAAACAAAGAATATTTATCTCTGTTCACAGATGGAATTGTCTTATAAGCCGAACAAGGAAACCAATTAAAAACACAATAAAGGGAACTAATAAAATATCAGCAAATTGGCAGGATAAAAACTCAATGTACAAAGTTATTTGCATTTCTATACACAAACAATGAAGAATCCAGAAAGGAAATTAAGAAAACAATCTAATTTATGATAATATAAAAAGAATAAAATATTTCAGAATAAACAATTGAGGAAGCAAAATACTTGTACACTAAATCTATAAAACATTGCTGAAAGCAATTAAAAAGGGTTAATGGAAAGACATTCTATATTCAATGGTTAGAAAACTTAATAGCATTCAAACATTCAGAACTGAAAATTATATACAGATTCAATGCAATTCCTATCAAAATTCCCATTGCATTGAAGAAAAATGACAAAATTCTAAAAATAAATCAATTAGATAAAACAATTTTCAGATAGAAAAACAAAACTAGAAATGTCATATTCCTGACTTCAAAATATACTGAATATAGTATAAAAGTTTGCATATATTGTCAAATGACCTAAAACAAGGTTGCCAAGACTAAACAGTGGGAAAGAACAGTCTCTTCAACAAATGGTACTGGGAAAACTGGATAGTCACAAACTTAAGAATGCTCATAAAGCCTCGTCGTACACCATACACACAAATAAACTCAAAATGTACTCAAGACTTGAACATGAGTCTTGAAATTATAAAACTCCGGGAAGAAAACACAGGCATAAAATTTCATGATGTTTATCTTAGCTATGATTCCCCATATATGATACCAAAAGTACAGGCCATATAAACAAATATAAAGTGGAACTACCTCAAAATAAAAACTTCTATGCAACAAAGGAAACAGTCACAAAGATTGAAAGACAATATGTAGAATGGGAGAAATATTTGCAAACCATATATCTGATAAAGAATCAATATCCAGTCTATATAAACAACTCATATAATTCAATAGCAATAAGCAAATGATTATTTATTTAGCATTTAGTACCATCACTTCATGACAAATAGATGGGGAAACAATCGAAACAGTGACAGACTTTATTTTCTTGGGCTTTAAGATCTCTGCAGATAGTGACTGCGGCCATGAAATTAAAAGCTGCTTGCTCCTTGGAAGAAAAGCTATGACAAACCTGGACAGCATATTAAAAAGCACATATATTGCTTTTCTGACAAAGGTTCATCTAGTCAAAGTTATGGTTTATTCCAGTAGTCATGTATGGATGTAAGAGTTGAACCATAAAGAAAGCTGAGTGCCAAAGAATTGATACTTTTGAACTGTGGTGCTGGAGAAGACTCTTGAGAGCCCCTTGGACTGCAAGGAGATCAAACCAGTCAGTCCTAAATATTCATTGGAAGGACTAATGATGAAACTGAATCTCCAATACTATGGCCACCTGATGTGAAGAACTGGCTCACTGGAAAAGACCCTGATGTTGGGAAACATTGAAGAGAGGAGGAGAAAGGGATGACAGAGGATGGGATGGCTGAATGGCATCACTGACTCGATGGACATGAGTTTGAGCAAACTCCAGGAGTTGGTGATGGACAGGGAGGCCTGGAAGGCTTAGTCCATTGGATTGCAAAGAGTTGGACACAACTGAGTGACTGAACAGAACTGAACTGAACTGAATAAGCAAATAACCTACCTAAAGAATCTGAGCAAAGGGCTTGAATAGACAGTTCTTCAATGAAGACAGGGAAATGACCAACAGGTGTATGAAAAGGTGGTCAGCATCCCTAATCATTGGGGAAATAAATACCAAAACCTCAAAGACTTATCATTATTAGGGTGACCATTATAAATAGATAAACAACAACAAAAAAATAAACCCAGAAAGCAAAATGTGTTTGTAAGATTTAGAGAAATTGGTACTTTGTGTACTGTTTATAGAAATGTAAAATAATCAGCTACTATATAAATCAAATAATTTCCCCCACCCAAAATTAAAAATAGAGCCACCATATGATCCAAGAGTTTCACTTTTAGTTATTTATTAAAAAAAAAAAAACAGACACAATCTTAAAAATATATCTATACTCCCATATCAGTTAAACACTATGTCCAGTACAAGGGGAAGAAACTACCTAAATATGCATTAATTCATGAAGGGGTAAAGAAAATGTGGTATATACTTAAAATTAACTGCTACCTAATCTTAAGAAAAAAGCAAAACCCTGTCATATGGTACAACTTGGATGAATCTCAAGGGCTGCAAGCTAAGTGAAATAAGCCAGTTATATAAAGGAAAATACAGCAAGATTTCATTTATGTAAGGTATCTGAAGTAGTTAAATTCATAGAAATATAAAATAGAATGATAGTTGTCCAGGGTTGAGGGGAGGGGAAATGGAAGTTGCTATTCAGTGGATACAAAGCTTCAGTCATGCAGTATGAGAAAGTTCTAGCTATCTTCCATACAATAATTCACATATGGTTTATAGGACTGTTTTGTACACTTAAAAGTGTTGATAAGGCAGAGATTTCATATTTTTAATTATATTAGAAGAATGAATAGTTATTGGTGTAATATCTCTGATCTCTATTTATACAATGCTTAGTCTTAGTCACTATAGGATTACAATCAAGTTTGATAACTGGTCAAGTCGTCTTGACCCAAGTCATCATTTTTAGCATAAGTTCAATAGTGAATTTATTTTTCTTAGTTTTTGCCAGTGGTTTTCAGATACTTCTCCTTACCCACTGGACAAAAGATGTGCTTATATTATGCTTGATTGTAAAATTTTTCAATAATAAAACTGAGGATATAGTAGAGGCTATATAGGACACATGAATTTATTTATATATACAGAACTCACTGTCTGAATGCAATTATCTAGTCTTTGCATTTTTAACTTTACCTAGAAATATAGTCTGAAGAGACTTATAAAGAGAAATTCCAGAATGAAAGTGACTTTGGAACTTACTTTTCTACTTCTATCTTGAGATTATTACTAACAAACACTTAATTTAAAAGCATCCACTGTCTAAATTGCAATTACAATTTCTATTTTTGTACCTGTATATTTCAAGTTCTCCAACTGAAAAGACTTTTTTTAACCATTCATATCATAAATTTACATGTGTGTATTCATTTTGGGTCTCTCTATTTTGTTTCATTCTTCTGTACATCTATATTTGATGTCTGTGTCATAATTTTTTATGTTATTTTGGAAAGTTACAAAATGGTTAACCCTTATTCTATTAAGTATATCCGTGTACTTAATGTAAGCTAGTAGAATCATCTGCAATTATATGAACACTATTTCTACAATATAAAAAATTTGATACATATATATTCATTCTACATTGAGCATTTTAGCAAATTTTCAAACTTTGTACATACTTTCTTTGTCAGAAAACATATGTCTGTGTACTTATAAGTGATTATTTCTGATGTAACCCACCTGAAATTTTCCCAAGCATCACAAGTTTTTATATAAATCCACTGCACAGAAAGTATGTGTTTGTAGTTTGGCATTTTGATCCTATATTCCAAAATAAAGGAACTAATCATTGCAAAATAGAATAAATAGATAAATAGTATCTATCACAACATAACAAATATATGATTAGAAAAGAGAAATACGCAAAATTAAAATCTAAATAAAATAAATGTCTATATATGTGTAATGGAATTACTTGTTATACATTTTACCTGAAACTAATGTATTGTTATTGTTCAGTTGAAAAATCTTGTCTGACTCTGTGACCCCATGCACTGTAGCACACCATGCTCCTCTGTCCTCTACTGTCTCCTGGATTTTGCTCAAATTCATGTCCACTGAGTCAGTGATAATACCTAACCATCTCATCCTCTGCTGCCTTCTTCTTCTTTTGCCTTCAAACTTTCCCAGCATCAAGATCTTTTCCAGTGAGTTTACTCTTTGCATCAGGTGGCCAAAATAATGGAGACTCAGTTTCAGCATCAGTCCTTCCAATGAATGTTCAGGGTTGATTTCCTTTAGTATTGACTGGTTTCATGTCCTTGCAGTCCAAGGGACTCCCAAGAGTCTTCTGCAGAACCACAAGTCAAAAGCATCCATTCTTTGGGGCTCAGCACCTCTCACATCTGTACATAATTACTGGAAAAACCATAGCTTTGAATAGATGGACCTTTCTTGGCCAAGTGATGGCTCTGCTTTTTAAAATGCTGTCTAGGTTTGTCATAGCTTTTCTTCCAAGGAACAAATATCTTAATTTCATGGCTGCAGTCACCATCTACAGTGTGTATTGTGCACAGGAATATAAAATCTGTCACCATTTCCACTATCTTCACTTTTATTTACAGTGAAGTGGTGGGACCAGATGCCAGAATCTTAGTATTTTAATACTGAGTATCAAGCCAGTTTTTTCACTCTCCTTCTTCAGCCTCATCAAGAGACTCTTTAGTTCCTCTTTATTTACTGCCTTTCAGTTCAGTTCATTTCAGTTACTCAGTCGTGTCCAACTCTTTGCGACCCCATGAATCTCAACACACCAGGCCTCCCTGTCCATCACCAACTCCTGGAGTTTACTCAAACTCATGTCCACTGAGTTGGTGATGCCATCCAACCATCTCATCCTCTGTCATCCCCTTCTCCTCCTGCCCCCAATCCCTCCCAGCATCAGGGTCTTTTCCAGTGAGTCAACTCTTTGCATGAGATGGCCAAAGTATTGGAGTTTCAGCTTCAGCATCAGTCCTTCCAATGAACACCCAGGACTGATTTCCTTTAGGATGGACTGGTTGGATCTCCTTGCAGTCATTAGGGTGGTATCATCTGTATATCTGAGGTTGTTGATGACTGTCCCAGAAATCTTGACTCTAGTTTGTGATTCATCCAGCCCAGGCTTTTGCCTGATGTACCCTGAAGACAAATTAAGTAAGCAAGTGACAATATACTGTGTTGTTGTACTTCTTTCCCAATTTTGTGCCAACCAGTTTCTCCATGTCCCATTCTAACTTTTGCTTCTTGACCTACAGTCAAATTTCTTAGGACAGTTAAGGTAGTCTGGATTTCTATCTTTTTAAAAATTCTCAACAGTTTGTTAAGATCCACACAGTCAAAGGCTTTAGTGTAGTTGATGAAGCAGATGTCGATGTTTTTCTGGACCTTCTTTGCTTTCTCCATTATCCAACATATATTGGCAATTTGTCCTCTAGTTCCTCTACCTTTCCTAAACCCAGCTTGGACATCTGGAAATTCTTGAATACTGGAATACTGTTGAAGATTAGTTCGCTGATTTTTAGAGCATAACTTTGCTAACATGTGAAATGAGTGCAATTGCATGGTAGTTTGAACTTTCTTTGGCATTGCCCTTCTTTGGGGTTGGAATGGAAACTGACATTTCCAGTCCTGTGGCCACTGACACATTTTTCAAATTTGCTGACATATTGAGTGTATCTCTTTATCAGTAACATCTTTCATGTTTTTAAATAGCTCAGCTGGAATTCCATCACTTTCAATAGCTTTGTTTATACTAATACTTCCTAAGGCCCATTTGACTTTACACTCCAAGATGTCTGGTTATAGATGAGTGACCATAACATCATGATTATCTGGATCATTAAGACCATTCTTCTCTGTATTCTTGCCATCTCTTCTTAATCTCTTCTGTTTCTATGAGTACTTACTGTTTCTATCCTTTATCCTACTCATCCTAGCATGAAGTGTTTCCTTGATAGTACCAATTTTCTTGAATTGATTTCTCATCTTTCCCATTCTGTTGTTTTCCTCTATTTCTTTGCATTTTTCAATTAAGAAAACCTTCTTATTTCTCTTTGCTCTTCTCTGGAACTCTGCATTCAGTTGGATATATCTTTCCCTTTTTCCCTTGCCTTTCACTTCTCTTCTTTCCTCAGCTACTTTTAAAGCCTCCTCAGAAGGCTTTGCCTTGTTGCATTTCTTTTTCTTTGGGATAGTTTTGGTCATTGCCTCCTGTACAATGTTGCAAATCTCTGTTCATAGTTCTTTAGGCCTCTGTCTACTGAATCTAATCACTTTAATCTATTGGTCTCCTCCACTGTATAATCACAAGTGATTTTATTTCGGTCATTACTAAATGACCTAGTGGTTTTTCCTATGTTCTTCATTTTAAGCCTGAATTTTGCAATAAGAACATCATGATCTGAGTTACATTCAGCTCCAGGTCTTGTTTTTACTGATTGTATAGAACTCCTCCATCTTTGGCTGCAAAGAGCATTATCCATTTGATTTCAGTATAGACGAGCTGATGATGTTCATGTGAATAGCTGTTTATTGGATTGTTGGAAAAGGGTGTTTGCTATGACTAGTCTGCTTTCTTGACAATATTCTGTTAGCCTTTGTCCTGATTCATTTTGTCCCCCAAGGCCAAACTTAACTTTTATCTTTTATTCCTGGTATCTCTTGATTTCCTAATTTTGCATTCTAATCCCCTACAATGAAAAGGATGTATTTCTTTTTTGGAGGGGGGAGTGTTAGTTCTAGAAAATGTTGTATGTACTCATAGAACTAGTCAGCTTCAGCTTATTCAGCATCAGTGGTTAGGGCAGAGACTTGGATTACTGTGATGTTGAATGGTTTGCCTTGGAGATGGAATGAGATCATTCTGTCATTTTTGAGACTTTACCCAAGTACTACATTTCGAACTCTTCCATTGACTTTGAAGGCTATTTTATTTCTTCTATTAGATTCTTGCACATAGTAGTAGATATAATAGCTATCTGAATTAAATTTCCCCATTCTGGTCCACTTTAATCCACTGATTTCCTAAGATGTCAGTGTTCACTCTTGATATCTCCTGTTTGAGCACATCTAATTTACCTTGATTTGTGGCTTCCCAAGTGGTGTTGGTGGTAACAATCTGCCTGCCAATGCGGGAGACACAAGAGATGCAGATTTGATCCCTGGTTGGGAAGATACCCTGGAGCAGCAAGTGGCAACACACTCCAGTGTTCTTGCCTGGAAAAGTCCATGGACAGAAGAGCTTAGCAGGATACATTCCATGGGGCTCCAAAGAATCGGACACAACTGAGTAACTGAGCATACAATAGACCTAACTCTCCAGGTTCCTATGCAATATTAGTCTTTACAGCATAGGGCTGTCGTTGGAAGACCTGATGCTGAAGCTGAAGCTTTAATACTTTGGTCACATTGTGCAAACAGTTGACTGCTGACTTATTGAAAAGGATCCTAATCCTGGGAAATAACAAGGGCAGGAGGAGAAGGGAATGACAGAGGATGAGATGTTTAGATGGCATCATCAACTCAGTGCACACGAGTTTGACCAAATTCCAGGAGATAGTGAAGGAGAAGGAAGCCTAGAGTTCTGCAATCCATGGGGTCACAAAGAGTCGGGAACAACTTAGCTGCCGACCAACAACAATGAATGCATTATTAATTCTTTACAACCTCAAACTTTGGGCACCAGACTCATCTACAACTTAGTGTTGTTTTCAGTTTGGCCCAGCCCCTTCATTATTTCTGGAGCTATTAGTAATTGTCCTCTTCTCTTCCCCAGTAGTATATTAGACACCTGTCAACCTGGGGTGGGGGCTCACCTTCGGGTGTCATATATTTTTGTGTTTTCATACTGTTCATGAGGTTCTGTCAGGAAGAATACTGGAATGGGTTGCCATTTCCTCTTCCATTGGATCATGTTTTGTCAGAACTCTTCACTATGACCCATTCATCTTGTGTGGCCCTGCAGGGCATGGCTCATAGCTTCATTGAGTTGTGGAAGCCCATTTGCCACGAGGCTGTGATCCATGTAGGGGAAAACTAATATAATTTTGTATATCAAGTATACTGCAATAAAATTTTCAAATATTAGAAAGGTGGAGAGTAGCAGCATTAAATGTTACTGCCAGCTTTTTATGTCCACGGTTTGGAAGAAATCAAAATATATATGGAATCTAGAAAGATGGTACTGATGATCGTATTTTCAGGGCAGCAAAAGAGAAACAGAAATAAAGAACAGACTTTTGTCATGGTGGGGGGCAGAAGGGGTGGGAAGGCTTGAGAGAGTGATACTTAAAAAATCTACATTACCATATGTAAAACTGATAGCCTGTGGGAATTTGCTGTGTGATGCAGGGAACCCAAAGCTAGAGCTCTGTGACAACCTAGAGGGGTGGGATGGGGGAGGGAGGTGGGAGAGAGGTTTAAGAGGGAGGGGACATGTGTATCCTATTGCTAACTCATATTAATTTATGACAGAAACCATCACTATTTTGCAAAGTAAATATCCTCTAATTAAAAATAAAATGTTAAGAAAAAAATGAGACAGAGAAGGTAATACTACCTTTGAAATGCTTAAATATATTAAGACTCAGCAGTCAAACACCAAAGGTCAACGGGATGTCTGGATTGAAAGGTAGAAAAATAATTGTGCTCAGACTAGAACCAAAGTATTACAACAATTAAGTTCTCCTAGTATTTAGTGAGACGATGCCCTTGCTGCTTAAATCTTTCTGGGATACACATAGAGAAAGATGAAGATGGATAGAGCTCAAAAACTAATGCAACAATGATATCCAAGTTTTAGTAAAATTGTAGTTGCATATAATAGTTAATTATAGACAAATCTCTTATGATAGCACATATATTCTGTTAGTTTCCTCAGATCTCCTTTAAACTTCACGGCTTGTGCAAATGTTGTTCTCCTTGAAGTTCTCTTTCTTTTACTCTGTAACTAACTCCTTAAAACTCCTCATGCTTCATCTAAAGTGTTTCTCATTAAGCGAGACCTTCCCCAATTCTGCCAAACAAGATTAGTTGTTCCGTTTCTTATGAATATTACAATTGAAATTAGATAATGGGATTTTTGTTAATATCATCCCCTTTTTTAGTTAGATTTAAATCATGTGGGCTTTGCTTATAGCCTAATCTTAGGTACCTAAGCCAGTGTCTAGAATATAATTGGTGTCATAATTGCCAAGTAAAGTTTGAATGAATAATTTGATTAATGTGGAAATAAGTAGAAAACACTAGCAAACCATATGCAGTCGAAGTATTCATTGGTCACAAAATTATGTCTCCTTTCTCTAGTAGACTGCCACTATTATGACAACTATATTAATAGATGAGTAAATTACAGATGATAAATGAAAATGGAAGGAGAGAGGATAAATTAATATGGAAGAAAGAGGAAAGAGAAAAGAAATAATTTTAGCAAATTTTTATAAATAGATGACAGTTGATTCAGTAATAATTTATAAATGTGTAAGAAAAAAGAATGCATGTTGCATTTAGAATTGAAAGGTTGTTGTTGACGATAAGACACAGGATTCTTGGCCTCCGGAGGAGACGAATTCAATCTGGGGCCAGAGACGAGGCTGGATCGCTCAGAGCTTTTGTGTAATAAAGTTTTATTAAAGTATAAAGGAGATAGAGAAAGCTTCTGACAGGCATCAGAAGGGGGCAAAAGAGTACCCCCCTCCTAGTCTTTAGCTGTATGTTATATGGTCACTCACAGTCTGTTAATGAAAAGAAAGGAATGTCATAAAATTTAGAATGGCACCAGATAATTCATCCCAGGCCATAAAACGATTGACTTGAATCTTGTAGAAGGGCAGAATACCAACAAATAGTTCCGTTTACATAGATTAGGGGAACAATACCTGAGTAAGTAAATTAGGCCGTTTGGCGGAACCAACTTGAAGATAGAGTCTGGGGTACATTAACATAGCTTAAGACAACATTTCCATAAGAAAAAGAAATGTATTGGTTAACTCAAGGTTTGAGAGTAGTTAGCTTTTGGTGAGACCAGGTGTCAGGGCAACACAGCATGTTAAGAGAAACCTCCTTTTAAGTTTGTACAGAGAAGGAAAAAAACATATTGCTGGTTTTTTCTTCCTCCTGCCGCTTAAGAGAGATAAAAATTTTGTCTGGTACTTGCAGCCTCTTTCCTCCATTTGGAGACCCCTGGCCTTCCTGCCTGTTACCCTCTCAGAACCACATACTTTTAAAGTCACTATTAATGAAAAGATTGTAAAATGTTCCTTAGTCTGTATAAAACTTTTCAACACTGGGCAAATTTTTGTGTCCCTTCTGAATCTTAAATAAATAAATCATGAAGAAAAACAGGAAATGGAAGTTTGCTAGCATCTATGGGATCACACAGATTTGGACACGACTTAGCAGCAGCAGTGTTACAAAATAATGCTATTTTGCATTTCAATATCTTAGAGGAAGAGCTTGGCAAATGAATGAAGTTGATTTAACTCTGACTTACTCACTTCTGTCATTCAATATCTCCTCACTTCAAAGCAGTTATTTGACTTTAATGTTGGTAATTAAACAAACCAAAAAGTTTTGTAGATTCGACATAGTCATATTTTGCTTGAACCACTGATCTCCATTATTTACTACACTGATATTTAGGGCTATGGATTATAATGCACCAGGATTAAGCACCAGATTCTACACAAGATTCTAAGAGATGACGACTTTGAAGGATTTTCCAAAATATGCTTTTATTTATTGTTATATTTTTAATGTTGGATTTTCTAATATGTGGTGTTAAAAGAAGGATTGCTTCTCAAGAGACATACTGAGTGAATCAACCCACAAATCTTGGTGTCATTACAAAAGTTATTTCTTTCTCCTTATTTTGCTTTCTATGACCTCTTCAATCCAAGCTGAGAAAATAGGCCCTAATTTAGATGTTTTATTTTCATGGTATCTGGTAAAAGAAAAAGAAAATAGAAGACCACACATTTCATGAAATTTTGGTGGCATATATCAGCTTCTCTCCCACTCCATTAGTGAAAAATTTGTACTTCCAAATAGAAGTCAAAGGGGAAGGCATGTGTTTTCCCTTCATAGATTAGGTCAGCAAATAAATTGGGAAAAATATTCCACATCAACCATAAAAATATACAAGACTGTATGGACTGCTTCCATACTTTGGTTATTATGGATAATACATCTATGTAAATTTGTAAGTTGTTTTACTCTTTTGCTGCATATTTGCATATCTTTAGGATAGTAGTAGCAGTGTTAGCCACTCAGTTGTGTCTGGCTCTGCAACCCCATGGACTGCAGCCCACCAGGCTCCTCTGTCCATGGAACTCTCCAGGCAAGAATACTGGGGTGGGTTGCCGTTTCCTTCTCCAGGGGATCTTCCCAACCCAGCAATCAAATCAGGGTCTCCTGCATTACAGGCAGATTTTTTAATATCGGAGCCACCAGCAAAGCCAAAGCTGGAACAATTTCAACAACATGATATTGTAGATTTGAAATATAACTTCAAAAATGAAGCAAATATGTGTGAGTCCATAGTGATACAAATTTTGAATAAGCAAAAGAGAGAGGGGAGAAAAATCTTCCTTATAGAAGAATTCCAAACAATATGTACAAATACTCCCTATGGGAAGGGGGATTTAGTTCTTGCACTCCTCCATGTGACTGGCAAAATTTAGTTACTTGCTTCCAAAAAATATATATATTAAAGAAAAAGAAAAACAGCATCTGGCAGATACTTTCTTGTCTAATCAACGATGACTAATGTCACCAGTGGTGTCATGAGAATATCATGTAACATTTGGCATGATATGGCCAGAAAATCACTTCACTTCTGCTGTATTCTTTTTTAACATTTCATCATAGAACTATTATTAGAAAAAGATAAGACAGACTCAAATTGAAGTGCATTCTATAGGATATCTGGACAGTACCTTCAGTGTATTTCAAAGTCTGAAACAGAAAGGACATTAATACCAAAAATTTAAAAAGTAAAACATATTTGAAATTCAATTCAACTCTGGAGTTGAGGCATCAACAATGCAGCAACATCTTTTTTTTTTTAAGTTTTGCCACATAGAACGTGACTATATATTGGATTTGTCTGTTTTCAAAGGTAGTACTACAAGTTTTGCTCCTGTATTTTGAAGCTTTATTATTAAGTGCATGGTACATTGGTTTATAATCTTTTATTGTACTTAAAGTATATTTCCCATTAACAGGATATATTTGGTTTTATGTTTTGATCCAATCTGACAATCTTTTCTTTTCACTTTGGCTCCTACATTATTTACATTTCATGTTGTTTTTGATATTTTGGCATTTAAATGTCTCACTTAAGTATTTGCTTTATATGTTTTTCATCTATTTCTTTTACCGCTGTTCCCTCTTTGTCTATCTTCTTTTGAATAACTGAATATTTTCACTTTTTGAATTTATTTTGTTATTATGTTAACTACAATTTTTAAAAAAAATATGCTGCAAATACCACACTATGTATTTTTGTTTTTGAGAAGCTCCAAAACATTCAAATAATTCATAAAATGTCATATATTAACCATGTATTTGCTATTTATGCTCCTCTATTTCCTTTTTTTTTAAGATTTATATTTTATTCCACTATTCTTTCTTCTTGGAGCATGTTATTTTATACATCTGTAATGCAAGTCTGTTACTGGTGAAACTGCTCCCACATTTGGATGTGAGAAAAATTATTTATTTTCACATTCTTTATGAAATTTATTTCCATTAGGTTTACAATTCTGGGTCACATTTTTTCCCACTCAATATTTTAAGGTGTTCCTCTACTCCCTTTGTTTCTAACAGGATACCTGCTTTCATCACTATCTGCTTCTCTGTATCTTTTCCCTTTGGATCCTTTTAAGATTTTCCTTTTATAATTATTTGAGTAATTAGACTATGTCATGCCTTGATATAACTTCCTTCTTATTGCACTTGAGGGTTGTTGAAATTATTGAATTATTTGTGTTAATAAATTGGAGTGCATTCAGAAAAAGTATTGACCCTTCGCCATTGTTCATATTCTTTTTTTCTACTTATACTACCCCTATTTTGGTAACTCCAAATACACAATATTAGGCTGCTTGACATTCTCACACAGCTCAGTGATATCTTGTTTGTATTTAAAAATACTCTATTGTGGGGCTTCCTTGGTGGTTTAGTAGTAAAGGATCTGTCTGTCCATACAGGAGACATAGGTTCAATCCCTGATCTGGTAGGATCCCACATGCTGCAGAGCATCTCAACTCATATGTCGCAACTATTGAGCCTGTGGTCTAGAGACCAGGAGTCACAACTACTGAAGCCCACCAGCTCTAGAGCATGTGCTCCATAACAGGAGAAGATGCTGCAATGAGAAGTCCCTGCAGAGCCCCTAGAGAGTAGCCCCCCTTCTCTGCAACTAGAGAAAAGCCCATGCAGCAGTGAATACCTAGCACAAGACAAAGATAAATAAATAAACAGAATTTTTAAAAATACCCTATTCCCTGTGCCTTTCATTTGGGATACTTCGTATTTTGTTGTCTCATTTTCATTAGTCCTTTTTTCTCTATTATGTAATCTGGGAAATTTTATTAGAGGCTAGATATTATGATTATTTTCTTGCTTGGTTCTAGTCATTTTTATATCACTTGGTGAGCAAAATGCTTCCATAGGCAAAAAGGGTAGAATCTTTTGAATTAATGGTTAGATTAAACCTAATTAGAGACCAAGATGGTCTTTGCACAAAAAGAGCAGTGAAGACAGTATGTAAGGCTTAAGAGGAAAATTATCAAGAGCCAGTGTAATGACACATGTAGGAATTTAATCTACATTTTATATCTTCTTATTTAAATACATACTAAGACCATTATGTGGCATTATAATAAGAGGAGAAAGAGTGAAATATAAATTTAGAAAAGTGGTACAGAGCCTGTGCTTAAGAAAAACTTACACAGTGCTGTGCCTGCTAGATTGCATTAGACTTTTCCAACATTTTGTGAACCTGTGGACTGTAGCCCACTGGGCAACTCTGTCTATGGGATTCTTTAGTCAAGAATACTGAAGTGTGTTGCCATGCCCTCCTTCAGGGGATCTTCCAGACCCAGAGATTGCATTGTGTCTCTTACATCCCCTGCATTGGTAGGCAGGTTTTTTTGTTTTTTTTTTTTTCTTTTTCTTTTTTACCAACAAGGTCACCTGGAAAATCCCAAGGTGTCCCACAAATATCCATATCTACCCAGTACCTTTGACTGTGAATTCATCTGGAAATAATCATGTTATTTTATTACATAATATCTTACAGAAAAATATGAATTAAACTTTTGGCCAACAGAAAACAAAATTAGTTGTACTAAGATAATGCCATACTGGATTAGGGTGATCCTAATTCTACTAAGATATCCTATTCAGTCGCTCAGTCATGTCCGACCCTCTGCGACCCCATGCTGCACTGTGCCAGGCTTCCCTATCCTTCACTATCTCCTGGAGTTTGCTAAAACTCATGTTCATTGAGGCCATGATACCATCCGATCATCTCATCCTCTTTCACTCCCTTCTCCTGACCTCAATCTTTTCCAGCATCAGAGTCTTTTCCAGTGAGCTGGCCCTTTGCATCAGGTGGCCAAAGTATTAGAGCTTCAGCTTCAGCATCAATCCTTCCAAAAAGTATTCACTGTTGATTTCCTTTAGGATTGACTGGTTTAATCTCCTTGCTGTCCAAGGGACTCTCAAAAGTCTTCTGCAGCACCCCAATTTGAAAGCATCAGTTTTTTGGTGCTCAGCATTCTTGATGGTCCAGCTCTCACATCCATACATGACTACTAGTAAAACCATAGCTTTTGACTACACAGACCTCTACCAGCAGTGATGGCTCTGCTTTTTAATATGCTGTCTAGCTTTGTCATAGCTTTTCTTCCAAGGAGAAAGCATCTTTTAATTGCATAGTTTCAGTCACTGTCCACAGTGATTTTGAAGCCCAAGAAAATAAATTCTGTCACTGTTTCCATTGTTTCCCCATCTACTTGCCATGGAAATAGAAAAAAAATCTGACACTTGTAGTTTGTTTCCTCCTGCCGCTTGAAGGAGAGATAAAAATGTCTGACATTGCAGCCTATTTCCTCCGTTTGGAGACCCCACCCTTCCTGCCTGTTACCCTCTCACTGCCATTGTGGTGGTGTCCACTCTAGTGGAATTCCATCACCTCCACTAACTTTGTTCATAGTGATGCTTCCTAAGGCCCAGGATGTCTGGCTCTAGGTGAGTGATCACATCATCATGGTCATCCAGGTCATTAAGACCTATTTTTATAGTTCTTCTGTGTATTCTTGCCACCCTTCTTAATCTCTTCAACTTCAGTTAAGTCCATACCGTTTCTGTCCTTTAGTGTACCTATCCTCACATGAAACATTCTCTTGGTATCTCTAATTTTCTGAAGAGATCTCTAGTCTTTCCCATTCTATTGTTTTTCTCTATTTACATTGTTTACTTGGGAAGGCTTTTTTGTCTGTGTTTGCTCTTTTCTGGAACTCTGCATTCAGCTGGGGTATTTTTCCTTTTCTCTGTTGCCTTTTGCTTTTTCTCAGCTATTTGCAAGGCCTCCTCAGGCAACCATTTTTCCTTTTTGCATTTCTTTTTCTTGGGAATAGTTTGGTCACTGTCTCTTGTACAATGTTGTAAACCTCCATTTATAGTTCTTTAGGCACTCTTTCTATTATATCTAATCCCTTGAATCTATTTGTCACTTCCACTGTATAATTATAAGGAATTTGATTTAGTTCATACCTGAATGGCCTAGTGGTTTTTCCTACTTTCAATTTAAGTCTGAATTCTGCAATAAGTAGTTTATGATCTGAGTCATTGTCAGCTCCCGGTCTTGTTTTGGCTGACTGTATAGAACTTCTCCAACTTTTGCTGCAAAGAACATAATCAATCTCATTTTAGTATTGATCATCTGGTGATGGCCGTGTGTAGAATTGTCTCTTGTATTTTTGGAGGCGGGTGATTACCATTGTCTTTATAAGGAGGGGGAAATTTGGACAAATAAATACGCACATATAGAGAATTCTGCATTATAATATAAGCAGAAACTGGAGTTATATCATTAGAAGCTAACAAATTTAAGGATTTTCAGCAACCATCAGATGCAAGGAAGTAGGGATGGAACAGGTTCTCCCTCAGAGTCCCCATAACAAGAACCAACACTGAAAAGACTTTACTTTTGGACTAACTGACTTCAGAACTGTAAAAGAATGAATGAACATCTGCTGTTTGAGGTCACCCAATTTGTGTTAATTTGTTGCAGTAATGCCAGGAAGCCAATACACTTGCTGAGAAACACTAAGAGTGTAATATGTCATGATAATTGTATGATTTTTTCCCACCAGATAAAGATGTATTTTAAACATAGAGTAAGCAGAGATTTGACACTAATCAGGATTGGAGTTTCAAGTTTAGTTCAAAAAAGTGGCAAATTAACTGTTGATAAATGCAAATTTGTGAATATTCTGATTGACAATTCAATTAATGGTACAAAGTAGGTTTTGATATATACAAATTGAGAAAGAGACAAAGGTTATAGGATGATTACATTTTAGATGATGGGTTTAAATATTGAAACTGGATTGTTATCAAAATGTGATAGGCAATTAGATGGTAAAATGAATTAAATAGATTATAGAATTTGATGCTTTCAAACTGTGGTGCTAGAGAAGACTCTTGAGAGTGCCTTGGACAGCAAGGAGATCAAATCCATCAATCCTAAAGAAAATCAACTCTGAATATTCATTGGAAGGAATGATGCTGAAGCTAAAGTTCCAATACTTTGGCCACCTGGTGTGTAGAGCTGACTCATTGGAAAAGACCCTGATGCTAGGTAAAATTGAGGACAAGAGGAGAAGAGGGCTACAGAAGTTGAGATGGCTGGATGGTATCACTGACTCAATGGCATTTGTTAGAGCAAACTCAGGGTGATGGTGAAAGACAGAGAAGCCTGGCATGCTGCAATTCATGGGGTCGCAAAGAGTGAGACACGACTTAGTGACTGAACAATAACATGAGATTTGATTACATTTATTGTTTTTGCCTCTCCTGATCCACCCTCTGTCCTTCATGTTGATCTCTTTCCCAGGAGGCTCACCTCCATGGATAACATTTATGTTCTTCCTTATCTTCTGGGTACAGAGTAAGTCTGGGTAATCCAAACTAAAAGTCACATTGAAGAAGAAGATTAGGAAATGCAGTCTATGAACTCCTTTCTCTGTGAACCCTCTCCCTTACAGTCTTTGTTCCTCAACCCAAGGATACTAGTCTCTCTAGGAATCTTCTCTATATAACACCTTCTTCTTATATTATCCCTTAAAATCTAGGAATAATATAATTTTATTTTTGATAAAGTATTATTACTTATTATAATTGAGGCTCTGCTACTTCCCTCCCATACTTTTTAATAATTGTCATTTTATAAATAAATCTCCTATTAATTATGCTAATTTTAATGAGATTTCTGTTTATTAAGACCCTGACTGATACAAACAGTATATTTTTATTGTTAAGGACAAAGTCTTAGAAGCAAATAAGAAAAGTAGGGTGAAGATTAGTGGTGGACAGAAGTTCTAGGAAATGAATAGTCAGTATGTTAAGGAGGAAACTGTGGAGCTACTGAATCACCAAGAAGTACATGCTTCCCTGGTGGCTCAGTTGGTAAAGAAACCACCTGCAATGTGGGAGATCTTGGTTCAATCCCTGGGTTGGGAAGTTCCTCTGGAGGAGAGCCTGGCAACCTCCTCCAGTATGCTTGCCTGGAAAATCCCCATGGAAAGAGGAGCCTAGTGGGCTGCAGTCCATTGTATCTCAAAGAGTTGGACACGACTGAGTGACTAAGCACAAGAAATATATCAATGAGAAATATTAAGAAATTATGGAATGAAATGGATGCTGAAGATGTGTGTAGCAAGTAAACACAGTCGATGAAAAAACACATCTAAGAAAAAAGAAAAAAATGTCTGGAACTAGCAATAAGAATGAAGGAAGACATTTGGCTGAGCCTGGAAAAGATCAGTGTGAAAAAAAGGACACATGCTTTTGAAGGTTTCTGAGTAACATCTTTCCTTGAAGAAAGCAGGTTCAGAAAGGGTAATAAAATTCAAGGGATATTTTAGAACTCAGTGGAAATATTTCAAACACTGGAGTGGTGAGGTGTTGTCATCCCAGAATGTAAGCATCTTTCTCTTATGCTGCTTAGCATTTTTAGGAAAAGTATGCTAAATGTCTAGTACAGTACCTGACACACAGGCAATAGATAAATAACTACTTAATTGTGACTAAATCTCCAGAAAATTAACTGATAAAAAAATGCCTAGGAATAATCTTAATAAGAGACATAATTGATCCATCAGAAGAACAAATCACAGTTATCTGTAACAGTAATGGATAAATTTTTAAAAAATGATAAAATATACTACTTCCAGGTGGAAAGACTGGATATACCTGGAAGAACTTATATGTTTCATGCAGTTTCAATAAAAAAAATAGTAGAATTCTTTTAAAATTGAAGAAGCTTTTTGAGTTTATCTTTGCAGGAAAAGTATAAAGGAAATGAGAGCAATGATAGCAATATTTTTAACAAAAACAAGTCATACTTTGAATAATGATTCTCAGATTCATATAAATGAGAAAATTCAATGATACAGTATTTGGTAGTGTGATAAAAAAGAGTTAGTAAAAGAATATAAAAACAAAGCAAGCTATTACAGATTTATGTAGCAAAGATGATTATTTCAATATAAGAACATAACAATGATCATGGTTTATGGCTTTATAAATCTGTGATTCATTGTGAATATCTTTAATAAATAATTTATAAAAGATGGCATGTGTAATGATCAAAATAACCACACATGACACATTATGAAGCCTGACATTTATAAGGTTCAAAAAGATTAGTTCTTGAAAGATAGTGGCAACCCATCTTTTAGGCAAGACCAGATTTTTTTAAGGGCAATTTTTTTTCTATACACCTCATGAATAACTTATTACCTAAATAAATATATCTTCTATTAACAAATATTTATGTATTAGAATGCATAATGTCAATGAACTTAATACTTAGTAGCTATATTAAAATTATTTGTGTCTTGGAATGTTTCCTATATATATTTTCAGAACTCATTCTAGTACAAGGTTGTAGTAAGAACCAAGTATTGGATAGAAAATTCTAAAAACTGAGTGTTGTTATTGAGGCACTATATGAAGATCATTGCTTAATAAAATTCAGTATTTTCTGGAATATTTATTTCTAATCCAGGATATCTTCACACTATTTTCACACATTGTATTTTAGGTTCAGCATAATACTGTGTTTTCATCACCTGGAAACATTTCTGCATATATTTCTCCTCCTTACAGGTCTGTGGGATAGGAAGAGAAACTCTGCTTCAAGGGTAGACTTACAGCCCAGTCAAAGAGATTCTCTTCCAAAGTCTTATTCCGAGGTCCAGACTGCAGGAACAGGAATGTTCTTTTCTTGACAGAGTTAGAAGCTCCCACGGAGATGAAGGTAAACTTTTAATGAGATCTTGGGATCAGTTCACTGTCACTTTTGCTGGAGCTGGTCACTTGGAAAAGCCCCAAGCCAGTGAGCTGGGGAGATATTTTTTTCTCCAGAGGTGAGGTAAGAAAAAATGAAAATTTGATTTAAAACACATAATCTTCAACAGTTATCTCATCAAATATAATTACTTGGGTTTAATTGAGTAATCAAGGTGAAACCAACTTGTCTTTCATGAATAAGAAGTTTTTCAATAATCAAATTACATTAACACAGATAAGGTGTGCTTAAATAATGAAATTTGTTAAAGTAGTATCAATGAATAATCTTACTGTTTTAAAGTGACTTATATCAGTAAATATACCTTATATGTTATTGGAAATAGAAAAATTAAAACTATTTGGGGGAAATAATTTAGGGAAACAAATTGGAACGATCTCAAAGTATATTTGAGAAATTCAAGGACTCACACTAATTGTACTTAACTATGAAAGGGCTTCTCTTATATGACATTACTGGCAGATCTTGGGTTTCCCAGGTGGCTGAAAGGGTAAAAAAATCCACTTGCAGTGCAGGAGATACAGGTGATGCAGGAGATGTAGCAGACACAGGAGACTTGGATTTAATCCCTGGGTAGGAAGATACCCTGGAGGAGGGTATGGCAACTCACTCCAATATATATTGCCTACACCTTGCTATGAATAGAGGAGCCTGGCACACTACAGTTCATAGGGTCACAAAGAGTTGGACAAAATTGAAGCAACAGAGCATGCATGCATGCTTTGGCAGATCTTATAACAACTTATATGAGCATTTTTCACAATTATTTTCACTTATTAAATATCTGAAGAAAAGTTGCAATTGTATTATTTTATCTGTTGCTGTTATCTGGAGACAAAAATCTGATTATATATATTCTAACTTTATTTTCTGTAGACTGAGTGCAACCAGAAAGGCACCAGCTTACTATTCATGGCAGATGAGAGAGCCAGAGCCTGTGGCTATAGCATCTCTCAGCCCTGACAGATCTGAAGATGGAAGGCTATTGACAGAAAAATCAATCCCATTAGCTTCTCCATTTGTGTGAACATTGATAAACATTTGAGCTATAATAGGTTCATCATGCAGATGGGATAGCAATCAAGGATTAGAATGTGGCCCCCGATCTTCTAAAACATGTATTAAATTTCCATTAAACATTTCCTGTGGCACTCTCTGTCTAATTCAGCAACATCTTCTCCCTAATACTCGCTTTCCTTATGCTGTTTGAATGTTAAAAGCAGATAAGCTCTGTCAACTATAAATCAAAACAATTACAATTTCAGAATTAAAGACATTACTTCCTTCCAAAAAGAAAAATCAAATACATAGCTGATTTACAAACACAAAGGATTTGAAAATAGATGATGAGAGCTGTGTTCCTTTCTCCATATTTAAATCTTAGCTCTTTACAAATTGTCTAAATGCATATATTTTCAGCAAAATTATGTAAAGAATGCCGTTGCATTACCATAAGAACACAATAGAATTAAACTTTTAAAATATGGAAGTTGTTTTATTTATCATAAACAGGATCTTAGAAACTCAATAAATAAAGTGACTACAAAATTGTTTTGATATTTGTCTCTATTTTAAGGCTTTGGACTCTACTGAGAATTTGTAAATGAATAATACAGCATTTTTATTGGGCTTTCCTGGTGGCTTAGACAGTAAAGGATCCACCTGCAACACAGGAGACCTAGGTTTGATCCCTGAGTTGGGAATTACTATATTTTAAAATCCAAAAAAAAAATTGTCCATAAATATATACTATTACAAAACAAATTTTAGCAATTTTAAAGTATTAAGTGCAATTGAAAATTAATAATCAAAAATATATATAATTACTCAGGAACTTGAAAAAATCAATCTAAAGACATATTCAATTAGAAATGAATTACAACTATATCACAAACAGAGCTTCCCAGGTGACACTAGTGGTAAAGAACCCACCTGTCAGTGCAGTAGACGCAAGGTTCTATCCCTGGGTCAGGAAAATCCCCTGCAGAAAGGCATGGCAATCCACTCAGGTACTCTTGCCTGGAGAATCCCATGGACAGAGGGGACTGATGGGCCACATACACTTCATGGTGTTGCAAAGAGTCAGACACAGCTGAAGCAACAGCACAGCACGTATGACATACTGTTTATAATGTGCATATAAATGCATGTATTAGAAAAATAAAGATAAAAGTGAATAATGTAGTAATCCTACCAAAAAAATGGAAGAACAAAACAAATGGAAGTGTGAACAGTTAAAAATGTATAAGTTTTAAGATAAAACTTTAAAATACATAGTAAAATAAAAAATTACATGTATACACTAAAGTGAAGAAAGGCTTACTATTTATTTTTATCCGATATATATTTATATATTTTTTCCTTAAAATATTTTCATTAAAAAATTTCTATAAATTGTAAAATTATCTCTTAACCAATTACATAATGGCTCTGTACAACCTGTTATAGGGATTTTATTCACTTAGTGCTATTCAAGGAACAATCAATTAATTAATGTATGAACTAAGCAAGTAGTTAATTATCTACTATTCAGAGTGGACAGGCATTGAGAGTTGAAAAAAAATATGTCGAGGGAACACTTGATTGAGATCAGGGAGTTGCAGAAACATGACTGACAACACGGGTCTAGGGAGAAGTTTTTTGGTGAGGATATCCACATTCGTGTAGTGAAGATGGCTTAAATTTGCTAGAAATATTTTATCTTTACTGCTAAATCTTACATGTCTTTCTATTTATCTAAATAGATAAATAGATAAACACTCACAGCTTATTTTGTGGCTGTTAAGAAATCAATTCTAAAAATTGTATGAAAAGAAAAGAGACCCAGAATATCCCAAACTATATTAAAGAAGAACAAAGTCAGATGCTAGACACCGCCTAATTTCAAGATTTACTAAAAGCTACAATAATGAAGATAGTGTAGTATTGTTAAAAGAACTGAGAAGTAGATGAGTAGATCAAAATAGGTAGTCAAGAAATATCGACAAAATAATTTCAATCTTTTTTCTGTGACATTCAGCTTAAAATAAAACTTGATCTCTAGCTTGTGAGAACTTTGTGTTATTGGTTACATCCACTCATGTGTTTAAAATGGAAAAAAAATAAACTATTTCGATGCAGTTACATTTGTTTTGGATCTCTCATATTTTATTAGCTCTGTGCAATTTCTGCTGAATTTTCTGACTCAAGTCTGTAATGCCATGCCCTCCACCAATACAAAAGATCATCCCTCTTAACTCTTCTCTTTATTAACTATTTGATTCAACAAAGGTTAAAAAAAAAAAAGCTAACCATTTTGAAGTCTTACAGTGTGCTAGGTATAATTCCAAATATTTTGCATGTATTATTAATCAACTAGCTAGTAAAACCCCATTGGGACAGATGCTATTGTTTTTCTCCATTTTATAAAAGAAGCTGAAGGAATATCTGCAACTTACTTGACATTGCGTGCATTTTTACTGACAAAGCTGGATTGATACTTATTCTACCAGTTTTGATACTCTTGACTAATTTGTTATAGGATGAGACAGTGTTTACTGAGACTATGGAGTCAAGGACAATATCGTATCACATATTAGAATAGTTCTTGTTTGTATACAAAAGCCCAAATACACAAATGTATTCATATGAAAATGTCATAGTTGGCATATCTGAAGATTTATGAAAATGTAAGTTTATGCTTCATATTTAAAAAAAGCTACATCAGATAGTCTAATCTCATAGGGTTTCTCCAGTCCAGTTCAGTCACTCAGTCGTGTCCAACTCTGTGACCCCATGGGCTGCAGCACAACAGGCTTCCCTGACCATCACCAACTTCTGGAGCCTACTCAAACTCATGTCCACAGAGTCAGTGATGCCTTCCAACCATCTCATTCTCTGTCGTCCCCTTCTCTTTCTGCCTTCATTCTTTCCCAGCAATAGGGTCTTTTCCAATGAGTCAGTTCTTCGCATCAGAGCTTCAGCTTCAGCATCTGTCCTTCCAATGAATATTCGGGACTGATTTCCTTTAGGATGGACTGGTTGGATTTCCTTGCAATCCAAGGACCTCTCAAGAGTCTTCTCTAACACCACAGTTCAAAAGCATCAATTCTTTGGGACTCAGATTTCTTTATAATCCAACTCTCATATCCATACATGACTACTGGAAAAACCATAGCTTTGACTAGACTGATTTCTTCAGAAAGTTCAAAATATTTTCCAGTATCTGAATCTCTGTATATAAATGAGACCAGTGTGGCCAATGTGGGTATGAACTTGGTTAAGGCACACACCAATTTTATATCTTGTAGCAATATGCAAAGTTGACTATATACTTGCTTGCTTTATCATGCTATAGAAAGTTAAGTGGCTCAGTCATGTCCAACTCTTTGCAACCCCATGGACTGTAACCTACCACGCTCCTCCATCCATGGGATTTTCCAGGCAAGAGCGGGTTACCATTACCTTCTCCAGAAGATCTTCCCGACCCAGGGATCGAACCTGGGCCTCCCACATTGTAGGAAGATGCTTTACTGTGTGAACTACTGGTGAAGTCTTACCATGCTATAGGTGCAACTATAGATAATTAGGGATAAAAGCTCATGCTTGTATGTTTTCTTGATGATAATATAACAAGCCTGAATCCATTAGAAGTCTGGCTTATGTTGTTTCTTAAAATGTTCCCCCTGTCTACCCACATCACTCAGGTTTAAAATACAACACTCTTACATTGTCCTACAAGGTTATCACAATTAAAATCCTCCAACACATGTTATTACCTGTTGGACATCACCTGTCATCTTCCCTTTCTCACTTCATTCAGCCCCTTGGTCTTCCTTTCTGTTTGTCCCTCACTATAAGCAAAATACTGACTCATCTACCTAGGATAAATGGTCTTCGGTAAGTAGCTGTCTACTTGGCCTCTGTCCTCAAGTCCTTTGCTTCTTTGATAGACTGTCAACTGCCAGTGAGGCAACCTCTGATCACTCAAAATTGAAAGGGCTCCCCAACTTTCAACGTCCTCCTTGGCTTGATTTTTACTCTTAGCACCCATTGTTTCATTATTTTATTTTTTATTACACTTATGTTTGTCTTGCTGTACTAAAGTATAAGTACCATGAAGACAAGATTTACTCATTTTCTGCTTTATTTGCTATTTACTGTTAATATCTTGATAATGTCTAGCACCAAGTGGTACTCAATAAAACTTGAATGAATAGTTTACACTGAATAGTCCAAGTAATATAGAAAAAAATGTATTTGTCTGACCAAAATAAACTCACAGATGCTCAAACACCTGTAATACAAATTTATTTTAAATTATTAGGATTTATTTTCTTAATTCATTGAGTAACCTATTAGTAATAATATTTAAAAAGTCTAAATAAAACACACACACACATATGAATTACCTCAATATTTAAACATTTATGAATTAGCACATTATTTAATTGAATCCACAAAGAATATATTTCAGAAAAATCTTAAAACTATTTTGAGGTGTAAAATAAGAATGAGTGTTAATGTGATCAATTTGCCAATGTAAAATATACCAAAAACATGCTATTTTTAACAGCAATACATGTTTAGAAAAAGAGCAATATTATAAGATAAAAGCTATGAATTCTTTGATGTATTTATGGGTTTATGCTTTTAAACAGAAAACCATATAATAGATTAGAAAGATTGCCTTTAACAAGAAAGACTGCCTTACAACTAAAGCAATCCATAAAATCACAGTCACTATTAAATATATTAAATATTAAATCACTATTAAATATATTGAATCACTATTAAATATATTAAAAGAGAAAGAAAATATTATAGTAAAACCTGAGTAGTTTGTGGATCACATTATCTTTTCATTAATTGGTTAAAAGTTTAAATTTCCTCAACCTCTTTTTATTGGTCTACCAGGTAAAATCTGAGTAATTCTAGTTGACTATTCCTTAAAGACATATCTATTAAACCAATATTACATTTTGAAAACTAATTTCCAGAAATCTGTCATCATTAAAAACCAAGGCACTGACATATTACTTGCAATCCGTTTCTCACCACTGATTCCTCTTCACAAATTCTAAGGAGAAAATTTCATTTTAATGATCATTGAACAAGAATGTTTTTCTCCTAATGCTGTTGAGTAAGCAAAACAAACTTAAATGCAGAATTTACCAAGATTTTTCTGAGACATTTTTACAATAATTATGGATGTACATTTGAAACTAACATTAAAAACAACTGTACTCCAATAAAAGTACAATTTTTAACAATGCATCATCCTAAAAAAAAAGAAAAGAAAAAGATAGTGGCCAAAGCAGATTTTCCCTAAGATTCTAAAATATTGATACAAAATTATGTTTGCCTTCTTTTTTTTTCAATTATTTTTATTAGTTGGAGGCTAATTACTTCACAACATTGCCTTCTTTTTTTAACATTTCAACTTTTAATAACATTCTTATTGTAGGAATAGTTTACCCTTATTTATTTTGCTTATGACTTTAATTTTTGTGACCAAAACAGAGAATTCTGTTTCTGTAAATAATAGCAATGAAACTATATTTTATGATGTTGTTTTAAAACTTTCTCAAATACTATTTTAAAAAATACTAATTTCTAAAATAAATTATGCATATTTTAATTCTATTCTTCCTCTTGATTTTTATTTTTAGGAGAAATTATATTTAATTATGGAGGAGAAACGTGTCTTATGTTTCTTTTCTATTTCCTCATTCACATTAAAAATTTAACACTAATCTTGGTGCCTAATTGGAAAAGAAAATTCTCAGCCAAAAATATGAAGATGTTTTGGATATGAATATTTCCATTAGTAAATTAAAAATAAAATAAATGGTTTCAGTGGAAAATGCAAACTAATTCAGAGTGAACAAAATGCTGGCAATCTTGAGGGCTGTGCATGTCTTTGTTTAGAGGTAGCTGTTTTTAATTGGAATGGACCATATCAAATACACCTCCTATAATTTTTTATTTTTTCAATCATAGGTGGTAAATTTTTCCCAAGCCAATTATTTTTCCTTATAAAAAATGAATTTCCGGTTGCATTTAGCAAATTCTGATCAGTTTGTCTTCTGAAATGTTGATATGTATTTGATGTGAATTCAAAGTATTATTTGAATATTTCATCATAGTCATCCTTGAGGTTCAAAAACTGCCATATACATCAAATATTCTTTGAACAAAGAATGATGTGATAATGAGGGGAAAGTGTGCTTACCAAACGCACAGGATAGAATAGCATTTGCTCCCTGACCCTCATCAAACAATAACAACAACAACAACAAAGGACTAAAAGAAGATTGAAAAGAAACTGCCAGGCATTAGATCAAAGGAGTTGGTTTTCTTGTTAAGTAAACAATTTAGAGCTTCTCATTACTTCTCAGTGTATGTTCTCATATTATTTTCCATACAGTTCAAAGCTGATTTTTGTGACATCTCTGACTAGATAACAAAGTACCAGACAATACCATTCTTTAAAATTGCTTAGACTATAGATAAATCTGTTGGGCATAAACCATTCTGCAACTTTTTGCATTTGTGGGGCAGAGGTTTTATCAGTCCTACACATCTCACGTACACATCCCCAAAATGATGTTTTACAGTTACAGAACAAATCATCTTCCCAATTTCAACATATGATTTTATGATTAAGTAAATCTCATTATTTTGGAAGTTAAGAAACTTTCTTTTCAGGCATGTTGTATACAGAAAACAGGGTGGGGAAAGACAGGTTGGTTAGAATTTTTGGTTGGAATTTTTATTCTTTTATATATTTAGTTTATGAAATTCTGCTTTGTCTCTTGTCTTACCCAATTATCATCCCTATTTTTTGAATTTTTTGTGAAATGTTTATTTGTAGCAGCTGCTGTAGTCTAGATTGTCATTGCAAATTGCTATTATTTATACCTCTTTCCATTTTCAGATTTGCCAACTTTAATTAGAATCACTACTTCTAAGAAAGTTTTAATTAAAATAAGCAAGAAAAATACACACCTGTTCAGCTTTTAGCATTCTGTATGTGCTTAAATACATGCAAAATACTCTCAAATATTCAAGCCTATATAACTCTTTGGGTTCCTTGTTTCCAACCTTTTACAGTCACCTTGTTCTCTTAATCCAAATAAAATGATTACACTTTTCATCCCAGATCCTATTGGGAATGTCCCAGTACCATTATCAATACTTCTGATGATGCCTGAAGTGTCAGTCATGTTTTTCTATGACTTCTCTTCCCTAATATCTCTTCCCAGATCTAGTTTCAGTTATCACCTTGAGAACAGTCTTCTTTCCCTTCTGTTCTGCCCAGGTGTTTATTTTTCCTTAGCTTCAGTTTCTCCAAAAATGCAAGTTTATAGCCATAGCACTTTGACTAAAAGTTTCAGAATAATAGAAACATAGTGGGGAAGAATACATTAAATCCCAAGTCAGAACAAGGACCTTCATCTGTCATTCTTGCCAATTTGTCTCTTACCATTTGTGATTCTCCCCAGACTCAACCTTTCCATTATGTCCTATATATCTATTACTCTAAACAGCTATTTCCAAATTCTCAAAAATATCTTTTCTTCAGAGTTTTAAGATGCCAATTCGTATATACCTAAATAAAGTGACAGAAATCTTAACCTGCTTTACTTCTTTTAGAATACCTTCTCTCTCCACCCAAATAAATGACAACAATAAAACAAACAAGCAAAAGACATGAACAGTGTTTCTCTAAATTAGTCCTAGAAATGGATCACCCTTATAATAATTACTTACAGGTTTAAAATGGAGGGACTTGGAACTTATCCTAAACTTAATTTATTTGAAATTGTTGAGATGTTGGCACAGCAATTTGTCTTTCAATAAGTTGGCAAAGTGATGATCAAAACCACATAATATTTGATAGTCACCTAGAAATTAGCAGTATCCTCCCTAGATCTACTGTTTAAACTGCCTATAGATTTATGTACTTTTTATCTCCTAAGCAATTTTCACTTTTTTGAATCATTTGCTGTTGTTGTTGCTGTTTAGTCACTAAGTCATGTCCAACTCTTTGTAATCCCATGGACTGTAACCCACCATATTCCTCTGTAATGGGTTTTCCCAGGCAAGGATACTGGAGTGGGTTGTCATTTCTTTCCCCAGAGGGTCTTCTGACCCAGGGATTGAACCCACATCTCCTGCATTTGCAGGCAAATTCATTACCATTGAGCCACCAGAGGAAGCATAGAACTCTAGAAAATGTTTCTTTTGATATTTTTTGAAAGATTGTGACAATAAATAAAAATGTTGATAATTACAATTATATAAGTGAAAATTTTCAATAAAAGTGATACAAGAAATCTTTATCATTTGTAATTCATCACATAATATGTATTCATCATTTATGCAAAAACTTTTAAGGTATTTACTCTATTTAATATATTTACATTACTCTATTTAATGTATTTACTCTGTGCAAATCATTGTACTAGATTTCATGAGAGTTCAAAACTCTCCTCCTGAACCTTACATTACAAGGATGAAGACTCATTACAAATATACAAATTGTCATCAAACCAAATACAATTTGATAACTTATTGAAAAAACCTACAATGATAATTTTACAGGCAAAGAAAATGTTTTAGCGGTATTAAGGATGCATAACAATTTTTTAATCTATAATTAAGCTGACAGTGATTGGACATTTGTAGATGGTGTTGAGAAGAACCAGTAAAAGAGTATGTGTGTGGAATAACACGTTAAGAAACAAACATTGGTTGAAGCTTCAATGAGAATATATATAAAAGACTTTAACAAATTAAGTGATTCTTAAGCAAATATTATTCCATAATATTAAATTAAGTAAATAATATTGTAAATTACATGTTTGGTATATAAGGTGCTATAGCTAAAAAGAAAAGTGAGTTATTGACTACAGTCTGAATACCAGGAAATCTATATAATTAATATAAATTTATTTAACAAATAAATCAAATGCTGAAAATATATAAATACTAGTGTAAAAACTATTGAGGTGATTGCAAAATCAAAAAACCACAAGTCATTTGTTAATTTTTTTAAGTTAGTAAAGATATTTGACATGGGAAATATTTAACATAAGTTAGAGATAAAAATGCTGTCAATGTTAAGTACAATTCATAATTTTTCTTGTAAGAGGAAACATCTGAAAATGATTAGTCATGATGGATCAGTATCTTTCAAGAAATCTCTTTCTTCAAATTTTTGAATGATAAATTTTCTAATTAAGTAAATTTAAAAGAGTATCTACTGCAATTGATAATTTGGGAATTGTTTGCAATTATTTGTAATTTTGAATGAACTATAATTGTCTAGAGAAACCAACTATAATCCCATAAGCATTTAGCATGCCATACAATGTCAATGCATGAGTTTTTGACATGATGATTCTATCCTCCATAGAGATGATAAAGTGAGGATAAAAAAAAATGTCAGATGATTTGCAACATTTCAGTTGATCTTTAAATGGTGTCAGTAAAATTAAGTGTTTTCTGAGCACTGTCACCAACATAGCAAGCAGGAGGATGAAACTGAGGAGCTGACAGTCAATTAGACATCGAGGACACTAAGATGGGATAGTTTATGGGGGGGCCTTAGTGTTGATGTAGAATAAGTGGTTGATGCAAAAATGTGATGGAATGACAACTGCTTGAAAGAAATTTTCACTTCAGTCTTTAATTTGTGTCAGTACAGTCAGAAAAAGAGACACTAAGAAATCTTTAAACCAACAGAACCCTGTAGGAGGTAACTAGATCGTAGAGAATAGAAAATTCAGCACCATCAATGGTATTTGATCTATTTGTACGAAGAAAATTTTACTCAGAGTGTTTTTTTTTTCTTAAGGCATTATTAAAGTAAAAGTTTATAATTAAGATAAATATAGTGATCTATCAAAAAGTGACTGTTAACTTACTTGAAGGAAGCAGAGACATTAGGAAGAAAAAAAAATCTGGCGATATTTTAACTGTAACACCATAGAAGACACACACAGTCTCATAAAAGGACAGGACATATTACTTGATGAATGATTCAAAAGTGTCTTTAAAATCCAAATGGAAACTATTATTGCCTCAATGATCATATTTGTTTGCTTCCTAAGGTAACATATTTTTTATTATTATGTAATATGTTTCATCTACAGTTGCTGGTGATAATACATGAACCGGTACTTAAAGAAAAAGTAGGACAGCTGACATACAGTGATGATAAATTTGGGGAATTTTAGGAAGATTAAACGGCATTTATAAAGATAAGGAATTATAGAGAAATGGACATATTTTGAAGATAGGATCAAATTAGGTAGAAATATAGGCTTTGTAATTTAAGAACTGATCAAAGTATATTTTGCTTGTGTGTATCAGATATGACATTATTTTACTCTGAAAAGTATAAAGAAAAAATACATTTTATAAGATATTTTACACAACAATGATTGCAATATAGAATCATATTTTTGTTTAGACTGAAAGTAAGACCCTGCAGATAAAAAGAGCAGTTAAAAAGAGATTAAATTATCCAGGCTATAGTTGAATATATTCTGGCTGAAGGCCATAAATAGAAAAAAAAAATAGTGGTGTGTTTATGAGACATTTACTATGATTCATTAGTCAGTTGGTGATATATTAGAAGGAAGTCATGATTACAATAATTTTTTCAAATGTTTATGACTTTGTAGTAATATGACTCAATAAAATAAATATAAGAAAAAAATGTTTAAAAAGGAAAATTATTTCAGTATTGAAAATGTTTAAGTTGTCAGTGGGTATCCACTTGAAGATAAGTAAATAACAAGAATTTAGGAGAAAGCTTATAAGAGATGAAAGATCTTGACAGTCATTATTATATGTGTATTTTGAAGTTTCTTATTTTAGTTAAATTTTGCTATATAATAAATGGTTTTAAACTTAGTAAATTATAGCAGTGGAGCCGTTGATTACTTCACGTCTTTGCAGATTGGCAAAAAGTGGTGGTTCTTTTGGACAGAAGCATCCCTAGCCGGTCTCAGCTGTGCACACTCGGGTGTCTCTGGCAGCTGTTGTGTTGGCTGTGGCTGGCTCATTCATACATGTCATTCATGAAGGAAATCTTGTGAAGCCTGGGCTGTTGCTCCTATGGTCTCAGCCTCCAGCATGCCAGCCCAGATTTGTTCACGTGGTTTCAGAATTGTAAGAGAGTAGAACCACACACAGTCTATTTCAGACAAGGCTAAGAAGAAGCATACCCTACTTTCACCTTATTTTATTTATCAAAGTCCAATCCAAACTCAAAAAGACATAAACATACTCCATTTCCTGGTGGCTTGGAAATGTTTCATAGAGGGAAGGGATAAATATGGGGCCATATAGAATAAATTCTCGTAGAAAATGTATAATTTCAGGAATTTTTAAAAGGTGGCAAAAAATTTGAAAGACAGTTTTGATGTTATGCGAAAGATTCAAACAATAAAAGAAACTGATTAAAAACAGGAAAGATCAGATGCATAGTGGGAAGGCTATAAAAAACTGTTTAAAGACTTATGTATTAAAAAACAAGGCAATGTGAGAGTTCTTATTTCTGTATTTATTTTGTTTCCATTATCTACATGTTAGTTGTGAGAAAAGCAAATAATTTTGAATAAACAAAATGTGTCTTTTTAAAAATATATTCTATGAATTGGAGTTCAGCCTTCTGTGTGTGTTGGTGTGTGCTCAGTCGTGTCTGATTCTTTGTGACTCCTTGGTCTATCGCCCATGAAGCTCCTCTGATTACAAAATTTCCCAGGCAAGAATGCTGGAGTTGGTTGCCTTTCCCTTCTCCAGGAGATCTTCTCGATCCCGGGGTCAAACCTGTGTCTCTGTGTCTCTGGCATTGGCAGGCAGGTTCCTTACCACTAGTGCTACCTGGGAGCCTCCAACCTTGGGTAATGCTCTCCATAATTCTTATTCTGTCTTTGTTTTTTTTTTTTTTTTTTTACTTTTTTTTTCATTCAAAAAAAAAGTGAAAGTTTTGGTCGCTAAGTCGTGTCTGACTCTCTGTGATCCCATGGACTGACCCCAGGCTCCTTTATCCATGGAATTCTCCAGGCAAGAATGCTGGAGTGGGTAGACATTCCATTCTGCATGGGATCTTCCCCACCTAGGAATCAAACCTGAATCTCCTGCATTGCAGATTCTTTGCTGTCTTAGCCAGCAGGGAAAATTGTCATTCAACAAACTACTTTTGTAATCAGTCTGCTTTATTTAACTCTTGGCAGTTGTCTGATGGAATTAATTTAACTTCCAATTATATAAGCTTTTTATTATATTCATTTTTCTGAATATACTATTTAAAAATATAGTTTAATATAATTTAATAGATTCTACATTTTTTATTATCTTTAGGTATACAGGAAAAAATGAGTGAAATGTGCAGACTTCCCATATACTCCCTCTGCTCCCTCACACAGTTGCTTCTTAATATTTTGTATTAGTGTGGTACACTTATTACAATGAATGAGGCAATACTGATGCATTATTATTAACTGAAGTGCATAGCTTCATTAGGAGTCAATCTTTGTGTTGTACATTCCAGATTTGTGTGTGTGTGTGTGGTTTTTTTTTTTTCTCTTTTGGTAGCATGTATCTACCATTGCAATGTCCTATGGAATAATCTTGCTGCCCTAAAAGTCCCTTCTGCTCCAATAACTCATCGTTTTCTCTCTCTCTCCCTGAACTCCCTGAACAAATAGCTGCTTTATTGTCTCAATAATTTTGCCTTTTCTAGAATGTCATATAGTTGGTATCATAGAGTACATAGCCTTTTCGAATTGAATTATTTCACTTGGCAATATGTGTTTAGGCATCATCCATGTGTTTTTATAACTTTATAGGTCAATGCTGAATAATATTCAACTGTCTAGATAGTTCATTTATTCATTCACCACCTGAAAGACATCTTGGATAATTCCAAGTATTAGAAATTATGAATAAAGATGCTGCAAACATTTGTGTGCAAGTTTTTGGGTTAACACAAATTTTAGTTCATTTGTGCAAACAGGGAGGAGTGTAACGCTCGGTCATATGTAGGACTATATTTAGCTTTAAGGGAAACTGCAAATCTGTGTTTGCAGTGGCTGTGCCTTTCTTCATTTCTTCCAACAATGAGAGAGTTTCAATTGTTGAATTATGTTTTCAGCATTTTTATCTTAAATACTGATGCTTTTGAACTATGGTGTTGGGGAAGACTCTCGAGCATCACTTGGACTGTAAGAATATAAAATCACTTGGACTGCAGTCAATCCTAAAGGAAATCAATCCTGAATATTCCTTGGAGGGACTGATGCTGAAGCTGAAGCTCCAATATTTTGGCCACCTGATGTGAAGAGCTGACTCACTGGGAAAAAAACCTTGTTCTGGGAAAGATTGAAGGTAGGAGGGGAAGGGGATAACAGAGGATGCAATGTTTGGTTTGCATCACCAACTCAAAGGACATGAATTTGAGCATGCTCTGTGTGATTGTGAAGGACAAGGAAGCCTGGAGGGCTACGTTTATGGGATCTCAAAGAGTTGGACATGAGCAAACTGAAGTCAAAGAGCAACTGAACAAAAACAGTCTTAAATATTATCACCACACTGAAAGGTTACCTAGTTTTTCTTCTATGTTTTATTCTGGGAGCTTGATAGCTTTGTGCTTTACATTTTTATATATTAAAAAGTAATTAACTATTCCATGTGAGACTTGTTGCCTGTAAACTTGCCATAATTGTGCATTATTTCCAGAAGTTTTTTTACAGATGTTGATTTTTAATGATTTAGCCACCGAAGTTAATTTTTCATAGAAAATTGTATCATCTTTCAAAAGAAAGAAAAATTTATTTCTTCCTAACCAATAAATGTTTATATCTTTTTCTTGCCTTATTGTACTAGCTAAGACTTGTGTTTTAGGTCTAATAGGAGTAATGAGAAAGCAGACAACTTTGCCTTAGCTCTCATCTTAAGGGGAAAACTCTACTTTCTCACTTTTAAGTAGAATGTAGGCTGTAGATGTTTTGTAGATAGTCTTTATCAGTGAAAAAGTTCCATTCTGTTTCTTTTTTATGGAGGGTGTTTATCAAGAATGTGTGTTTGTTTCATTTTTTCATTTTTTTCTAAGTCTATTGATGTGATTATACAAATTGTCTCCTTTGGTTTATGGCTGTGATTTTTTTCACTTTTTTCATATATTAAAAACACTTAATATGAGCTCTACTTTCTTAAGAAGATTTCTAAGTGTACAGTATAGCACTGTAAATTTTATGCACCATGGAATATAGCAGATGTCTAGAATGTATTCATCTTGTATACAGTAATATAACATACTATTTTGGCTTCTCTTTTCAAATTTCATTGAATAATCAATACTATGGAATTTGGGAGATTGGGAAATTGAAATAATTTAATTTAGGGATAATTATAGCTTGGTCCCTAAATTATGCTGAGTACTATGCAGAAAATGTGATATGGAATCCTTCTGAACTTATTTTGGAGTTAGTACTGTTGGACTTGCTGATGCATCTGATGTGATAGTTAAGAGAAAGAGAGGAATAAAGAAAATATTTTATAATAACTTTCGAGAAGTCTGGAAGAAAATACAAATGCTTCAAGGAGGTGAATTTATACATTTATCTTGAATGCTATTGGGACTTTGAATTTCATACATTGAGTTTGGTCTAACATATTGATTTCTCTCTGTGTTATTTTCACTAGTGCTATTACTAGTAATAAAAGTCCAGTTCTAATAACAAAAGAGCAAAATAGATCTGTTTAATAATAAAATATGTATAACAATCAAAATAATAATTCATAATAATGGAATTATACATTGTTATGGACTGAATTGTATCACCTCAAATTCATATGTTGAAGTCCTAACCATCAGTATCTTAGGATGCAACCGTATTTGGAGATGATGTCTTTAAAGAGCTAAGTACTTTAAAATAAAGCCATTAAAGTTGCTCCATAATCCAATGTAATTGATGTCCTTATGAGAAGAGAAAGAGATACCAGCAGTCTGTGTGCAAAGATGGGTTACCGAGTAGGCAGCGAGTAGGTGCGAGTAGGTGACCATCTACAAGCCAAGGAGAAAGAGTCAGAAGAAGCTAAACCTTCCTGCACTTTGTTTTATATGTATTATTATTATTTTTTACAGTAGACCCTTATTAGTTATCTATTTTAAACATAGCACTGTGTACATGCCAGTCCCAAACTCTAAATCTATCCTTCCCCACACCCTTCCTCCCTGGCAATCATAAGTTCCTTCTCTAAGGCTGTGAGTGTTTCAGTTTTGTAAATAAGTGCATTTGCATCATTTTTTACAGCCCACATATAAGCAATATCATATAATATTTGTCACTATCTGTCTGACTTATTTCACTTATTATGATCATCTCCAGGGCCATCCATGTTGTTGTGATGGGCATTATTTCATTTTTTTATGACTAATAACCCATTATATATATGAATATATATATACATATATGTATATATACCACATCTTCTTTATACAGTCATCTGTCAATGGACATTTAGGTTGCTTCCACACCTTGGCTATTGTAAATACTATTTCAAAGAACATCAGGGTGCACGTATCCTTTTAAAACATGATTTTCCCTGGGTATATGCCCAGAAGTGGGATTGCTGTGTCCTATAGTAGTTCTATGTTTATTATTTTAAGGAATCTTTGTCTTGAATTTCTAGTCCCCAGAAATGTGAAAACATAGATTTCTATTGTTTAAGGCACACAATCTGTTTAGCATCTTCTTATGGAAGCCAAATTAAATAAATACACACATATTTTCTGATTTTAGTATATCTTTTATTTACATGTAAATATTCCTTAGTTGTATTAGATCTGTCACTATGTAGCTGTGACTAGTTAAGCCAATCATTAATCTTTCTGCTTAATGGTATAATGAAGAGGTCAGAAGATACAGAGGTGCACAGTTATATAACTGAGCTTTCATAAGTCAAAGAAAGTTAGACAAATGCCCAAGTCATGTGCAAAGCCATTGACTACTTAGACCTTGGTCATTAAAATGATGAAGAGAAACTCAGTAAGAGTTATTGTATGATAAATTCTTCAAAAGTGACTCATTTATAACCAGAATGAATAAAAGAGGCCATCGAGAAATTGATTAGGTCCTCAAACATTTGGGGAGAAATTAAATAATTTATGGTCAGGTAATGAAAGTTCAATGTGAAATGTAAAAAGATATATCTTTACTAGTATTGTCAGAAGATCATCAGAAAATTCAACACTTGATTCATAAGTTAATTATTTAAATATTTATCAAAATTTTAATAACCTACAATGGATTATAAATAAAATAGAATATTTTTTATATTTTTTAACTTTTTATCCAATGAACTTTGAACTATAGAATAAATATACATATTTGAAATATAAAATACTTTATGACTGAATTCATTCTAGATCATCTTTTCAAAGTTATAAGTAGTTTCACATAATAAAATATAATCTATATTTGTAGGGTTCTGTCAAACTTCCTTCAGGTTATCTACAGAATTTTGTATCTATGAGTTAAATAGAAAGAAATATGTGTATATTTTGGATACTACCAAAAGAAACTGATTAGAAAATTATTATCATTAATAATTAGTTATTCCATATATTCATATAAGATGCCACTTATAGAGTCATACTTTTCTTGAAATGAGTGTAAATTTTCTTATAAATATTATTAGGCTAACTATTTTGGAACTCATTTAGGCCAGCATGAGACAGAGCTAGAAAAATATTAAAATTATATTTCTAATTGATAAATCTGATGCCATTTTCAGGCAAGTAATCTCTTAAAGACATTTTTGTGTAAGTACCATGTAGCATGATTCACAGTTTCCATAATCTAATTATTTTTTCACTTAAAATGCAAAATGTATGATTTCTATCTGTATTACATTAAGCAAAATGCTCTGTAGAACAAGAAGCACAATTATTTTATAAAAATCAAAGATATCTACATTATATTTCAGAAATATTTTAAGACCAAAAAAAGCAAACTATCAAACATAGGTTTTAATGATGCAGGAAAGATAAATTTCTATTTCTTATCATTAGTTTTTATCATGTTAATAATTTTTAATTAAAACAAAATGCTTTTGCTTCCAAGAGGAATCACTATTTTGTGAAGTTTGTAGAAAAAGATTTTTAATATCATGCAAAGAAATTGTGGTGTCAGTTTAGTTCAGTTGCTTAGTCATGTCCGACACTTTGCTACCCCATGGATGCAGCACGCCGGGCCTCCCTGTCCACCACCAAGCCTTGGAGCTTACTCAAACTCATGTCGATAGAGTCACTGTTGCCTTCCAATCATCTCATCCTCTGTCATTCCCTTCCCCCACCACCCTTAATCTTTCCCAGCATCAGGGCCCTTTCAAATGAGTCAGTTCTTCGCATCAGGTGGCCAAAGTATTGGAGTTTCAGCTTCAGCATCAGTCCTTCCAATGAATATTCAGGACTGACTTCCTTTAGGATGGACTGGTTGGATCTCCTTGCAGTCCAAGGGACTCTCAAGAGTCTTCTCCAACACCACAGTTCAAAAGCATAATTCTTTAGCACTCAGCTTTCTTTATAGTCTAACTCTCACATCCATACATGACTACCAGAAAAACCATAACTTTGACTAGACAGACTTTTGTTGGCAAAGTAATGTCTCTGCTTTTTAATATGCTGTCTAGGTTGGTCATAACTTTCCTCCCAAAGAGTAAGCATCCTTTAATTTCATGGCTGCAATCACCACCTGGAGTGATTTTGGAGCCCTCAAAAAATAGTCACTGTTTCCCCATCTATTTGCCATGAAGTGATGGGACCAGATGCCATGATCTTAGTTTTCTGAATGTTGAGCTTTAAGCCAACTTTTTCACTCTGCTCTTCCAATTTCATCCAGAGGCTCTTTGGTTCTTCTTCACTTTCTGCCATAAGGGTGGTGTCATCTGCATATCTGAGGTTATTGATATTTCTCCTGGCAATCTTGATTCCAGCTTGTGCTTATCCAGCCTGGCATTTCACATGATGTACTCTGCATAGCAGTTAAATAAGCAGAGTGACAATATACAGCCTTGACGTACTCCTTTCCCAATTTGGATCTACTCTGTTGTTCCATGTCCAGTTCTAACTATTGCTTCTTGACCTGCATACAAATTTCTCAGGAGGCAGGTAAGGTGGTCTGGTATTTCCACCTGTTTAAAAATTTACCACAGTTTGTTGTGATACACAGTCAAAGGCTTTGGCATAGTCAATAAAGCAGAAATAGATGTTTTCTGGGACTCTCTTGCTTTTTAAATGATCCAACGGATGTTGGCAATTTGATCTCTGGTTCCTCTGCCTTTTCTAAAACCAGCTTGAACATCTGGAAGTTCGCCGTTCACGTATTGCTAAAGCCTGGCTTGAAGAATTTTGAGCATCACTTTTGCTAGTGTGTGGGATGAGTGCAATTGTATGGTAGTTTGAACATTCTTTGACATTGCATTTCTTTGGAATTGGAATGAAAACTGACCTTTTCCATTCCTGTGGCCACTACTGAGTTTTCCAAATTTGCTGGCATGTTGAATGCAGCACTTTCACAGCATATCTTTTAGGATTTGAAATAGCTCAACTGAAATTCCATCCCCTCAACTAGCTTTGTTTGTAGTGATGCTTCCTAAGGCCCACAGACTTTGCGATCCAGAATGTCACCAATTATAAAAGTCCTTTAATTATACAGACATTAAAATATGAAAGAATGACCCCTATAATTACATTTTAATTTTATTCTGTTTAGTATGAAAGCAAAAAAAAAAGATTAGATTCTATTCATCCAGAAAGCTTCCCTGTGGTTTAGCAGTAAAGAATCCACCAACCAATGCAGGAGATGCAGGTTGGATCCCTGGATCAGAAAGATCCCTAAGAGAAAGAAAAGGCAAACCACTCCAGAATTATTTTCTGGGAAATCTGGGAAATATCATGGATAGATGAAGCTGGTGGGCTACAGTCCATGGGGGCATGACTTAACAACTAAACAGTCAAAGCACTCAGAACTTTAGAGAAAGTTTTTATTTAATTTTTCTAGTGGTATTATTTAATAATCAATATAAACATCTTCACATTTCTAAGAATGAAAATTGTTCAAAAAATTTGGATAAAAGTCTGGTAATCATTTTATAAAGAGCTTATGTTTCTTATGAAGATCTATATTCAATATATGTGCATGTGTACTCAGTTGTGTATGACTCTGCGACCCCATGGACTTCAGCCCGCCAGGCTCTTCTGTCTATGGAATTCTTCAAGCAAGAAAACTGGACCGGATTGCCATTCCTCCTACAGAGGATCTTCCTGACCCAGGGACTGAACCCACCTCTCCTGCACTGGCAGGCAGATTTTTTAACCACTGAACCACTTGGGAATCCTGTATTCAATACATGCCTTATACTTTATTGACTGTTTAAAGAACATAGAGTTAGTCATTTAAGAATAATTACCTGTATTTAGCAAGTGTACCAGATGGAAAATCTGATACTTTCAGCTTGATGCTTGGTTTGCCTGGTTTTAATAATTTATTATTGTACATTGTTACACTCTCTGTTAAAAAGATGAAACCACCTAGTTTTTCCTGTCTTACTCATTTTAAATTTAAGTAAATTTAATGAGATAAAGTAGCCCTCAAAAAAAAAAAAAAAAAAACCAGAGCATCCTTGAATAATGACACCTTATTATTATTATTATTATAAGCATAGTATTCCTTTGAAGTTGACAGCAAGATTGTATTTTTGATGTCTTTTTAGTCTGCAAATTACTGATCATTGAATAAATCTAGTTAAAACTATTTGCTGAGAGAAAATGAAAATATAATGAGGAAGTGGAACAAAAATAGCATTTGATCATATATCTGCATGTCAGAAAGACAATTTTTTTTTTAACTGAAGACTCTTTCTTGGCATCTGTGTTCCAGTTAATATCCATATACAGATAAAAATATATCAAAGTTTACATCTCAACCAGTTCCAGGGAAAAGATAAATAAGTGTTTTTGCCTTCATGCAGTGCAGACTTGTTTTTAGATTCCTTGATAAATCTGTCACTTAGTAAGGTGACCCAATTAATGTTCTTAGGTTAACTTATTCAAATAAATGCATTTTTTCTCCCTGAAGGAGAGTAAAGAAACACAGGGCCGATGGAATATGAACTTTCCTTAGAGCTATTTTCCCCCAAAAACACAAGCCACCTCCTAATGTATAACAATTTATAAAAAGCTCCAAGTCAATGGTATTCTGCTGAAGCTAGTTTATAATAATGTACCTTACACATTTTCAGCTTCCATTAAAATGTCCACAAGGAAACTTGTTTTCATATCACATAGTTTTTCTTGGTACTCTTCCAGAGGATTCACTATTAATATTGGCATTAAATTCTCAAGAAACAAGTCTGCTGGGAATAATGCAGATAAATCGATCAATAGGTAGTTAGGTAGATGGTAGATAGACAAGAAAGCAAAGGCAAAAAACAATTATTAAATGATCATAAAACTGTCATTAAATTCACAAGTCTTTTGCATGTAAGTTAAGTCTACTCATTCGAACACCTGTCCTAGGAGCTCAAGAATTCAGCAGTGGCCCCAAGATAATGATTAGAGCAAAAAAAAGAAAGAAAGAAAGAAAAAACACTCAGTACAGTCAAAGAATTGCCTGAGATAGGAAATTTGGGATTTTCAGGTGACTCAGTGTTAAAGAATCCACCTGTCAGTGCAGGAGATACAGATGATGCAGGCTCTCTCCCTGGGTCAGGAAGATCTCTGGAAGAAGGAAATAGCTACCCACTTCAGGTATCCTTTGGAGAAGGCAATGGCACCCCACTCCAGTACTCTTGCCTGGAAAATCCCATGGACGGAGGAGCCTGGTAGGCTGCAGTCCATGGGGTCGCGAAGAGTCAGCGACTCTACGACTGAGCGACTTCACTTTCACTTTCATGCATTGGAGGCAGAAATGGCAACCCACTCCAGTGTTCTTGCCTGGAGAATCCCAGGGACGGGGTAGCCTGGTGGGCTGCCGTCTGTGGGGTCGCACAGAGTCGGACACGACTGAAGCGACTTAGAGCAGTAGAAGCAGCAGCAAGTATCCTTCCTGGGAAAAGTCCCAGGGACAGTGGAAACTGGCGGAGTTCAGTTCATGGGGTCGCAATGCGTTGGACACGACTGAGCACGCATGCACTCCAAATTTAAGACAGCGTGTTAACTGTAAGAGAATAGATGTTATAACCAGCAATTAACTTGCTGATGTATAATAAATATCCTGAAGAAAATTCAAAACAAAACTTTATTTAAAGATCTTAAGAAATGGAACTTCAGACAGCAGATGCCTTATTCCATCTTTCATATGAGGAGGAGCATAAACCTTGATCTTTGCAGCTCCTAAAACTTCAGCTGAGCAAGACTGGTGGAAGTCATATCAGTTGTTCAACAAATAGCACATATTTCTATTTTATTTATTTTTAAATTCCTTCTTTATTTTGGATAATACAAAAATAGACCTTACTTATCAAAATACACAAAAATAGAAAAAACTTATTTTTAGCTATCTCACATAAATGCATACATAATTTACTCATTTTTTCTTCTTTAAAATAGAGTAATGGAATGTGAAAACTAACTCTAAAAAATTATATAAGATCTATAAAGTAAACCCAGTCACACTAAAGTTACTTCTGTTGCCAATTTATAGTGCCGAAATGATTTTAGCAAATCTACTGTTTTATAAATTATGATTGGGAAGGAGATGAAAGAAAGAGCTAAAATAGTACCTGAGAGTCAAGCATCTAATAATACTATGGTAAAGTTAGTCTAATTTGTTTATTAAGTTCAATTCTCTGCAAAGAAAGAAAATTCAGAAAACCACTGGCTGTTGTAGCCACTTTGCTATCTTGTTAACTGGATCAACTGCATGGAATGCCTATTTCCTATTAAGCAGTCGTTAGGAATAACAAAACCCAAGCAAACAAAAAGACTTAAATAAAAAGTCATCCATTCATCCTTGCTATAGAGACACTGCTAATGTATTGCTTGTATACACAAATGTTGTGAAATATGTTAAATGATATGTCCTGACGGCCAATAAGATATTTCCAAGCAAATGTTACTGAAGATGTTTGGGTTACTTACAAATTACTTAAACATCTTTTTAGTGTATAGAGGTAATATAAGTTAAGCTGCTGTATTGCAGAGGGAGGTCACCTTGGTTGGTGCTCTGTGATGATCTATACAAGTAGGGTGGTGGGGTGGGTGGGAAGTTCAAGAAGGAGGAGATATATACATATAGCTGATCCACTTCATGATGCAGCAAAAACTAACATAATATTGTGAAATAATTATACATATATATGTGTGTGTGTGTGTATATATATATATATATATATATATGTAAGATCATTTATATATTATCTTTTTTCTCCAGTCACCTGATCAAGAATGGGCACACTAATTATTTAAACACCAATACATACACACACACACAATCTCTTTGCCTCAATGCTTGTTTTATGTTTATCATCTCTATTTGACATTTTCCATAATAGTCAAGAATAGCTGTTTCTAATAAAAATACAAATTTTGCTTAAACCAGTAACTGCATATATGTATAGATATTGTACTACATTTGTTACATATATACAACAATTTAAAATGATTTATCTTTATAGGAACTACCAAGACATACCTCATGGTCCAAGAGTTTTCCTTAGGAAGAATACCTCTTCAATTAAAATAGTATAGATGAAGAAAACTTGTATGTAGTTAATTATTTCAGCTGGAGTAACAGGACATTTGGTGAGGAATTTTTCACAGTTTTTATCACTTCATTATATTCTTGTGGCTGCATGACTTCCATTTCTTTATAGCCGGTATCTGTCAGATGAAATTTGCGGGAGGTAGCCAGAAGTACGTCCTACTTTGATGTTAGTAAAATGGCACATTAACAAAAATCACAGTGTTTTCCAGGCAGGTTGACACAGTAACTGAGGATAATATACAAATTTATGAATTATATTCACTGTGAGACACACACTGTACACTCCCTAAGGTACCTAAAGTTATAAATACTGAAAACACCAAACATTTGCAAGCATGTGAAGCAACTCTATCTTTTGTCTATTGCAAGTGGTAATGTAAAATGCTAAGATCTCTTTAGAAAAGATGTAGATATTTCTTATAAAGTTAAAAAAATAATTGCTATACCACACAACAATTGTACTCATTAACTTATTCAAAAATGATAAAAAAGATAAGTCTACGCAAAGGTTTATATGCACAGAATGGTCATAGAAACTTTGTTCATCATAGTTAAACCTGAAAATCAACACAAATGTGCATCAAACTATTTCATACTTATACAAATGACTAGCACTCTGCGTAGAAAGAATGCAGTTACTTATTTACATACAAGAATGGCTTTCATGTCTCTATTTTTTGTGGGAAAAGAAAATGCTAGACACAAAAGAACAATATCTGGTGGCCTCAGAGTGACCAGGTTGTGATTGCTGAAAAGGAATTATGACAAAGGAAATATTTTGAGGGTATTTTTTTTTTTTTTTGAGGGGGAAGATTTGGGTAGGGTGGGTGGGTACAGTTTCCTTACAATGTTGTTAGTTTCTGCTGTACAAGGAAGTAAATCAGCTATATGTATACGTATACTCCCTTACCCTTGAACCTCCCTCCCACTGCTCCCATCCCACCCATCAGGGCATCACAGAGCACCGAACTGAGCTCTCCATGCAAATACATCAGTGATCTATTTTATATTTGTCAAGACTACTCTCTCAATTTATCTAATCCTCTTTCTCCTCTACTGTGACCAGAAATCTGTTTTTTAAGTTTATGCTCCTATTACTGTCCTGGAATTATGTTTATCTGAACTGTTTTTCCAGATTCCACATATATGCATTAATATGCAATATTTGAGTTTTCAAATATATGTGTGTTTTGATAGGGATATGGACGACATGGATGAACTCAGTTGTCAAAGCTTAGCATTTTATATAAATAAGATTTATGCTTTTCATTGTATATTCACTTTGCCTAAAAAATAATGTAAACAGAAATTGTCCAGACTTATGTAGTTTTTTCTCACTATTCTACTCAGAAGTTAAGGAAAGGAGCACTAAAAACAAACACTGAAATTAACAATTTTAATGTTTGTGTGTGTGGGTTAAAGAAAGCAAAAGAACATGAATGAAAAGAAGGAAGCTATTAGAAAGGGCATAGTTAAAATGTACAGTTATGAGCAATTGACTATACTGAGAAGGAAGTGAACCGTGGAAAGAAATCAATGGACATATGTAGAGAGGTCAAGTCTGGTTAAAGGAAATATTCAAGGAGCCAAGGGGAGTAGACAAGCAAAATTCTGGAATCATGAGAAGTTCTAGCCAGCAACTTCAAAGTTCAGATTTCAAGTTGCACAAGGATTCTAAATTTGACAAGGTCAAGGTTATGGAGATGTGTGTGATGGATGGCTATTCCATAGTTTAGTAGAGTCTTAGGGCTGCTGTAATAAGTGAGAAACACAAATTGAGTAGCTGAGGCAAGGAGAATTTATCTCATGGTCCTGGATGGTACAAGTTCAAAGTCTACAGCTAATATCACAGTCAATGATGGAAAGTTTAAAGCATTTCCTCTAAGGTCAGGAATAGGACAAAAAAGTCCACTCTTTCCACTTTTGCTCAACATAGTTTAGGAAGTCCTAGCTATAGCAATCAAAGAAGAAAAAGAAGTAAAGAAAATCCAAATTTCCTTTACCTGGTGGCTTAGATGGTAAAGCATCCACCTTTAATGCAGGAGACTTGGGCTCAATCCCTGGGTCAGGAAGATCCCCTGGAGAAGGAAATGGCAGCCCTCTCCAGTACCCTTGCCTAGAAAATTCCATGGACTGAGGAGTCTGGTAGGCTACAGTCCATGGAGTCCCAAAGAGTCGGACACGACTGAGAGACTTCACTTTCACTTTGCCACTTTTGCTCAACATAGTTTTGGAAGCCCTAGCAATAGCAACCAGAGAAGAAAAAGAAGTAAGGGAAATTCAAATTGGAAAAGAAGAATTTAAGCTGCCACTGTTTACAGATGACATATATTATACAAACACAATCTTAAAGATACTACCGGAAAAGTACTAGAACTCACCAAAAAATTTGGTAAATTTTGCAGGTTATAAAATTAATTCACAGAAGTCTTGCATTTCTATACACTAATAATGAAAGATCAGAAAGAGAAATTAAAGAAGTTATTCCATTTACAATCACATCAAAAAGAATAAAATATCTGGGAATAGACCTATATAAGGAGACAAAAATCTGTCTCTAAAAATTATAAGACATTGACAAAAGAAATCAAAGAGGAAACAAACAGATGGAAAGATATACTGTGTTCATAAATTGGAAGAATCAATATTGTCAAAATGGCTATACTACCCATGGCAGTCTACAAATTCAATGCAATTTTTATCAAATTACCAACAACATTTTTTCACAGAATTAGAACAAAAAAAAAAATCTTAAAATTTTATGGAGAAATAAAGACCTCATATACCCAAAGCAATCTTTAGAAAGAAAAACAGAGCTGGAAGAATTAGGATCCCTCACTTCAGACTATAATACAAAGCTGCATTCATCAAAATGATATGGTACTGGCATGAAAATAGAAATATAAATCAATGGAAGAGGATAGAAAACTGAGAAGTAAACGCGTGTACCTATGGTCAATTAAAATGTCTAAGAATAAACATAAAATATCTAGGAATAAGCCAAAAATATCTAGGAATTAATCTGTTTCAAATAGGGGAAACTAAACAATGTTGGAAAGTCAGTCTCTTAAAGAAATGTTGCTGAGAAAGCTGGACAGCTACATAGAAAGCAATTAAATTATATCATTCTTTAACACCTAATACAAAAAAAAAAAAAACAAACAAAAAAAAACAAACAAAAAAAAACGCTCAAGATGGATTAAAGACCTAAATGTGAGACCAGACTTTATAAAACTCATAGAGGAAAACATAGGGAACAACCCAATCAACAAATGGGCAGAACTCCTAAACATACAATATCCAAGACATGGAAGCAACCTAAATATCCAATGACAGAGGAATGGATAAAGAAGATGTGGTAGATATAAACAATGAAATATTACTTGGCCATTAAAAACAAAGAAATGATGTCATTTGCAGCAACACTGATGAACCTAGAGATCGTCATATTGAGTTAAGTAAGTCAGAGAAGGAACATTATCATATGATACCCCTAATATGTGGAATCTGAAAAGAAATGATACAAAGGAACTTATTTACAAAACAGAAACAGACTCACAGACCTGGAGAACAAACTTATGGTTGGTAAGGGGAAAGATGAGGGGAAGGAATAATTGTGTAGTTTGCGGTGGACATGTAAACACTTTTATATTTAAAGTGGATAACAGATGAGAACCTACTATAATAGCACATGGAACTCTGTTCAATGTTATGTGGTAGCCTGGGTGGGAGGAGATTGGGGGAGAATGAGTGCATGTATATGTATATGGCTGAGTCACTTTTCAGTTCATCTGAAACTCTTGAAACATTCTTAGCTGGCTATACACCAATAAAAATAAAAAAGATTTTAAAAAAGAAGAAAAAAAAAATCAAGGTGTCACAGGGCCATGATCTGTACCAGATACCTATCCAAGCTTCTGGTAGCCTCAGGTGTTTTATGGATTATAAATGGAACCATCAATGTAAATAATCAATAAATAATTCATATGACATCACTTGTATGTGAATTCTAAAATATGACACAAATGGAGCTATTTATGAAGCAGAAAAGAATCATTGGCATAGAAAATAAACTAATGATTGACAAGGGGGAGGAGTGAATCATGAGAGATGTATGAAGAGTTTGGGAATAACAGATGCAAACAATTATATGTGGAATGGATAGACAACGAGTTCCTACTTATGGCACAAGGAATTATATTCAATATCCGGTGATAAACTATAATGGAAAGACTATTTTAAAAAGAACCTAATATATGTATAACTAAATCACTTTGCTGCACAGCAGAAATGAGCACAATATTGTAAATCAACTATACTTCAATTAAAAAAAAATATTGACCAAAAAATGTGACCTGAAATAGTACCAGATATTGGCAGAAAAAAATCAATAAGCAGTCTATTCTAGGAATAAAAAATAATTTTATTTGAACTAAACTGTGGACTATTGTCCAGAAGGCAGACTTTCAGATAAAGCTAAGGAGCTGTTTGGGATAAGCATGATTTTCAGCACAGTTTTATGACTTGTCAGAACAAAGAACATCAAATGAGTCAAGGATGAATTCCTTCAAGGTTTGGAATAAAAACAGATCAGTAGATACAGAGTATGGTCTTGGCATCTGGCAAGAGAGTCTTATCATCAAAGGAGGAAGAGCATTGGTATCTCAGGAAGGAAGACTTTTAATCTTTATTTTCAACATGAATGTTATTTACTTCTGGTCAGTATACCCTTTTCTTCAATAATTAAATCAGATATACAGTGTATCTTTGATAGGCTGAAAACAGGATGCTTTAGTTAGCACAAAATTCAAGTTAACTCATGTATAAGCCAGAATGATTTTCCCAGTCCTAAGTATGTGAACATCGTCAGTGATTTTTCTATCTTCATGCAGCCTTTCTTCTATGCCTCTTGATATTGCATTCTCTTTATATATATATATGTTTCTATGTTCAAATTTCCCATTCTTATAAGGACACGGGCATATTGGATTAAGGCCCAAACTAAAGACCTCATCTTAACTAATTCTATCTACTACTAACTTATTTCCAAGTAAAGTCACTCTGAAATCCAGGGAGTTAAGACCAATGCATGAATTTGGGGAACACAGTTCAACATATAGCATAGGGTAGGGAAGTGGATCATTAAAGGAATTGGGAAGTTAGTGATGGATGTTGATAATGATAAAGCAGGGATGATAGTATAACAGACAAAACAAGCCTGACTCCATACTGGATCTGTCCCTTTAGCTCTAACCCATGTGCTTTGTCACTTGTGCCGAGTCCTGCTGGCTCTGCATCTTTATGAAAGAATGTGGTGTACAGCCTGAAATACACATGATAGCCCTTTCTCAAGACTCTCACCTCTAAAGGTGTAACACTCTTCCACTCATATGTAGATAAAAAGCTACAGAATAGAGAATAACATTTATCTTATTGGGCTTTAATAGGAACATCTGGTATACTTGAACAGCTGCGAGAAGAAAGAATTTTGACACCAAGAAGTTTCTAACAATCAGTCACATTCTCTCCCCTTTTAGTATAAAGGAAGCATGAATTCTAACTAGGGGAAGATTTTTTTTTTTTTTTTTTAGGACACCAGTCCACCATTGTCTTGGTCTGCTGGCTTTCTGAGTAAAGTCACTATTTCTTGCTCCCACACTTTATCTTTTGATTTATTGTCCTGCCATATGGTGAGCAGTACTTGTTAACAATATAGTCGTAAAATAATGGCCAGGGAGGAAGATAACAGACTCGACACAGCAAAACGGAATGAAGAAGGGGAAGTCAGAGAGAGCAGTGCACCAAAGTGAGTCCAGGTTAGAGGGACTGGCTGGCTCCCCAAGCAGATCCCAGTGCTCCCTCTGAACTGGACACCTCACTTGTTGGACATACTGTGTTACTTAAAATGACATTATATTTCATGTTCTTCGGTGCTTAGGAGGAAAAGGGCAAAGTCTTTTCCCTGGAGGGTTTTGTAATAGCTATTTCCTCTTTATGAAACATGATATTTGCATGGCTGGGTCATTAATGTTTTAAATGTCACCTGCTTAGAGAAGCACTCCCTGCTAATGCATTAAACAGTGACTAAATAGTATATATCTGCCACAGTTCATTAGCTGTTTGCAAAGAAGACATCACTCTCTGAAAAATTTCTTAGTTTTCCACCACCACACCATAACAAAATGAAAAGGGAACCTTAATTCTCTTGATCACTTATGTGTTGCCATGAACTACAACAGTGACCGACAGAAGGGAACACTGAAGAAACAGTCATTGAATGAAAAACAATGTTTGTTTAGTTCACCATTTTGTCTGTAGCACACAAGCTCAGAACCTGACATGTAACAGGTGCTCAATAAATTATTCCGAATGTGTTAATAAATTAAAGTATAAGTGACCAAATGTAAAATATTTTCAGTAACTATCAGAGATGACAATACATTGAGAGTCATGTTGAAGTTTTCCAGTTGAAAGTTTTCAGAATGAATTATTCTCACCCAAAGGGTGGAAAATGAAGTAAATGCAATGAACTAAATAATGCCCTAGAGAGACAGTCATTTTTAATTCCTCAGAACTAGGCTATATCACTCTGCATGTTAAAAGAGACTTTGCAAATGTGATTACAGACCTTGGGATGGGAAGATTATCTTGTCTTATCTGGATGGGCTCAAGTTGATCACAAGGGTTGTTGCCAGAAGGATCCCTGTTAGAGTGAAGATGATGCAGTAGCAGCAAAGGAGGAGTAATGAATTAGGAGATTCCTAACTGCAGGGACTGCAGAGCTGCAGAGGAAGGGACTGCAGCCAGAGAGCATAGGAAGTGTCTAATACATGGATAAGGCAAGGACATAGATTTTCCTCTAGTGTATCCAGTAGGAATACTGCTCTGGTAGAGTCATGTTAGATTCCTGGCCCCCAGAACTATGTGTGTTTTAAGTTACCAAGTCTGCCATAACCTGTTATAGCAGCAATAGAAAACTAAGCATGGGAGTTAGTTGCTCAGTCGTGTCCAACTCTTTGTGACCCCCATGGACTGTAGCCCTCCATGTTCCTCTGTCTATGGGATTTTCCAGGCAAGAATACTGGAATGGGTTGCCATTTCCTTCTCCAGGGATCATCCCAACCCAGGAATCAGGAATTGAACCTGGGTCTCCTGCATTGCAGGCATATTACCATCTGAGCCACTGTAATAGGGAAGCTTCCCTGTAATAGGGAAGCCCTATTACAGTCGGTAACAGACAAAGATGAGATTGGATTCATGGATTCATAGAACATATGAAGAGGTCCTTAGATAGCAAATTTGACATGCCACATTTTTATAATGTAGATACTATATTTTATGACCAACCTAGACAGCAATGTTAAAAAGCAGAGACATTACTTTGTCAACAAAGGTCTGTCTAGTCAAAGCTATGGTTTTTCTAGTGGTCATGTATGGATGTTTGAGTAGGACTATAAAGAAAGCTGAGTGCAGAAGAATTGATGCTTTTCAACTGTGGTGTTGGAGAAGACTCTTGAGAGTCCCTTGGACTGCAAGGAGATCCAACCGGTCCATCCTAAAGGAGATCAGTCCTGGGTACTCATTGGAGGGACTGATGTTGAAGCTGAAGCTCCAATACTTTGGCTACCCGATGAGAAGAGCTGACTCATTTTAGAAGACCCTGATGCTGGGAAAGATGGAGGGCAGGAAGAGAAGGGGACAACAGAGGATGAGATGGTTGGATGGCATCATTGACTAAATTGGTAAGAGTTTGAGTAAACTCTGTGTGTTGGTGATGGACAGGGAGGCCTGGGGTTGCAACGAGTCAGACACAACTGAACGACTGAACTGAACTGAACTGAGACATAAGCCTCAAGATGCATAGAAATTATCACTGTTGTCAAGGCAGTAATGTCACTTTATGTTATTGTATTTGAAATATATAATCCTTAAAATTAAATCCATCAGCTAGTAATTTTGAAAGGGGTTAAGGGTGATGGTGGAAAACATGCAGTTTGAAATATATGATGATTTTCTTTATTTCAAAGTGGTAATGGAAATGTCCTTAGTAGAAGGAAAAGATTTCCATAAAATTAAGGAAATCAACAGGATCCTGTGTATTAACAAGGAATTAAACCTAAAAACCCATGCAAAATCTATGCAAAATTGAAGAAATCTGAAGAAAATTGTTGAATTGATGAATATATTAAATGAGTTATTTTATTGCTATCAGTTTTCAAGAAAGATCACACAAGCACTGATTAAATTATCTTGATATGAAATAAAATCATCATTATTTACAATGAGTGTCTTAAATTCTGAAGATAAAGATCTGAAATAAAGCTACTTAGAGATCACTTAAGTATAAGTCATAAAACATTCTCTCTAAATATCTTCCTCTGTTTTATAGTTTATAATAAGTCAGTTGGTGACACAGATGACACTAAATTTAAAATCAGAACACAGTCAAAAATAAAAACAGTACGGCAATTTAAACAGAAGAATAAACAAAAGATTTATGGGAAGACTTTTTTGTTATAACTATCCTGTCTGTGCCTTTTTAGAGATTGCAAAACTACTCTCTTTTTATAAATTTTCCATAGGAGATAATGATATATTTATTTTAAGCAACCTGAAGTTTTTTCCTACTTATTGGGTTCACTGATACTGGAATTTCTTAGATAAATCTAAAAAACATACACATATTTTTACAGAGTTGTATTTACCACAAGTAATTTTTCACACTACATTTCTCTCCTAATCTGTCAAATCTGTCATGTAAATATACACTCTATACAATGCCATTCCCTAAATGTCAATATGAAAGTAATCACGTGTTCAAGATGTGAACAAATTCAAGATGTTTCATTATTTCTTTATTGTTTAAGGTACTTGGACAAGAGTCATTAGAATTTATGCTTTTGAACCGTGGTGTTGGAGAAGACTCTTGAGAGCCCCTTGGACTGCAAGGGGATCCAACCAGTCCATCCTAAAGGAAATTAGCCCTGAATATTCATTGGAAGGACTGATGCTGAAGCTGAAACTCCAATACTTTGGCCACCGAAGAGCTGACTCTTTGGAAAAGACCCTGATGCTGGGAAAGGTTGAAGGCAGGAGCAGAAGGGGACAACAGAGGATGAGATGGTGGATGGCATTATTGACTAAATTGACACGAGTCTGAGTAAACTCTATGAGCTGGTGATGGACAGGGAGGCCTGGTGTGCTGCAGTCCATGCAGTTGCAAAGAGTCAGACATGACTGAGTGACTGAACTGAACTGAACTGAGATGCATCACAAGTAATCAAGTATGCTTTCCTTCCATATGTTAAGACCAATATCAAGAAAGACTAGATTGATTAGGAGAATTTGACTTTTTCACTTTCAGCATGAGATATGAGAAACAAATTACTTAAAATCAATAGTTATGAAAGTATACCTCTATCTTTTTAAGTAGTATTAATATAGACAGGAAATAGATTGCTAAAAGATAGATTGATAAAGTCTTATAAAATAGGTACATGGATAGATGACTGATAATCATTTGTAGCAATTAGAAAATGCATTTTATTTTATATAGAACTCTTGTATAGATTATAAGTCACATTTTAAAAATAGTGATGGCCCAGGTAAGTTCAGATGCAGTGTGAGGTACAGTTGGCTATGTCAAGAAAACCACCTATCATTACTTACTAGCTGTCTATATAGATTGCAGTCAGAGCATTTCCACATTCCTTTGTTTCCTTCCCTGTTAAAATGTACAGTAACAAATGGTGACCTCCCAAGGACAGCACTGAATAAATCTGTTAATATGTAAACAATATTTTCACAAAACCAAGTATAAGCCTCACGTGAAAATAATGTAATATTGAATTTGAGATTTATCTGGGTTTCTCAAGGCTATCTACATGACATAGCAAGATTATTAGTATTGCGTATGTAAAACATATGCATAGGTCTACATTTAATTTAGAGATAGCACCACCAAAGTGTCAAATAAGTGAATCAAGAAGTCTGTCATGATGTTTTAATAATTATTAACTTAAATATAGACCTTTTCATTTCCTCCCAAGAGCAACAAAAATACAGAAAAATGAGAGATGTCTGCTCTTGGATTCAATATTATGACACATTATAATAATATAATATTCAATAATATGTTTATAGGCATAGCATATAGGTATAACATATATAATAACATCAGGGTCTCCCTGATGGCTCAAATGGTAAAGAATCTGCCTGCAATGCAGGAGACCTGGGTTCAATCCCTGGGTCAGGAAGATCCCCTGGAGAAGGAAATGTCAACCCACTCCAATGTTTTTGCCTGGAAAATTCCATGGACAGACGCTATAGTCCATGGGGTTGCAGAGTTGAACATGACTGAGCAAGTAACACTTTCACTTTTGGGCATAACAATACCATTTGTAAAACTTAGTAACTTATAATGATGTAGTATATAAAATATAAAGGACTTTGCATGTACCCATAAACAATAAACAGGCAAATAATACACTTATCGCTGAGCATGACAAATAGAAAATTAGGTTTCCTTATTTTGATAATGATTTCTCTTTTAATAATTCTCCTAGAGAAAGCAAGAATACTTTGTCTCTGTCTGGGCAGGAGACTTGGTTCAGATACTTCGGGTATGAAGAGATAGATATCATCATTCCCTCCATTCTTTCATCTCTCTCCATAAATATGAGCCATTTATCTCTGAGGGGAGGGTTTTGATTTTTTTTCAGTTTTGTTGAGATACAATTGGCACATAATAGTGTGAAAATTCAAGATGTGTGATGCATTGATTTGACATATATTGCCATATGATGACCTCTGTATCATAGGTAAACCTCTATCTTGTCATATGATTAATATTTACTTTTGTATGAGAACAATTAAGGTATAGTCTCTTGGCAACTTTGAAGCCTATAATATGCTGCTGTTGAGAGAGACAAAATTCTTTTTTAAGGGATTAAATTTGATGAAATGAGATCCACATAGACAGAGTATTCCTCATAACTTAAAATCCAATGTGTTGAAATCTTAAGCACATTTGAAAAACGTCTTTACCTTTTCTCCATATTCTGTGAGCTAAAAGCAAATCACAGATTCCATCTGCACACAAAGGGAGGGAATTTTAGAAAGTGTGGCTCAGTGAAGAACGCCTTATAGTGTGTTTGATAAATTACCATTTGAAAATTTCCTGATAACTGAAATTATGGAGTTAAGTTTTGAAGAGAAGACTGATATTTCTCGGAGTAGCATAATAGGTTACAACATAATGCATCCAGATGGAAAAGCCCCAGGTACTCTAATTGACTTGGGAAATAAATGTGTGTGTGTGTGTGTGTGTACACATGCACAAGTATCTGTATCAGTATGTATGTGTAAATGTGCAAAAAGAAATATCACTTCTTTTCAACAGTTTTACAATTTTGAGGACCAGGTTACTTTGTTCAGGTCTTCCTGAGTTATTGCCCAATGGAGAGATGGACTTCCATTTATCTCACTAAAAGGATTATTGCCACATGGACAAAAGGAAGGAGTTTACCTGGAGAACAGAAGATTAGGATGGCTCCAGAGAACAAACCATCTGGAAGTGACTGCAGAAACATCTTCAAAACGGGTATTTTATTTTTCATTCTGTCGCTAAGTTAGAATTACTAACAAGTCATAAACTGTGGAGAGTTATGACTGGTCTAAGGTTTTTAAAATTATTTGTGCTGAAGATCCCCAGGGAGGTATCTAATGAAAAAGATTCAGTTTTGAAGTATCAAGATTAAATCTTGAATTAGTGCCAAAAGTTGAGAAATTCTTGTTTTACAATGTTTTAAATGATGGTTGATAGCTAGGTGGGTTATCAATCAGTGTATAAAAAATTGATTCTCAAATTTTCTTAACAAAGACCCCACATACTGGTAGTTTTCAAGCTATCTTTTGAATTGTTTATTTATGAATAGAATAGATAAAATTATAGATCAAAATTGATTTTAAGAATAATTTTCCATCTAAAGGTTTTAAGTAATGGCTATAGAATAAAATTCAGGGTCTCTCTTCATATTTCTCCTGAAATAGAAGCTAGGTATGTTTAAGCATCTTGGATGCAGCTCCTGAGAAGAGTCTTATTCTTGTTCACAACAAATTATTCTGCTGTGGTTACAGCATGCTATAGGACTGTGACTATTTATGGTGAGAAAGGTCAGTTTTGTCTTCTCATTTTATAGATAAGGAAATTGTGATCAAGTGATCTATATGTGGAACAACAACTCATGAACCCACTGAGAACTTGTCTTAGAGCTGTGCCTACAGGTTAACTTATTTTCACATATTAGGTGAAAAAGTTGAGAGGCAGTAGAATCAAATTATTCTCCTAGCTTAGTATCTAATTAGTAGTTTTGAGACTAGAATAAATGTATGGTGAATTAATGATCTGTTAATTGTCTGAGGTTATTTTTGTAGCATTGCTTTCTATCAGTGTCCTAAATCTGGAGAGCAAAGATCATGGTCCGCATTTTGAATATTTTAAATAATTTATAATAACATTTCACATTGAAGGCATTCAACAGGTGACCATGGAAAGCATGAATGAATGAGAAGGAAATAATTCAGTCTATAAGATGGTGATTTACATAACCAACACTGAAAGACAAGAAAAACCACATTCAAATTATTAAATTTATCTGTGCTAAGGCAAAGAATGCAAAATAATACAGTAGAACTTTCTCATTTGAAAGTAAAGCAAGGGCGGATTTCTAAAGTAAGGTCACCTAAACCCAGTGTATAACACATGGTTATCTCTAAAATATATTATTCTTGAAGCTTTTCAATTTTTGAAAATGCATTATTATCAAAGCAGACATTGCACAGCTTGTCTAATACTTTGATGCTGAATGACTAGTTCTTAAGTTCTGTTTTCTTTGTGGTTAAATCCTCGGCTGAAGGGCTTACAAGTCTGCCAAGATAAAATAAAAATAAAAAATACCAGATAGAATAATACATCTACATCACAAATCACCAGACTAAAATAAAAAGAGATGACAAAACTACAGTGAAGCTTACATCTACCATTTGAGTAGTGATGATGGTATCCTTCTTTTAAATACAAGAATGCTTATTTTGTCCTATAAATCTTGATTTATTCTCTAGTGACAGCTTGGTCATGTTAATGTAACTCATTTGCATTTAACAAAGCCAAGCATAGTATAAAATTCTCACGATTTAAAAAATAGCTTTATTTATTTATTTTTGGCTGTGCTTCATCTTTCTTACTGCAGTGGCTACTTTTCTTTGCAGTGGGCCAGCTTCTCATTGCAACAGCTTCTCTTGTTGCAGAGCACAGGCTCTGGGCATACAGACTTCAGTAGTTGTAGGTGTTTGGGCTCAATAGTTGCAGGCACATTGGCTCAGTAGTTGCGGCTCCTGGACTCTAGAGGTCAGGTTCAATAGTTGTGGCTCACAGGATAAGTTTCTCCATGGCACGTGCGATTTCCCTGGACCAGGGATCAAACCCATATCTCCTGCATTGGCAGGCTGATTTTTTACCAATGAGCCACCAGGGAAACCCTGCAATTTTCTTATAATGTCTTATATTTGGAAAAATGTTTCAGAACAAGACTGTTTACAAGAAGACATATGAGCATGTTTTCATAATCTTTCATACAAAATCAAAGTATGTGCAGCATAAGATTACATAATTGGGTATTTTGTATGCAAGTAAACTACTGAAAAAATATGTCCCACCAACCTGGCATCACAAATGCATAGTCATCCTGATTGTTACACCTTAGATGTGATCCTCTTTTAAAATGATAATGAGTCACAACAAATATATTTATATGCAAATATAATTTAAGCAAATGATAGTTATGTAAATTGTGTATATGTAAAATGCAGGAAAGCTGTATATTTTATAAACTCAGGAGAGATTTTCTGACTGCCTGCTTAAGTTCATACATCATGCCAGATGGTAGAAATATAGGGATAGAACCCCCTGGCTCCCAGTGCATGATGCACAGCCATGGCTCTGCTTCATTTTTACTTAATGGAGTTTTTAAAGCAAAGACAACTAACCCTCCTTTCACATACTAGGATTCAAAACCTCTAAGGCAGGTTCTAATGAACTCTATTAAAACTCAGTGATTCAAGATTTTTAATAGAACTCATTAGAACCTGCCTTAGAGGTTCTGAATCTTAGTTTCTGCAAGTGTGGTTTGTGTGCTTAATATCATCTATATAAACACATGGGCAGACGATCTAAATAAACATTTCTCCAAAGAAAACATACAGATGGCCAAGAGGTATGTGAAAAGGTGTTCAACACCACTATTTGTCAGTTCAGTCACTCAGTCGTGTCTGACTCTTTGTGACCTCATGAATCACAGCACACCAGGCCGCCCTGTCCATCACCAACTCCCGGAGTTTACTTAAACTCATGCCCATCGAGTCGGTGATGCCATCCAGCCATCTCATCCTCTGTCATCCCCTTCTCCTCCTGCCCCCAATCGCTCCCAGCATCAATGTCTTTTCCAATGAGTCAACTCTTCGCATGAAGTGGCTAAAGTATTGGAGTTTCAGCTTCAGTATCAGTCCTTCCAAAGAACACCCAGGACTTATCTCCTTTAGGATGGACTGGTTGGATCTCCTTGCAGTCCACGGGACTCTCAAGAGTCTTCTTCAACACCACAATTCAAAAGCATCAATTCTTCGGCACTAAGCTTTCTTCACAGCCCAACTCTCACATCCATACATGACTACTGGAAAAACCATAGCCTTGATTAGACGGGCCTTTGTTGGCAAAGTAATGTCTCTGCTTTTTAATATGCTATCTAGGTTGGTCATAACTTTCCTTCCAAGGAGTAGGCGTCTTTTAATTTCATGGCTGCAGTCACCATCTGCAGTGATTTTCGAGCCCAAAAAATAAAATCTGACACTGTTCCCACTGTCTCTCCATCTATTTCCCATGAGGTGATGGGACCAGATGCCATGATCTTAGTTTTCTGAATGTTAAGCTTTAAGCCAACTTTTTCACTCTCCTCTTTCACTTTCATCAAGAAGCTTTTTAGTTCCTCTTCAATTTCTGCCTTAAGTGTGTTGTCATCTGCATATCTGAGGTTATTGACATTTCTCCTGGCAATCTTACTTCCAGCTTGTGCTTCTTCCAGCCCAGCGTTTCTCATGATGTACTCTGCATGTAAGTTAAATAAGCAGGGTGACAATATACAGCCTTGACATACTCCTTTTCCTATTTGGAACCAGTTTGTTGTTCCATGTCCAGTTCTAATTGTTGCTTCCTGGCCTGCATACAGGTTTCTCAAGAGGCAGGTCAGGTTATCTGGTATTCCCATCTCTTTCAGAATTTTCCACAGTTTATTGTGATCCACACAGTCGAAGGCTTTGGGTTAGTCAATAAAGCAGAAATAGATGTTTTTCTGGAACTCTCTTGCTTTTTCATTGATCCAATGGATATTGGCAATTTGATCTATGTTAAATAGCATGAAAAGGTCTAGTATGTATGTTTCTTGTCCCAGAAGTCAAGAGAGAAAAAGGGAAGAATATGAGAGAGCTAATGAAAGCCAATGCAGACAGCCAGTACTGTGCCAGCCATTGATGAAACTTGTGCAAATTGACCTTGTGGTCAAATTAAAAATTAAAGTATTTTTAAATATATGAAAGATATTTATTAAACATGTATTTTGTCATGAGTTTGTCTAGGTGGTAGGTAGTGACTTGAAATCTAAGTGTACTTTAAATGGGTTTTTGGAATAGATTATACCAAGGAAAGAATGAGGACAGAGAAATTATTGACAGGACATCTAATGCAGTCCAGTAGTGAAAGAAGATGAGGGCCTGAATTTGTCCACTGGCACAGTTAGCAAGAGAGTGGGTCTAAAAGGCTTTATTAAAGTAGAATAGTATTTGGCCACCCAGACTGAATAAGGGTGAAGAATAATTCATTTTATATTTCAAATTTTAAAATATAAGGAAAAGAAAAAAACCGTAGAGAAAGAAGATGTGTCTTCACTCATATATGTAAATTCAAAGCACAGAAAGATTAGAAATCTCAGGAAAATACATGGTGGGGCTAAACATGGTGAGGTTAATATTATAAATTTAGATTTGGGAATGGTTTTAAATCTTTCTTAAACTGCCTAAAACTCTACTAGGCACTTAGAAATAATTATCAGAACAAGTTTTCATTTAATTAGTAAATATGACATGCACCAGTGTTTGGAGAAGATTGTAATATTTCCCATAGTGAGTAAAGAGGACTTATAGCATTTACTTAGAAGACTGAAGCATAAACCCAAAAATGGCCATGAGAGTGCAATATGAGTGTGATTGTGGGATATAATTTTTTACTGAAGACACTCTGTGTGTTATCAAAAATGTTAAAGGGTCCTGGGCAGCAGCTTTTGTTAAGGAGTTTGAATGTGCAGACACACAGACTGGCTATTGACTGAGGAACAAGTGAGACACTGTCTGTTCAACTAGGTCATAAAACAAGAATAAAACGGATCTGAGATAATTTCTCACCATAAAATACAGTCAGTATGACTATTTCCAACTGTCAATTATTTGAGTGTATCATGTAGTGTATCATAGCCATAAAGTATGCAGTGCTGTAAACAACATAATTATCTAATATTAAAAGCTTTGATTAGGAAGAAGTATGCAATGGTGGTAAAGCCTGTGGAATTGTTAACATCTCAAAGTTTTAAGTAGTGCTACCATTTTTCTTTTTAATATGTTGCCATAGGCAGCCTTTCCACTGTACAACATTGGATGTTGTGTCTGATCCATGGTGGTGTTGGTATCAGTAGTCAAAGTTAATCCATCCAGATCAATCTTGGATATCTAGAGATTGTTTCAGCCGGTTTATAAAAAATGGAGCAATGGGAATCAGCCATACTTTATGTCAGTTGCTTTGAGGACTTAGGACATAAAAAACTGAAGACAGATACAAAGAGCAATTTCATACTTTTCAGTGTATTTTATTTCAAAGTCAGTAAATAGTATGCACTTCAAAGTATCTTTATTTGTTTGTCTTTCCAAAAAGATTCATGGAATTACTGACTGTTTTGTATAATGGTGAATAATTATGCCAGTAATGAAACTATGATAGTCAACTCAATACCTTTCACTTCCTAAAACAGTCATTGTTGATTTTACAGATAGATATTGATAGATAGACCTGAATGCATGCATTAAGACATATATACATAGTTTTAGTATATATGTATGCAATTTATAAATAATGGAATTAATAAGTAACTCTTTAATCAAAATCAAAACTTCCATCAGAAAGTCAGTGAGGGATTCAAGAGTTTTATACCAATTTTATTCTCTTATTATATATAAAGATTTGAAATAATATTGGTATTTTATACTTATAAATAGATATTTGTGAATGTTTTCATTAGTAGTTATATCTGTCTATGATTTATTATTCATTTATATGAAAATTATTAGTTATAGGATATGGCAGCAGTTTCTAGGAACATGATCAATTTCTCTTCTAAATCAAATTGTGACTGTCAAATAACTACTGGATAATTTAGTCTAAATATAGAGTTGTTGATGTTTAGTTTTAAAAAATGTTATCTAAATGCACAAATGAAAAAGGCTATCAATTTATATCAGCAATTATTTAGGAAGAACCTTTATCTATTCTAAGCATCTTCCCAGGAATTATAATTATATAGCAACTAGGGAGAAAGGAATAGAGTAAAATCAAGTGATGGAATGTGGAAATCCATAGGTTTAGATTCAAATATCCAAGATCTGTGTGGTATTTTTAGAATCTGATTGCTATATTTATATCATTAAAAAATATCTATTTATTTGGCTGTACCTGGTCTGTAGCTGCTGAATGCAGGAGCTTCACTTGCCTGAGCAGTGATGGAATCCAGGTCCCCCATAATGAGAACATGGAGTCCCAGTTACTGGACTACTAGGGAAGTCCCCTCTTTATCATTTTTCAGTGAATTAAAAATAAGAAGAAAATGATGACAGTGACTAGTGTGTGATCACAGGAAAAAATTATATATTTCTACCAAATAAACATAGCTCAGTTGGTAAAGAATCTGCCTGCAATGCAGGAGACCCCAGTTTGATTCCTGGCTTGGAATGATTCCCTGGAGAAGGGATAGGATACCCACTCCAGTATACTTGGGCTTCCCTTGTGGCTCAGCTGGTAAAGAATCCACCTGCAATCTGGGTTCCATCCCTGGGTTGGGAAGATCCCCTGGAGAAGGGAAAGGCTACCCATTCCAGTATTCCAGCCTGGAGAATTCCATGGGCTATATAGTCCATGGGGCCGCAAAGAGTCAGACACAAGTGAGCGACTTTCACTTTCACTTTTCATCAAATAAATAAATACAAAATTTCTTTCAATATATTATCTTTCCAGTATCCAGTGTCCCTACTCAGATTTTTTTTCTCACATATTTCCATTACAGTTGCAATCTTGCTAGATTTCTTTTCCCCCCTCCCCTGGAGTTTCCAGAGACTTTCAAATTGTCCTCTTTGTGATGCGGATCATCTCAGCCTGAGCTCATGCCTTACTTTTAAGTTTGCTTATCCCACTTCAAACAAAAGTGCTTCCATTTAACAGGATTCATCCTCCAATGGGCACAGTCTTATAGTCTGCCTTTGTGTCTTTGAGAATACTCATGGTTCTACTTAAGCTAACTTCTTAACAATTATACTGCTTTCTCAAAAAGGAATTTGGGAGATATACTTTTACCATCATATAAAGGCCGAGTCATAAAAGAGGAAGGCTGAACAAACAAGATCAAACAGGACACAGAATAAGAAAGAGAAATAAGCTATGTAGGGTAAAATAGGAAGTTGAACTTTTGGAATAAAGTTTTTATGTTACTATATAAAGGAAGATAAATTTAAGTTGATAATAGAAAGCAGGTGGTTAAAAAAAAAATGAGTACAATAAATGTTTTGCCAAGGGATTAAAATCCAGTGTGATAAACAATCCTGACAGCTACAAAGTAAGAGATAAATTTAGAATCAAAATATGGTGATGGGTCACAGATTGTGTCAAAAGTGAAATGGAGTATGATTAGACAGAAAAAAAGGCTATTGAAGCAAACCAAATATGGGATCATTAGATTTCTATTCAAATAGGGATAATGGGGATAAAGAGGGAGTGAATTTGAAGACTTAGAATCAAATTGGGTGCCATAGTAAGATGTATATTGAGTTTATGTTTATAAATAAATATTAGAGAAGAAGAACTAAAGAGCCTCTTGATGAAAGTGAAAGAGGAGAGTGAAAAGTTGGCTTAAAGCTCAATATTCAGAAAACTAGAATCATGGCATCCAGTCTCATCATTTCATGAAAAAGAGATGGGGAAACAGTGGAAACAGTGGCTGACTTTATTTTTCTGGGCTCCAAAATCACTGCAGATGGTGATTGCAGCCATGAAATTAAAAGACACTTGCTCCTTGGAAGGAAAGTTATGACTAGACAGCATATTAAAAGGCAGAGACATTACTTTGCCAACAAAGGTCCATCTAATCAAGGCTATGGTTTTTCCAGTGGTCATGTATGGATGTGAGAGCTAGACTGCGAAGAAAGCTGAGCACCAAAAAATAGGCTTTTGAACTGTGGTATTGGAGAAGACTCTTGAGAGTCCCTTGGACTGCAAGGAGATCCAACCAGTCCATCCTAAAGAAGATCAGTCCTGGGTGTTCATTGGAAGGACTGATGTTGAAGCTGAAACTCCAATACTTTGGCCACCTCATGCGAAGAGCTGACTCATTTGAAAAGACCCTGCTGTTGGGAAAGATTGAGGGCAGGAGAAGAAGGAGACAACAGAGGATGAGATGGCTGGATGGCATCCCCGACTCAATGGATATGGGTTTGGGTAGACTCCGGTAATTGGTGATGGACAGGGAGGCCTGGCGTGTTGCAGTTCATGGGGTTGCAAAGAGTCGGACATGACTGAGCGACTGACCTGAACTGAATAGAAAATATTTAAATGTGCATTCGTGCTAATTCTGAAAGCAGTCAGGGGTAAACAAATAAAACAAATCACATACTAACCAGTAAACCCAGAAATCAGATTTCACAAGGTTGAAAATAAGCTTAATCTCATGAGAAATACATGTTATTTTAGAGATTCTTTTTCACATACTATTTGTGAATTCCAGAATTTCCCTATGATTTTTCAGAAGAATGAAATACATCCTTATTGTATATATTTATATCAGCTTGTGTGACTGATTCTAATTCCAAATTACTTTTAAGTTTGATGGTGGATTTCTTAAGCTATATATTCTGAGTGTTCTCTAAAATTAAACAGCCACACTCCAAAAAGCTTAGAAAGATTTGCTCTTTATGAGAAGGAAAGTGTTAGAATTTGTAGTTATGTATATATTTTTAATTTTATTTTTTGATATATATTTTTGTATATGTTTATATATCTATGTGTATACTAGAACCATTAATATACATTTAATTTAGCAATATATTTAATATGATATATATATGAATCGATTTGTGTGAGTAGGTATACATATTATATCAGTCTGTTTGTAAAATGAAAAGAGCTGGAATCCAGTTATTTCACAGGTGTTGAGCCAACCTTGCCTGAAGACACCATACATGCATGGTTAGTTGTTCAGTTTGTCTGACTCTTTGAGATCCCATGAACTGTAACCCACTAGGCTCTTCCCTCCATGGAATTCTCCAGGCAAGAATACTGGAGTGGGTAGCCATTCCCTTTACCATGGGGTCTTTCTGACCCATAGATCAAACCCAGGTCTCTTGAATTGCAGGTGAATTCTTTACTATCTGAGCTACCAGGGAAACCAGAAGATACCCGTAGACAAATATTCAGTTCATTTCAGTTCAGTTGCTCAGTTGTGTCCAACTCTTTGCCACCCCATGAATCGCAGCACGCCAGGCCTCCCTGTCCATCACCAACTCCCGGAGTTCAACTATGTTAAATCACATATATATATATATATATATATATATATATATATATATATATATATATAATTTCTTTATACAGCATGGCTGTACAGAGGAGAAACTGTCTAAGCCCCCATCCAGTTTGGCCACAACATGCACTATCACTTAAAAAAAAAAGGAAGTTCATTATTTCCTACAGAAGGAAAAGCTGTGTGCCATAGACAAGTTGTTGGATTAAAAGGTTCCCAGAAGAACCAGTCACAAAAAGAAGTTATCATTTAAGCAGGTCCTTAGTCACACTCATCTTGGCCACCACTCCCCTAGAACTAGAGTGAAAAGTGCTCAGAGGCCCCACACCATCCACACTGCACTGATTTCCTGCCTTTACTCAAGGGACCATCATGACAGACTTCCTAAGCCTTGTGCACCCCTCACACCACTAGAAAACCATGCATAATAGATCCCTCATCACACACCTTGCACACCATTAGAAACCCAAGCCACCAGTCCTCTTCACATCATTCATATCCATTCATTTGACATAATTCCTTATATTTACACAACCTCTAAAACCGTCCTGTGCTATGTTTTACTGATAAGATCTATAATCAGAAAAATTCCTAAAATTTTCAAACTACTTCTGTATGTCATCTACCTCTTTATAACAAAACTCAGTCATGACCTGATGACACTGCTAACCTTAAAGTCCTCTCAAATGAGTATATTTTTGTTTAATTACCACTTAATTTATTACTCAGAGATAGGTGAAAACAAAACAGTATACTCTCATCATGATCTAGTTCATTCTGTTTTCTACCAACATTTTGACCTTATTGAAAACTCCAATTGATTTTTTCTATGACCTGCTATTTCTCTATCATATGTATTAACTTCATTTCCTAATTAACTTAAGATTCAATTGTTCTATAATTATAACAACACCCTCTCAAGCCTTTCAGTTCCCTTTTCCCTTTTCCATGTTTTACCTAATGCCTAATTAAACTCAATTTCTGTCTTTTTCATGACTGAACACATCAGGAATGATTTATCTCACCTTAAATTCAGGACTACGAATTTCCAATAACCACTCTATACTACTCAAAAATCTGACTATCTTTTTAACATTTTCTTGCATTTCCTCCTACCTCAAATCTCTATTGCTCATTTCCTATGCCATTTTTTTCTTTTCTTTTCCCCTATTTGTTCTTCCTTCTCAACTAATTACCTTGGCTCATGCTTCATTGAGAAAACTGAAAGAATCTGAATGGACCAATTTCTTCTTTTCAAGAGAAAATACAATTACCTGCCTTCCATCTTGCTACCATGGATGAGATATCCTTGTAATTGCCAACCAAGTAATGGATAATATGCTGAAATCTCTCTCCTCTTTTTTTTTTTTTTTCCCAAGATGTTTTTCCTAATTTCCCTTATACCATTAGTTTCTCTACTTCATCAACACGCATTGTATTTTGTAGAAACTTAATTTATCTGAGTTCTCTAAAGCACTGACTTCTTTCTTAGCATGCCTGTGTAGACTTCTTAAGGTGGTCTCAAATTTAACATGTCAAAAATGTCTTCTTTCCTGCTCTTGATATTCCCATCTCTTTCTTTGGTAATCTTTCCCTGCTAGATCTACATCATAACTTCCCATCAGTTGCTTGAGTTGAACTTTGATACATTGGTTTTGAGTAACACTTTCCCTTCAGCCCAGCACCTTAGTTACTTTTAGTCTTCTCTGTTGTCAAAAATCTGTCTTAATATCCAACGTCTCCATTTTGCTCTAGCTCTATCATTGTGCTATTTTTGTGTTCAGTCACTAAGCCAAGTCCTACTCTTTGTGACCCCATGAACTGTGGCACATTTCTCTTCTTTCCTCAATTTTTTCTTAAATCTCATCAAACAGTCACTTGCTTTCTGGAATTTCTTTATCTTTGGACTGATTTTTGTCACTGCATCCATACAATGTTATGAACTTCTGTTCTTTAGACATTCTTTCTACTGGATCTAACCACTTTGACCTATTCATTCCCTCCATTGTAAAATCATAAAGGATTTTATTTAGGTCATACATGAATGACCTTGTAGTTTTCCCTGCTTTCTTCAATTTAGGCCTGAATTTGGCAATAAGGAGCTTATGGTCTGTGTCACAATCAGTCCTAGGTCTTGTTTTTACTCACTATATAGAGCTTCTCCATCTTTGGCTACAAAGAACACACTCATCTGATTTCAGAATTTACTATCTGTTATTGTCCATGTGTAGAGTTGTTTCTTGGATAGTTGGAAGAGAGTGATTGTTATGACCAGTGCACTCTCTTGGCAAAACTCTGCTAGTCTTTACCCTGCTTCATTTTGTACTCCAAGGACAAACTTGCCCGTTATTCCAGGTATCTCTTGACTTCCTACTTTTGCATTCCAATCCCCTATGATGAAAATAGCATCTGTTTTTGTTTGTTTGTTTGGTGTTAGTTCTAGAAGGTCTTATAGGTCTTTGTAGAATCATTCAACTTCAGCTTCCTCAGCATCAGTTGTTGGGGCATAGACTTGGATTACTGTTAAATTCCATGCTTGCCTTGGAAACAAATAGATCATTCTGTTTTTGTTTGTTTGTTTGTTTTGAGATTACACCCAAGTACTGCATTTTGGAATATTTTGTTGAACATGAGGGCTACTCCATTTCTTCTAAGGGATTCTTACCCAAAGTAGCAGATATAATGGTCATCTGAATTTAATTCACCCATTCCTGTCCATTTTAGTTCACTAATGCTTAAGATGTCATTGTTCAGTCTTGCCATCTCCTGCTTGACCAATTCACCCTGATTCATAGACCTAATATTCTAGGTTCTTATGCAGTATTGTTCTTTATAGCATTGAATTGTACTTTCACCACCAGACACATTCACAACTGAACTTCATTTCTGCTTTGGCCCAGCGGCTTCATTCTTACTGGAGCTATTAGTAGTTTCCCTCCACTCTTCCCCAGTGGCATATTAGACACCTTCTGGCCTGGGGAATTCATCTTTCAGCGTCTTAATCTTTTCTTTTTTTTCCTTTTCATACTATCCATGAGGTTCTCTAGACAAGGCTACTGGAATGGGTTGTCATATCCTTCTCCAGGAGATCTTTCTGACCCAGAGATTGAATCCATGTCTCTTGCATTGGCAGGAAAATGCTTTACCACTGAGCTACCTGTGAAGCCCCACTATCATTGTGCTTACCATCATAACTCCTTCTTGTATTAATTAATTAGCCTCTGATATATTCTCTCTACTCTCTCACTTTCCCTTAAAAATTACCCTCCACACAGTTGCATAGAATTCTTCAATGTGTCTTCCACTGGTGCTTGACATAAGCTCACAGCTTCCATCTCCTAAAGCATCTCTATACTGTCTGCCTTCTTCACAAGGCATTTCTGATGATCTCACCCAATCATTCTCTTTTCTTGCTTCTGTGTTCTAGTCATACTTCCTTCTTTTGTTTTCTTTAATGGATGAAGGGGGGGTGGCATTCTTATTTAAAGTCTTTGCTTGGAATATTACCCTATCAGATCTTCCCATGAATGTTTATAATTTGGACGATATGTATCACTCTTTCAGGTGGGCATTATTTTTAACCAACTATCCTAATGGAGCTGTGTTGCTGTCATACTATATCACCTTGATTTACTTTCTTTATAGCACTTGAACATCTGGTCTGATTTCTTGTGTAGAACTTTATGTAGTTACTGAATTATATATAGTATGTCTCCCTTAAAGGCATGCAACTTCTCTTTTCAGTGCTACAACCCCATTTTCTAGAATAGGACTTGATACATGTTTAAAGTCTTAACAAACATTTCTTGAAAGAACAATTTGTGAGCTATTCATTGATTTCAATGTTGTCAAGAAGGTATCAGTAACACTCAAAGTAACAAAGATCTGCCTGGTTCTCATTTATGACAATAGACTGAAGTTTAAGAATAAAGCTTGCTTTGGAATCTCATAAATCACACCTCTGAAATCTGAAAAAGCACTTTGTTATCTCAGAGTGTTGAGCACACTTTAGGTGTTTAACATTCTGCCAGTAGTGAATCGCCTTCCACAATGTTCAGGAGAATAGTATAAAAATTAACGACAGTTTAACAATTTTTCTACTTTCCAAAATTCTGCTGCACAAGCAAAAAGAATAAACATTATGCATAGAATCTAAAGGGATAATAAGTTATTGCTCACACGGAATGTAATATTTCTTCCCTCCTCTTGTTTTTTGAGTTAGTAGAGCCCCCTTCAAATGCTGTCGCACTGGAAAGGCAGTATAGTTAAAGGAAAGCAGGTAAACTTATACACTGTCTTTCCATTTACTACATGGATTTTGTACATGTTTCCCACAGATTATTCCAGTAGTGAAAATAAGAAAAAAATGTGCAAGGACAAAATGTAATCTAATTTTAGCACCATAATGTCAATATTATAGGCTATTTTTAAGGAATTTTCTTATCTAAGGAACTGTCTTATCTAGTGACAATGGTGAATATCCTATTAGAGGCTAGATGTTCATCTTGTGTGAACGCTTACAGAATTGAACACTGTGTTGTTTTCGTTTTTTGTTTGTTTTGATTTTATTAATAGGCTAATGGAGCAAACAGCAAGCCATGCTCCTGTCCATTTTATTTCCCATTCATAGAAATATTAGGATATCACTTTTGTAATATTGTACATACCACATATAAATATGGAATAATGTGCCTGAGAAGAATGCCAACTGGAAGAGTAAAGAAAATGAGTTTCATTAGATGGGTCAGAAGGCTGTCGGTTCTTCTCTGAGAAATCCCTCGTGGATCTAGTTAGGGGAATATTTTCCAAAGTTAATGAATGTAAATATAGAAAGATAAGTATATGAGAAAGACAAAAATAGAATTTTAGGCATTTTTATTATTGGGAAAGAGACGGGTAAAAATGTATGAAGATATAAGCCAATAATTTAATAAGCATAAGTCCATTATAATTATAGGCATAAGTCCTTCGGACTCTGTATGATTAACACACCGTCATTAGCTTATAAGTCATATACTCAGAGGTAGAAAAGACTTAGGGTAAAAATAAAATTTCATGTTTTCTATGTAAATTTTCTCTTGTAATATGAAGACTCTGCTACATAAGACTGAATGTTTTTTCCAATGAATGGGGCAAAGAAGCCAAGAATTTTTTAAACCACAGAGTCAGAGGCTGAGAAAAGACAGAAATTTTTATGTGTCTATCAGCTATTGCCATTATTTTCACTGGTAGTGTCAATGATTTAAGGAAGATTAGAAAATGAAAATGATAAAAACAAAAACAAAAAAAAGTCAACAGGGTCTAAAGGGAAAAAAAGGAAAAGTAAGCCTACTCTTCTCATTTCTGGAGAATGCATCACAATGATCTCTTTTATGCAAGTTAAAAATCTGTATTTTCTTTAATATGCTCAGCAACAGCTCCTATGAATTCATTATACAGCACAGGGCACTACAGATATTCATTTCTCTTTCTTTTGCCTTATCTCTTTCTCTTTCACATGCTGTTTTTTTCTGAGTGTGTAATCTCTGCTTTGGACTTGCTATTCTTTTTGTCAACTATGTTTCATTTTATGCATGCTGACTCCAGCAATAGAGAACTTCTAGAATTGGCAAAGCAGCTCTATAAATGGATACTCAAGCAAAAATTGTCAGTTTACCACATGGAGATCTAAAAGAAAAAGGATTGAGAAAGATCATTTTCTCAATATGATTCTGGATGTGCACATTTTTATGGAATAACTTAGACTCTGCCTGATTTGAAAGAAAAGAATATTTCAACAAATTTTCTACATTTTGTAGGAGATGATAGATTTACTAAATCCAAGTGGTATCACATAAGCAGAGTGAATTTGGATTTTTTAAAATGAAATCAAGTTATTTTAGCTTAATGTTTCCTCCAATTATGTTAATACATGCTTTTCACTTGATTTTAATTAGTTAATAATAATAGGACAAACCTACTTACTCTTTTAATTGTTAAAAAGCAGTTTTTTGAGATTTTATAAATAGTTCTTTATCCTTATTAATCATATACAGTCTTAAAAACAGCTCATGGGAGCTAAAGTTATAAAGTAATCATCAGTATTATTAGAACAGAGCCATCTCTGTTAAAAAACCTTTCTGAAGAAAACTTTTAAACTTAATTCTAATGAAGCAATTAGCCTTAGATAAAGTATTAGAATTGCATGAGCTACAGGAAGAATTATAATGAGATTGCTAGTTTGGCTCTTTGGTTTGGAAAAGACGAGTAACTGTTAGCTCTAGATCAATTCTGTAGTCTTTCTCAACCTCAGAGTTCTCATTTGAAGGAGAAAGATCCAGATGTCAAATGTGTAATAAGCAACAGCAAGGCCTGCCACCCTGAATCAGGAAATAGGGTGTAGTGTAGCCAAAAATAAAATATATGGCATAGAAGTACCTGAGTAATATGTGATATTTTGTAAGCATTATCAAACTGGATCATGGGATTGCAACAGTAAGAAGTTATAACTTCAGATGTTAAGGCTGAGTTAGATAGGCTGACATTGGCCCCAGCCAAGCTAGACATAAGGGGAAAAGAAAACAGCAGGTGGTGACATTTCTGGGCTCATCTGTCTCAGCAGGCCTGTCTCTCTGCATCTTATCTGCTGAGACCATAGAATTTCAGAAACTTTCCTTGGAGAGATGACGTGGGTTTCATTTCTACCTTTATGTACATTTGATCATCTCTGCTTTTTCATTGCTTCCTAGCTGAGGCCAAAAGTACAAATAAGGAAAAGTAAATTTAATGAATCTCTAAATCTTTCTACATTAGGCATCATTTAATGAATAATGTTTCTCCTAAATTCCAGATGTACCAGAAACCAAGTCTTTATCCATTTTCAACTGAAGATTTCTCAATTTTTGTCAATTTTAATTTTCTATGACTTAGAAAGAGGTGGGGGAAGAGAGGGAGAAAAAGAGAGGGAAACAGAGAGGGAGAAAGAACTGCAGTCAGACCCAGAGGCTGAACATCTTGGAGATAATTTCCATGCCTACTGTAAAGGTCCATTCCATTTTTTTTTTTTTTTTTTTTTTTTTTGCAGGATATGGAAACAAAACTCAAATTTTTATTTCTTCTGAAAACTTGTTGATTATTCCAACTTTTATTTAGTACTATATTGTTAAATATATAAACTTTAATAACACTGGTTTTTGGAGGTATATGAAGTAAAACTCTACTGATACACTTAGAGGCTTTAAGTTTATTAATGTGCTGGTCACTATTTTTTGGTAACACCCAAAATCAGAATGAAGATATATAATAATTGGATTTGTGGATGATGCTGAGTTGAAAATCTAAAAAAAAAAAAAAAAAAAAATCCGAATAGGAAAACCAGCACAGATAAATGTAAATGGAAAAGTAAAATGCTCAAAATAAACTTTTTAAAAAATTGCAAATTTAAGGACATGGAGTTTTACCCAGAATGAGTACTTCACTGTTTACACTTACTAGAACTTATTTATGTGCATAGCATAGTATATGGTGTGAAATGCTGGGCTCTGTGAATCACAAGCTGAAATCAAGATTGTCCAGACAAATATTAACAAACTCAGTTATGCAGATGATATCACTCTAATGGTAAGGGACAAGGAGGCCTGGCATGCTGCAGTCCATGGTGTCTGAGTCGGGCATGACTTAACAACTGAACAACAATAACAGCAAAAAGGGCAGGGGTAGAGGCAAGCTGTATGCTTCAAGCTAAAGTCTGGTCACATTGTAATATGTGGTATGTCCATAAAACAGAAAGATTCAAATTTAGGCTGAATTTCTCAAAATATATTTATCTGTTAATAATTCTGATTTTCAGTGGCTTTACATTTAGCAATTTTGTTTCACACTTTTGAGGTTCAGTTGCTTTATTCCTGTGTGCATGTCCTCTAGTTGCCACCACGCTGTGTGCTGGGCTCAATCACTCCAGTTGTGTCTGACTTTTTGTAACCCCAAGGACTGCAGCCTTCCAGGCTCCTCTGTCCATGGGATTTCCCAAGCAAGAGTACTGGAGCTGGTTGCCATTTCCTCCTCCAGGGGATCTTCCCAACCCAGGGACTGAAATTGCATCTCCAGTTTCCTGTGTCTCTTGCAATGCCAGGCAGGTTTTTTACCAGTGTACCACCTGGGAAGCCCAGTTACCACCACAACACTTCTGCAAATACTATTTCATCTAGCTTGGTCCTTCCTCCATTGTGTTTCATTAAACTTCATTAAACTTTCAGCTCTCAATTCTATAATCACTTCAGGGAAACTTTTCTAAATTAAGCAAAATCTCCTTATTTTATTCTGCTAGTTCACCATGTGTTGCTCTTGTCCAGAACTAATGACAAAAAAAAAAAAAGAGAAATTCATAACAGGGACTTCCCTTGTGTTGTGGTCCGGCAGTGAAGAATTCACCTGCCAATGTAGGATACATGAGTTTCATCCCTGGTTGGGGAACTAAGGAATTTCCCTGGTGGCTCAGATAGTAAAGAGGTAAACAGTCTGCCTGCATTGCAGGAGATCTGGGTTCTGTCCCTTGCTGGGAAAGATTCCCTGGAGAAGGGAATGGATACCCACTCCAATATTCTTGCCTGGAGAATTCCAAGGACAGAGGAGCCTGGTATGCTACAGTTCATGAGGTCACAAAGAATCAAACATGAATGAGTAACTAACACGTTTTTACTTTTTCACTTGGGAAATTAAGATCCCCTCATGCCTCTGGGCAACTAAGTCCACATGCTACAACTACTAAGCATCTGACTCTGGATCCCTCACACCACAACTAGAGAGAAACATGCGTGCTGCAACAAGACAAGCCTTTGTACAACAGCTAAGACCCAATACACCAACAATAAACAAAGAAAGAAATCAAGGCTTTTTTAAAAATCACAAAACTGACAATTGTAATTTTACACTAATCCCATCATTAATTGATTAAGAGAATCTTCTTCTATTAAATTTTATACTGAGGAATCCTCTCTGTTTTTACCTATTGTAATATCTTTAGAAATTGTAATATCTATATCATAGTAATATATCATAGCAATTATAACATCATTAATATATATGTTATATATATATATGTGTGTGTGTGTTTTATATATATATATCCAAATCACTTGGCTGTATACCTAAAACTAACACACTATAACTCAAGTATATTTCAATAACAAATTTTAAAATTAATAATGTATCTTTTTTAATATACCCAGTATGTGGCTTTTATCTTATTTTTAGTTTATTACAAAACTAATCTCAATTTAGAGATGATCTTCCTCAGAATTTTAGGAAATGTTGCTTTTTCCTTATGATATATTAACATTTTGTAATCTCTACAGTGTATATTTTTCATTTGCTCTTATGTTTTCTTGGGTGATTAATAATTTTTGCCTTGATAAAAGCAAGATTTAGCATAAATTCTTTATGTTGCATTTTTATGGATGATTATTTTGAGAAACCTTGCTTTCTCACAGCAACATCACTCAATTTTTTGAACTCCGTAGAACACACCAAAATCAAAAAGTGAACTAGAAGTAATAATGAGTTTTAATGATCTATAAGCTAATGTTTTGAATATGTTCTCCTTCAACTTTTGAAAGTAAAGATTGCAAACTATATGACTTTCAAAGGGTTTTTTTTAATCTATTAGAGCTACTTTTGTTGTTTCTGAGAAATACAACCAAAGTTTTTATCAAGAATTATGAAATAATTATTTTATTTTTTTTTTTTTTAATATTATTTTATTAGTTGGAGGCCAATCACTTTACAACATTTCAGTGGGTTTTGTCATACATTGACATGAATCAGCCATATAGTTACATGTATTCCCCATCCCGATCCCCCCTCCCACCTCCCTCCCCACCCGACTCCTCAGGGTCCTCCCAGTGCACCAGGCCCGAGCACTTGACTCATGTATCCCACCTGGGCTGGTGGTCCGTTTCACCATAGATAATATACATGCTGTTCTTTCAAAACATCCCACCCTCATGTTCTCCCCCAGAGTTCAAAAGTCTGTTCTGTATTTCTGTGTCTCTTTTTCTGTTTTGCATATAGGGTTATCGCCACCATCTATCTAAATTCCGTATATATGTGTTAGTATACTGTAATGTTCTTTATCTTTCTGACTTACTTCACTCTGTATAATGGGCTCCAGTTTCATCCATCTCATTAGAACTGATTCAAATGAATTCTTTTTAACGGCTGAGTAATATTCCATAGTGTATATGTACCACAGCTTCCTTATCCATTCATCTGCTGATGGGCATCTAGGTTGCTTCCATGTCCTGGCTATTATAAACAGTGCTGCGATGAACATTGGGGTGCACGTGTCTCTTTCAGATCTGGATTCCTCAGTGTGTATGCCCAGAAGTGGTATTGCTGGGTCATATGGCAGTTCTATTTCCAGTTTTTTAAGAAATCTCCACACTGTTTTCCATAGTGGCTGTACTAGTTTGCATTCCCACCAACAGTGTAAGAGGGTTCCCTTTTCTCCACACCCTCTCCAGCATTTATTGCTTGTAGACTTTTGGATAGCAGCCATCCTGACTGGCGTGTAATGGTACCTCATTGTGGTTTTGATTTGCATTTCTCTGATGATGAGTGATGTTGAGCATCTTTTCATGTGTTTGTTAGCCATCTGTATGTCTTCTTTGGAGAAATGTCTGTTTAGTTCTTTGGCCCATTTTTTGATTGGGTCGTTTATTTTTCTGGAATTGAGCTTCAGGAGTTGCTTGTATATTTTTGAGATTAATCCTTTGTCTGTTTCCTCATTTGTTATTATTTTCTCCCAATCTGAGGGCTGTCTTTTCACCTTACTTATAGTTTCCTTTGTTGTGCAAAAGCTTTTAATTTTCATTAGGTCCCATTTGTTTATTTTTGCTTTTATTTCCAATATTCTGGGAGGTGGGTCATAGAAGATCTTGCTGTGATTTATGTCGGAGAGTGTTTTGCCTATGTTCTCCTCTAGGAGTTTTATAGTTTCTGGTCTTACATTTAGATCTTTAATCCATTTTGAGTTTATTTTTGTGTATGGTGTTAGGAAGTGTTCTAGTTTCATTCTTTTACAAGTGGTTAACCAGTTTTCCCAGCACCACTTGTTAAAGAGATTGTCTTTTTTCCATTGTATATCCTTGCCTCCTTTGTCAAAGATAAGCTGTCCATAGGTTCGTGGATTTATCTCTGGGCTTTCTATTCTGTTCCATTGATCTATATTTCTGTCTTTGTGCCAGTACCATACTGTCTTGATGACTGTGGCTTTGTAGTAGAGTCTGAAGTCAGGCAGGTTGATTCCTCCAGTTCCATTCTTCTTTCTCAAGATTACTTTGGCTATTCGAGGTTTTTTGTATTTCCATACAAATTGTGAAATTATTTGTTCTAGTTCTGTGAAAAATACCGTTGGTAGCTTGATAGGGATTGCATTGAATCTATAGATTGCTTTGGGTAGAATAGCCATTTTGACAATATTGATTCTTCCAATCCATGAACACGGTATGTTTCTCCAACTGTTTGTGTCCTCTTTGATTTCTTTCATCAGTGTTTTATAGTTTTCTATGTATAGGTCTTTTGTTTCTTTAGGTAGATATACTCCTAAGTATTTTATTCTTTTTGTTGCAATGGTGAATGGTATTGTTTCCTTAATTTCTCTTTCTGTTTTTTCATTGTTAGTGTATAGGAATGCAAGGGATTTCTGTGTGTTAATTTTATATCCTGCAACTTTACTATATTCATTAATTAGCTCTAGTAATTTTCTGGTAGAGTCTTTAGGATTTTCTATGTAGAGGATCATGTCATCTGCAAACAGCGAGAGTTTCACTTCTTCTTTTCCTATCTGGATTCCTTTTATGTCTTTTTCTGCTCTGATTGCTGTGGCCAAAACTTCCAACACTATGTTGAATAGTAGTGGTGAGAGTGGGCATCCTTGTCTTGTTCCTGATTTCAGAGGAAATGCTTTCAATTTTTCACCATTGAGGGTGATGCTTGCTGTGGGTTTGTCATATATAGCTTTTATTATGTTGAGGTATGTTCCTTCTATTCCTGCTTTCTGGAGAGTTTTAATCATAAATGAGTGTTGAATTTTGTCAAAGGCTTTCTCTGCATCTATTGAGATAATCATATGTTTTTTATCTTTCAAATTGTTAATGTGGTGTATTACGTTGATCGATTTGCAGATATTAAAGAATCCTTGCATTCCTGGGATAAAGCCCACTTGGTCATGGTGTATGATTTTTTTAATATGTTGTTGGATTCTGTTTGCTAGAATTTTGTTAAGGATTTTTGCATCTATGTTCATCAGTGATATTGGCCTGTAGTTTTCTTTTTTTGTGGCATCTTTGTCTGGTTTTGGAATTAGGGTGATGGTGGCCTCATAGAATGAGTTTGGAAGTTTACCTTCTTCTGCAATTTTCTGGAAGAGTTTGAGTAAGATAGGTGTTAGCTCTTCTCTAAATTTTTGGTAGAATTCAGCTGTGAAGCCATCTGGTCCTGGGCTTTTGTTTGCTGGAAGATTTCTGATTACAGTTTCGATTTCCTTGCTTGTGATGGCTCTGTTAAGATCTTCTATTTCTTCCTGGGTCAGTTTGGGAAAGTTATACTTTTCTAAGAACTTGTCCATTTCATCCAAGTTGTCCATTTTATTGGCATAGAGCTGCTGGTAGTAGTCTCTTATGATCCTTTGTATTTCAGTGTTGTCTGTTGTGATCTAAAAATATGGAACGCTTCACGAATTTGCGTGTCATCCTTGCGCAGGGGCCATGCTAATCTTCTCTGTATCGTTCCAATTTTAGTATATGTGCTGCCGAAGCGAGCACATGAAATAATTATTTTTTACTATTGCTCTTTAACACAGAGGAATTCAGACATGCTTGAGAAACTAATTATTCTTTATTTAAATGTACTTCTGCTAATGAAATCATTTTTTATAAAATGCTTTTATTAATACTTTTGCTTGGATCTGATGATTTAGCTCACTTAACATGTAGAAAATATCAGTACATGACCCGAAAGAACAGGCAGTCTACATTGTCAAACCAAATGACGAATACAACTAACTTTATATTAAAATATAAACCTTATTGTATTTTTGGGGCTTCCCTTGTGGTTCAGCTGGTAAAGAATCCACCTGCAATGCAGGAGACCTGGATTCAATCCCTGGATTGAGAAGATCCCCTGGAGAAGGGAAAGGATACCCACTCCAGTATTCTGGACTGGAGAATTCCATGGACTGTGTAGTCCATGGGGTTTTCACTTCACTTCAAAGTAGCTAAATCAATATATTTTAAATAAGGATCATGACCAAAATGCACATTATTTTACAGCTATTGGGAGTACATATAATGATCAAATGCTTATATTTGAGTCTTTTAGATATCATAATTAACCATTTAGATGTAATTTTATTTATTTTGAATCATGATTAACTTTTTTAAAATCTAAACACTAAAATCTTTAGAAAGTTTCTGTGACTCTTCAGTGGTATGTCTACTCCAATTTATTGTAGCTCTTTGTTCTGGGGGACTTTGTTTCAGTTTTCATATTAAATATATTTTGTTATTTATAATGGCTTTCATTTTAGTCACCTTCTATAGTATAGTTAAGGTGTTTAAAAAATTATATGTGTTATTCTCTGTGAATATCATTTCAATATAAGAAAAAATAACATCATAAACTATTTGCTTGATGTCCAAGTCAGAATGGGTTGATGGAAAGCAACCTGGTGGAATTTGAGATATTAAGCACATACAATTTTTCCCTGCTGTCCCTAGGGACCAAGATCAGAGTTTCCATTCTTCTGTTGTCAGGTATGCTCTCCATGGAGCTTGTGTTCTTCAAAATCTGAATTGCCTCAAAGGTTATATCCCTTATCATGTATCAGTATTTTTGTTATTCCTAACTGTGCTCAAACAGTGCCAATAGGAATTTTAGATATTTTTCACATTTCCCCTTGATCTTCTACATCTTCCTGGATCATGCACTTTTTGTGTGTTATCTTATGAATGTAAAAAACCAGAAAGTTGATGGCAGTGGAATGACAGATTAACTACAAATTAAGTCAAGCAAGTTCAGCAAATAAGAACCGGACTATGACTTCTAATCTGCTTAGATTATTTTCTGCTTTATTGCAATCACTGCATCCCTGAATGAACAGGTTTAGTTTGAAAAAGTCCTTAGCTTTTTAAAAGATATTTATTTATAGATTTATTTCATTTTTGGCTGAACTGGATCTTTGTTGCTGTGCAAAGGCTTTTTCTAATTGTGAAGAATGGGGCTTAATTTCTGGTTGTGAAGCATGGGCTTCTTTTGGTGAAGAGCATGGTCTCTAGAGCAGCTGGTTTCAGTAGTTGCTGCTCATGGTTATAATAACCCCATGGCATGTGGGGTCTTGCTGGACCAAGGATTGAACCAGTGTCCTCTATATTGTAAGGCAGATTCCTAACCACTGGTCAACCAGGGAAGCCCAAGTCCCTACCTTTTTAGGGGTTATTAATCCACTTGGTTTTATCTTAGAGCCTACTCCAAAACTGCTTTGCAATCCACCTACATGAGTTGCACAATTAGTGAAAAATGTTTCTGGAACATTTTTCATAATTTTCTATTAATTAGAATTAGAAAACTGACATCAATTTTTGTATCTCTTTGTTTATAGATAAATGTATTCCTATAGATGGTTGGGATAAATTACATTAGATGTTGCTTGTCATTATGTTGTTTGATCTGGAAATCATTTCAACTACTAAGAGGACCAAAATTACTTTTCTTTTCAAAACTCTATAGAACCGGGGATGTGTTTGTTCAATTATAAATTGTTTCTTCCTTTAGTGAAACTCTCATGTGTGTTATTTCATCTTTATTCAGACTTCAATTCCTGTTAGTCCTGTCTCTCATCTGCAAATGAATTATGAGGACAGTCATTTAGTTTAATACCTACTTTATTTCATATGTAGGACACATTTCTAAATACTAGTTTCATTTTACAACTATCTTCTAATAAATGTGGAGTAAGATATATTTAAATATTAGTACTTTTAGCTTTCTTTAATATCACCTCAATAATCCACTGCTTTCATCATCTGTGTCTTATACCCATCTCAAATGTTGAAAGGGTTAACAACTTGGTTATTGTCCTTTCTACATTTAATACCTAATATTAATTCTTATTTTCATCTCTGTATAATTTTTAATCAGTGTTGAAATTATCTTAGAATGATTAATACTAATCTTTATTTTTACAAATTAAGATATAAATAACATACATTATATTGGTTTCAGGCATACAAAGAAAGATTCAATATTTTAATACTGCACAATCGTTCCTATAATATGTATAGTTATCATTTGTCACCATACATATTTTGAGAATTTTTTTTCTTGTATATGCAGCTTTTAAGAGTTACTCTCTCAGCCACTTTTAAGTATTCATTAGAGTGATATTAACTATAGTCACCAGGATGTATCAGTATTATTAATACTAATTCACATATTTTATTAACTGGAAGCTTGTGACTTTTGATTCCCTTCACTCATTCATTCATTCCCAACCCCCACCTTTCACAACCACTAATCTGTTCTCTGTGTTTATGGGTTCAATTTCTTTGTTTTTCTTTTTCGCTTTTTTAGATTCCACATAAAAGTAATGTCATATAGTTTTTGTTTTTCTCTGTTTGCTTATTTCACATAGCATAATGCCATGAAGATCCATCCACATTTTTTCAAATGGCAATATTTCATTGTTTTCATTGCTGAATAATATTCCATTGTCTGTATATATACCATATTGGCTTTATTCACTCACTGCCAATGAAACACTGCCAATGTTTCCATATCTTGGCTGTTGAAAACAATGCTTCAATGAACAGAGGTTTGCATGTATCTTTTTGAGTTAATGCTTTCAAGTGCTTTGGAAACGTACTCAGAAGAGGAAATGCTCAATCATATGGTAATTCTATTTTCAGTTTTCTGAGAAACCTCGATATTATTTTTCACAATGGTTGCATAAATTTGCATTCCCATCAATTATGAACATGCATCCCATTTTCTCTACATTCTTATTAGTGTGTTACATATTGCCTTTATGAAAATAGTCCTTTAAATGACTGTAATATGATATCTCCTTGTGGTTTTGATTTGCATTTCCCTGATGATTAATAACGTTGAGGATCTTCTCATGTTTCTACTAGATATCTGCATGTCTTCTCTGGAAAGATGTTTATTCAAATCCTCTCTTTTTTAATTGAATCTTTTGCTTTTGCTATTGAGCTGAGTTCTTTGCTTAATTTGAGTCGTAATCCCTTACTTTCATATATATGATTTGCAAATGTTTTCTCTAATTCAGTAGGTTTCCTTTTTTTTTTTTTTTTGGTTATTGATATTTTTCTCTATTGTGTAAAGCTTTAGTTTGATATAATTCCACTTGTTTATATTTGCTGTTGTTGGTTTTACTTTTCATATCAAATACAAAAAATCAAGACAGATCAATGTCAAGAAGCTTTCTGCCTAAGTTTTCTTCTAAGAAAACTTCTAAGCTTCTTTCAGAAGCTAATTGGACATGTATGTGTGGGCATATTTCTGGGTTCTCTATCAGTTCCATTGGTCTATGAGTCTGTTTTTAAACCAACAATGCGGTCAGTGTGTGCACTGTTTCAGTTACTATATCTTTGCAATATAGTTTAAAATTAAACAGCACGATGCCTCTAGCTTTGTTCTTCTTTCTCAAGATTGATCTGAATATCCAGGTTCTTTGGTGATTCCATACACAATTTAGAATTATTTATTCCATTTATGTAAAAAGATTCAGATGGGGTCCTGATTGGGATTGCATTGCATCTGTAGATTCCTTTGAGTATTGTGTATATTTTAGCAATATTAGTTCATTAATCCATGAGTATGGACTATTTGTCAATTTATTTATGTCTTCTTCAAGTTTTCATCAGTCTCATAGTTTTTATTGTATAAGTCTTTCATCTATTTGGTTAAATTTTAACTTACATATTATATTCTCTTTGATTCAATTTTTAATGAATAGTTTTCTTAACTTTCAGATAATTTGTTATTAGTGTATAAAAATACACAAATTCTGGTATATTGATTGTGTGTTTTGCTACTTTACTAAATCAATGGTGTCTAGGATTTCCTATAGTGACGGCTTTACTTTTTCCCTTCCAATTTGAGCACTTTTATTTGTTTTTTTTGTTGTTGTTGTTATTGTTGTTGTCAAATTACTCTGGCTAGGATTCCCCATACCATGTCGAATAAAACTGGCAAAGTTGGCATCCTCATCTTGTTTCTGATCTTAGAGGAAAAGTTCAGCTTTTCACCTCTAAGTGTGACGTTAGCTGTGGACTTATCATATATGACTTTTATTATGTTGAGGCATTCCCTCTGTACTCACTTTCTTAAATTTTTTTTATCATAAATTGACATTGAATTTTTTCAAGTGTTTTTTCTGCATATTTTTAGATTATCATATTTTTAAATTTTTTGTTAAATTGGTATATAACATTGATTGACTTACATATATTGAACCATCCTTGTACCCTTGGAATGAATTCCAATTGATAATGGTGTATAATCCTCTTAATGTATTGTTGAATTCAGTTTTCTACTATTTTGTTGAGGAAGTTTACCTCTATGTTTTTCAGGAATATTGACCTGTAATTTTATTTTCTTGTATTGCCCTTATCTAGTTTCTGTATCAGGATAAAGCTGGCCTTATAAGTTCAGATGTGTTCATCCTCTAAATAATTAAAGATTTGGAGAAGGATTGATATTTGTTCATTGAATGTTTGATAGAATTCAACAGTGAAGTTGTCTGGTCCTGGAGTTTTGTTTGTAGGGAATTTTAAATTGGTGATTCAATCTCTTTTCCAGTAATTGGAAATTACTATATCTTTATGATATATCTTTATAATTTTCTATATCTTTATGACTCAGTCATGAAAGGATTTATGTTTCTAGAAATTTATCCATTTCCTCTAGATTGTCCAACTTGTTAGTATATAAATGTCTGTAGTAGCCTTTTATGGTTCTTTGTATTTCTTTGGTATCACATATAATGTGTCCTCTTGCATTTCTGGTTTCATTTACTTAACCCCTCTCACATTTTTCTTTTTGAGTCTATCTAAAATTATTGGTCAATTTCTTTTAATTTTTAAAAAGCTAGTTTTTAATTTTACTAGCATTATCTTTTGCCTTTTTAATCTCTATTTCATTTATTTCTGCTTTGATATCTGCCATTTCCTTCCTTTTATGAACTTTGCTTGTTCTTATTTTCCCAGTTTCTTGTTACATAAGGTTAAGTTGTTTACTTGTGATTTTTCTTTTTTCCTGAGGAAGGCTTTATCACCATGAACTTCCCTCTTAGAATTGCTTTTCCTGCATCCTCTTAGTTTTGGTATGCTGTATTTTCATTTCCATTAGTTTCAAGGTATGTTTTTATTTTGCTTTTGACATCTTCATTGACTAGTTAGTTATTGAGCACAATAATGCTTAATCTTTACATATCTGTGAATTTTTTCCCCTTTTTTTCCCTTGTAATAGATTTCTAGTTTCATATCATTTTGGTTAGAAAAGATGCTTGATTTGATTTCAATCTGTTCAAATTTTTAAATATTTGCTTTGTGGCCTAACATATGATCTGTTCAGGAGAAAGTCTGTGTGTACTTGAGGAGAATGTGTAATCTGTTGCTATTGAATGGGGTATACTGTTAGGTCCAGCTAATCTAACTTGTCATTTAAAGCCAATGTTTCCTTATTGATTTTTCTGTCTGAATGATCTATTTGTTGATATAAGTGAGTTGTTAAATTTCCCTACTATTATTGCTTTACTATCTGTTTCTCCCTTTATATCTGTTAATGCTTGCTTTATATATTAAGGCACTTTTCTTATTTCAATTGCTTGGATTCAATTCAATACTCTGAAAAAGAAAAAAATGAAAAAAAGTATTTTGGAATATTTTGTGTGCAGTGACTAAATTATTTTCAAGTACTATGAATAGTGAATCATCAAAGGGAAAATTTAAAAGGCTTCCAATAGATAGCATCAAAAATTTTGCCTTTAGCCTCTGTTGTCTGAGGGTTGTCATGACATTAGCAAGAGATGGAGCTAGGAAGAGACTGGAAGGCAGCAAAATTTTAGAACTTATAGAAATTGACTATGGTTTCATAGAATCAACTTTAAAAATTGGCATCATATGAATCTTATGGTTAAGTGATGTATACCTCATGCTTGTTCTATTTTCTTTTTTATTCCAAAGGGCAGAATCATTTAATATAAATAGATAGATAGATAGGTGGATGGATGAGGGAAGTAAGAAAAGTTATTAGCAGTAAAAATTATTCATCACTTTATTACTAGTCCATTTTGTTTTAGTAGTTTCAGAGTTAACTCCTGTCTTTGAAATTACTTAGTATCTTCCAGAATCTTCCAATCCATCTTATGTGTATAATTGAGGAAGAAGGAGCACATTATCAGAGAAGGGTGAGATATTATCTGACAAATAAAGAGTATTTTTATAAACCTAAAACTGACTGATAAGAGTGTAGCTAACAACTAAATCCCTGATGAATAGCCTGGTTTATTAATGTGTAACTTCTATAACAGCTCTTACATTTCTTATTTAACTCCTCAGTTTGCTAATGTTAGATCCACAGAGTCAATCTCCATTCTAATTTCGCTTCCTAAAATGAGTGAACAAAAAATCTATGACTAAGCTACTCTTTTAGCTGTATATATTGGTTACAATAACTAGGTTAAGTAATTTTAAATATTTTTGCTAGCATACTTGTACTTTTCCAGCAAATAATAATATTCTGGCTTCAAGGCTATTACATGTTAATTGCAGACCAGCAACACTGTGGAAATAGGCAAGTTTGTTGGATAAAAAGAAAAGAACTTTCTGTAATCCAGCTATGTAACAGCTATATAAAGTTAGAGAATAAATTCCAAGTTCATAAATGATTTCCCAAGGTCTGTTCTGAGTATGGTTATGGTATAAAATTTAAACATTTTTCTCAAAAACAGTTTGAACCATACCCATATGCTACATAACTCTTTTAATAGAGATCACCAAATGTTTTTGCCAAATACACTATCCTGATGTGCTCACATAATCCATCTTAAATTAAGGGCCTTTAATAATAATATTATGTGAAATACAGTTAGGATGCTAAGACACCACAGCCCATGACCACATGCACTGCTTTTGTTCCTGCCAGAGTAATTGTGGTCATGTAGCTTTGGCCTGCGTTTGGGAAAGGCTTTTCTCTTTTTTTCCTTTAATCTGTTCTAATTACTTTGCTTTCTTTACCACCATCACTCACAAAAAACCTAATTGCTTTCTTCAAGATGCCAGCCCTCTTGGAAATCACCAGTATGCTTTGTCACTGAGGTAGAAGCTGAGCATCTGCTCCAATGCCATTACCTTCTCTTCTCATGTAAAAGCAGCTGCAGCTGTTTTTCATAAGATTTCTCATTTCATGTTCAGGGTTACGCAGAGGTTGATGTCTCTCTCTCTCTTCGCTCTCTTTTTTCCCTACGAGATCCTCTAATGAGGGAAGGCAGGATTTTTAAGAAGCAACACAAGTATTCAATGTGGCAATGAAGCATGCTAGGTTTTCTGTCTCAGAGTCATGTAGATGATTTCATTCTAGCCTTCCATGGAGTGATATGCAATTTTCAGTGACGACTTCTAAATGAATGGTACTGTCTTTTTTGTGTTACGTTGCATTGTTTCTAACCTAAACTATCAACAGAGGGGTAGAACACCCTTCTATTCTAGCAGTTAAACCATCACTGGTACTTTATTTACACTAGGTAATTAATGAGTCATGATTTGGAAGAGTTTCTCTCGAGTTGCTGATAATGAATTCTTAAGTGCATCAAAAAATAAATGAGCAAACAGATTCTGTAAAGGAAGATTCATTGCTACCAGCATGTCTTTAATTATTGCTTTATAGGTACTTAAAATACCTTCCTTTGTATTGCCATATTGATGTAACAGTTGAATACCAAAAGAAGAAAAAAACAACAAAACCTATAAAAGCATAGGTAACATTTTCATGCCAAACAGTTTATGCATACAGACAGCATGAAAAGGTACTGCTTTATGGGACCCTGGAGGCCTGTGCCCTAAACCTACATCGTCTATAACTTTGAGGTTAGTTTACACATTAAATCTCTTTTTTCTATTTTTCTATCATAAAAATGATTATTATTTTCAATTATTTAAGGCAGATATAAAGATTTTAGGCATTTTGGCCTCCGTTGACTTTCTTTCTGTTAACTGAAGACAGTCACTTTCGTTTTAACAGAGAATAGGCTATGCTGACCATGCATTCCCATCACTGAAACTGGAGAATCCCTTCCTTCCCGCACCTCACATGGGACACACAGAATTTGAAAAGAAAACTGGAGGATGGAAGCAAGATCTGAAGCCACTTTTCTACTATATGAAGCTTGTCCTCTCTATTTCTAAAAGTCCTGACCCACTCAGTCAGTTCAGTAACTCAGTTGTGTCCGATTCTTTCAAACTGCATTGAACTACAGTACGCCAGGCTTCCCTGTCCATCACCATTTCCTGGAGTTTGTTCAAACTCATGTCCATCAAGTCAGTGATGCCATCCAACCATCTCACCCTCTGTCACCCCTTTCTTCTCCTGCCCTCAATCCTACCCAGCATCAGGATCTTTTCCAATGAGTTGGCTGTTTGCATCAGGTGGCCAAAGAATTGGAGCTTCAGCTTCAGCATCAGTCCTTCCAATAAATATTCAGGACTGATTTCCTTTAGGATGGACTGATTTGATCTCCTTGCTGTCCAAGGGACTCTCAAGAGTCTTCTCCAACTCCACAGTTCAAAAGCATCGATTCTTTGGCACTCAGCTTTCTTTATGGTCCAACTCTCAAATCCACATATGACCACTGGAAAAACTGTAGCTTTGACTAGACAGACCTTTGTCGGCAAAGTAATGTCTCTGCTTTTTAATATGCTGTCTAGGTTGGTCATAGCTTTTCTTCCAAGGAACAAGTATCTTTTAATTTCATGGCTGAACTCACCACCTGCAGTGATCTTGGAGCCCAAGAAAATAAAGTCTGTCAGTATTTCTATTGTTTCCCCATCCATTTCCCATGAAGTGATGGGACCAGATGCCATGATCTTAGTTTTCTGAATGTTGAGCTTTAAGCCAACTTTTTCACTCTCCTCCTTCCATTCTATTTTATTCTTTTGAAAGGAGAGTGCATATTTTTTGCCTCTGCTTTTAGTTATCAGTCCACTGAAATTTCTGTCACTATCAAATGTTTTGCAAGAGTTAGATAGGAGTCACCCAAGTTAGTTCACAGGTGTTTGGTTTTTAGTTATTGATTTATTTATTTGTAGCTGTGAAGGGTCTTTGCTGCCGCGTGCAGTTTTTCTCTCATTGTGGTGAATGGGAGCTACTCTTCTTGCAGTGAACAGGCTTCTTATTCTGGTGTTTGCTCTTGTTATGGAGCATGGGCTCTAGAGAGTGTGATGTTCAGTAGTTGTGACACAGGGTCTCATTAGTTGTGGCTCTTGGACTCTTGAGCAATGGCTCAGTAACTGCTAGAGTGTGGACTCAGTAATTGTGCTGCACAGACTTTGTTGCTCTGTGGCATCTGGAATCCCCGGATCAGGGATTGAACCCACGTCCCCTGCATAGGTGGATTTTTATCCACTGGACCACCAGGAAAGTCCTCATGGGGGTTTTGATTCTACATCTTTAATATCTCTAATACTTTGTAATTTACTAGCAGTTTATTTTGGGTTAACCAAAATGCTTTTTTTTTTTAATTTTTGAGTAAAAAAGGCACATTTTTAATTTTCACCAAAAACTTTATTGAATAAAGTATTCACCTTCTTTTTTCATTATTGTCTGCCATTTTTCTGGTAACGTCATAATTCCATCTTCCCAACACTTTTTATCTTTTTGAGCAATGAACTGTTCCAGGTCTACCTAACTAGTATAGATGGCAGTGGAGTATCATTCAGTGAGAAATCTTTGGCACAAAAACTACTCAACACTTTTGATAAGTTCAGTCAGTTACAATTTGTTCTCCATACCTTGAATACATTTTTGTTTGTTTGTTTGCATTTCAGTTGTACGCTTACCTTTCTTGAAATAATAAATGATTTCTTGAAATAGTAATATGCCAGAAATGTTGATTTTTTTCTTCTATCTTCAATCTTGAAACAGCTACACAAAAATTCACCAATTTTGATTTTTTTTTTGTTTGTTTGTTTAATACACGCTGATGTGACAGCTGTCATGGTACAATCTAACACAGTTGTTTCAGATGACGTTAAAGACAACTAAATATCACTACAGCCATCTTACAAAGGAAATGCTAATCAATATTTTGGCTGACCTAAAAGATTTAGATTTAGAGCCTATTCAGTAAGTACCATTGCTTCATCATTATATATTTGGAGGTTTATCATCAGAGGAACAACTTAGAAAACTACGGCTCTGTCTAAGGGGAAATCCACACATAACTGTACAATGGTTATTTTCATTATAATTCCGTTTGCTTAATAGTTCATCTAAAATGTAAACCCATTTCCTTTATTCCACTATATATGCAGGGTTCTACAATATAGATCATAAAAACAGTCATTAAATTTGAGACTATATTAAGTTAAATAATTTAGAATATTGAAAATGCTTTTAAGGTAGTCATTAAAAAGTCATTATACATCTTTTCTAAGATAGATTTAAATTGAATGATACATCATTACCATGTTCTGATTGATTTAAAACAAGGACACTAAATGTTTTTTCAGAAATTATTTTCTTAATCAGGTGAATTAGATACAGAAATTTTCTTACAAAAGAATGTTTATTGTCAAAGTAGTACAAGTGGCCACACATAAAGTCCTCGAAGTATATTCTCAGAGGATTTTGGAGTCTTTGAATGGCCAAAGATATATAAAGTAAGGCTGTATGACAGATGAGCAATTTGAGGATAAAGTGAGATGTAGCAGCCATCTAAAAAAAAAAAAAGTTTTATTTTACTTCAATACATAAAATATTTTCTAATGCTAACAATTTAAAAAATAATAGAAGAGCATAAGGAAAATATTAGAAGATAATTCTCTACTTCTATTCCCATTTGCTTGTTCCTAGATGTAATTAAAGTTTCTAGTGAAAGATACATATCCACTTTTAATCATTAAATTTAATATTTTATTTTTATTATTTACATAAAATATGATTACATTAAGCACTTATTCTAAAATAGTCATATATCACAAATAGCTTTTTACATTAGTTGCATATAAATTACCCTCATTAATTTTAGAAATATATATTGCTTAAATTTATGGGTGTCTGAGAGTTTACTTAGGAACTTTGTATTGATGGACATCTATTCATTTTTAGTTTTATTTTCATTCTAATACCAAGAGCCCCTCAAAAAATTTGTATCATTTGTTATGCCACTGTGCCCTTAGGAAGTATAACTTTATTACTATATTTCACATTGCTTCTCTTCTCTTAATCCCTTACTCACCACATGTCTCAAGTTGATTTTTTTCCCACTGCGATGTGTATGTTCAAAGAGCAATTTCACACTCTAAAAATACTTTCAGTTTAGCTCAATCATGAAGTTCTCCCTCAAGAATTGGCTACATTTAATATTATCTATCCAAACTATTTCCAAGCTTCTAAATCAGTGACAGTATTTCATAACTGAAATTCACGGCAACTCCAAGACATTTCTGATAAGGTATAGTTGTCATATCTATTAGTTGTTTTACTTGTCATTTTTTTTTCTGAAAAATAAACTGCAGTACATATTTATTTCCAGATCTGCATATAAAATAATTTAGATGTAAATCCAAATCTGAATAAATATAAAATAAAACATCTGTTTTCTTTTAATACGAGCTGGATTTATCCCAGAGACCTTTTAAATGCAATGAAAAATCACCTGACAGAATATGTTGAGGAGATTTTTAAAAATACAGCTACATTTTTATGACACAATCATGTATTGCTCAGTTATTATGGGTGAAGCATCCTTTGTAATGCGGTTTTAATTCTGTAGCTGTATGCTTTGAATGGCAATGCAGTGGCAAAGTTCTTAGAAGTGTATGTGGCAATGCCCTCTGCATATGTTTGCTATCTGACCAGACTTGGTTCTTTAAGTTTGCCTGACTGATACCCAGAAATTTTCAAAGCAATTAAGTTTATAGTCATATGCCAACCTAAAAAGTGGGAAAACCAAGTTTAAGGTCACATAAAAACACTTGTTTTTCTGATATCAATTAAGGAACTGCGTAGCTTTTTCTCTATGTCAATCTTTGGTTTCCTCTCCACTACATGCTTATTTTTATTCATCTACATGGCTGCTGAATTCTGATGAGGACGCAATGTCCAATTCAATCATCTATTCAGCCTTCAGGTAATTATTTTGTGTACTTAAACTCTCATTCCACTGAAATAAGATGAATAAAATGCCAGAATACACACTGACCATTTGGCCAGCAACCACAAGTAACTGTCAGTCTTAACCTTTGCCAAACCAGATGATGTTGTTTGATAATGTAGTTGTCAAGGACATTTCTCCAGTGGCATTCTTACCTGGTTAGGCATTATATCTTGGAAGCGTAAGTTCTAATATTACAATACACTTTTTATAATTAATGCTAATTAATTGAGATTCCAAATTGGAGAATTATGAATGGTCAGTACTATAAATAATGGAACATTTTAAATCAGACAGAAATTACTAAAACAGACAAATGATTATTTCAGTGTCTAACCCAGTATAAGTGTACTTCATTAAAGGAATTAAATATTAAGTAAGTGGGAGGCCTGATTGAAATAATAAGATTACAGAAATAATTTACAATTTATTTTGATTAACCTACAAATGCTATATACTCTTATCAATTTCACACACACAAATGCTTTTGGTTTTGATTCTTCCCCTGATTGCTAGGGTAATGTAGAAAATAAATTGTTTTAAATTGTTTTTCTTTAAAATAAAACATGGGATGATCTATTCAATTGTTTCAAAGTGAAAGCTAGATACGGCTGCTGATTCAACAAATACCAGCTACTTTTTATAATGTGAAATTCTGAGCCCAGGCAACCCAACAGATCCTGGGTTGTAACGAGACCAGTTTCCCTTATCCAGTACAGAGAACTCAATAACATTGGGTAAAAGGTGTAGCAACTTATTTGTGATGACATCATCTTATAAAATACTGAAAAGATCATCACTGGGAATTTGTATAATTTTGGAATGATGTATTTAGAGTATTTTGTACACTTGGCCAAGAGTACTAATCTTATTATATACTTGATATATGTCAGATATAGTGTTATAAGCTGTTATTGAATTCTCTGCTGTTAAAGGGCTCTGTCTACCACTTACACTTGTCATCCATGGAAATGGCTTGTAATACAAACCCTCCACATTTATACAATAATTCACAAAGTACTTTTTCACTTTCTATCTCATTTAATCAATAATCTGGCAAACTAAAATTGTTCACATATTTTAAATAAGCATTATTGAAACCATAAAACAGATATGTTTGGTGTCTAATTGTAAGTCTTAGAATTAGGAATGAAGTTTGAGTTTTTCTCTCCACAGATGATAACTTTGTCCCTGTTCTACAGGAGATGCATGAATTCCTCCCTGACCCCCTAGCACAAACTTCCTTAAACCACTGAAAACAGTCACACACCCATGACCTATTCTTGGCACTGCTGTTCCTAGTGTAAGTACACCACCAGGCTTTCCTTTCACCCTCTCCTGAGACTGTGCTTCCACACGGCGACTAGAGAATGTATTAATAAATTGACTGTGTATCAGTGTCTGACACTTGCATGTAATCCAGAGGCTATTTTCTGATAGTATATCATCCAGAATTATTCCTTTGAGGATTTTTAACATTCTTGTAGTGCTTCTGTCTTTGTAGAAAGTCAGGTCAGTTTTTTTTAAACAAAAGATAGATCTTGATTCAGTTCGCATAATAGTACCCTTGAGATATTTATCCTCATTCCTTCAGGTCTTGAAAATGCAGAGAAAATATATTATTTTACTTAAGTCCTCCCTGTTGAATTTCCTTTTTGACCCTCTATTTTGACCGTGGTAATATTAGTCTCCCATTTCACTATTCCTGAAAACTCAGTATTTTTTTATCTTTAATTTCTCTTCTGTTCAACTTAATTAGATATCGTGACTCCATAATTCCTACATAAGGCAATCCATTTCATATTCATTCCTTGTGTGAGTTTGAGTCAAACTCTGTATTTCTATTTCAATAATGGCAAAATCAAGATTATAAAAATAATTATCTCATATGGCTCTTTTCAATATAAAATATGTTATTATTTCTAACATTACAGCTTATAATACCATATCTGACATATTAAGCATGTCATAAGATTAGTGTTCTTGGCCAAGTGCACAAAATACTCTAAAAATATCATTCCAAAATTATAAGAATTCCCAGTGATGATCTACTCAGTATTTTATAAGATGATGCCATCACAAATAAATTGCTACACCTTTTACCCAAGTGATATGCTTTGTTTAAAATGTCCTCTTATGTATTTTAGGGCATCCCTGATGACTCAGTAGATGGTAAAAAATTGGCCTGCAATGCAGGAGACCCAGGTTCGATCTCTGGGTCAGGAAAGTCCCCTGGAGAAGAAACTGGCAACCCACTCCAGTAATCTTGCCCAGAGAATTCCATAGACAGATAATCTGGTGGGCTACAGTCTATGGGGTTGCAAAGAGTTGGACACAGCTAAGCAAAAACCACTTGTGTACTTTAGAATGACAAAATTTAAAATAGTAATATCTAGACATTTAAGGACACAATTTAAGGGTCTCACATTTCAAAGATAATTTTAGATCTTTCATCACAGAGAAATCTCTCCACATTCTGAATTCATAGGACTTATTATTTAACTTATAAGATTGTTGTAAGCGATATGAAGAGCTTAGTCCAATGCTTCATAAACATTAACTATTCAGTAAATATCAAATACAATAAATATATGATAAATAGTATCATTATTTACTGACTATGTGTAATAATTGACTGTCATACATCATCTTTTGATAAATTGCCTTTTCTGTATTGCCTCTATAAATAAATAAGCATGTGTCTTTCACACCTATGTTCAACTTGTTTTCTCAACTCAACTGCAGATTATTTTATTAGAAGAATAATATTACATCTTCAAGATGTATCAAATATGTCAAAATTATGATAAGATGCTGTAGTGGGACCTTTATCCACTGAATTAAATTTTAAATGTCTCATTTCATGTCAAATACGATAACATAAGATTTCAAATAAAACATTAAAGTTACAGAATTTTGTAAAGGAAATTTTGCCAGAGGAAGGGAACTGCCTTTGGATCCCCAATACAAACAGGAAAAATTTTCTTCCAAAACCTATGTCAGCCATGTGCTCACTATTCCTTGTGAATGATTTGTAACAACCATGTAATGAAAGTTACATTTGCTCGAGTGAAACCTTCTTTTATTTTATTCTGGTGACCTGGAAACATGGAGCCTTGAATAATGGTATGCTTGGCCTCCATCCTCTTTTCAAGCTGATCAACTGGATAAAGGAGACTGAGTTTAAAATCATCAACAAAAAAATTGAAGGAAAAAATATTAAATGAAGCCACAACTATCAGAATTTAAGCAGATATGTCATGGTGTGAGTATGTATGTGTGTTGTCCAATTCATTGATTGGAAGAGACATATAAAAATTTGGCTTCATAAGAAAAAAGAATTAGCTGAGAGAAGACACTTCTTATATATCTTACCATTTTTAAATATAAAACACATGTGAATCCCTAAACTGGTTTCTAATTCTCATTTTAATTTTTGCAGTTGAGACCGCTTTCTTTCATAGAAGGATCTGTGGGAAGAGAGACTATACTTTTGGGACCTTATCTCTCCAACAGTGAGCTTAGCTCTCACTGACATGCAGGACCATTTGCTAAAAGTCACCCCCCTATGCAACAGTTGTAAAAACCACAACTACTAAGACAGCCAGACTATACTGAAACCTTCTATGACATCCACACATAACTAATCTTCTATATTCTGTTTTTTTCTTTCATTTACTTTTATTAGTTGGAGGCTAATTACTTTACAATACTGCAGTGGTTTTTGCCATACTTTGACATGAATCAGCCATGGATTTGCATGTGTTCCCCATCCTGAACCCCCCTCCTACCTCCCTCCCCGTCCCTTCCCTCTGGGTCTTCCCCGTGCACCAGCCCTGAGCACTTGTCTCATGCATCCAACCTGGGCTGGTGATCTGTTTCACACTTGATAATATACATGTTTCAGTGCTATTCTCTCAGATCATCCCACCCTCGCCTTCTCCCACAGAATCCAAAAGTCTGTTCTATACATCTGTGTCTCTTTTTCTGTCCTGCATATAGGGTTATTGTTACCATATTTTAAAATTCCATATATATGCGTTAGTGTACTGTAGTGGTGTTTATCATTCTGACTTACTTCACTATGGAGAACAGTGTGGAGATTTCTTAAAAAACTGGAAATAGAACTGCCATATGACCCAGCAATCCCACTTCTGGGCATACACACTGAGGAAACCAGATCTCAAAGAGACACATGTACCCCAATGTTCATCGCAGCACTGTTTATAATTGCCAGGTCATGGAAGCAACCTAGATGTCCATCAGCAGATGAATGGATAAGAAAGTTATGGTACATATACACAATGAAATATTACTCAGCCATTAAAAAGAAAACATTTGAATCAGTTCTAATGAGATGGATGAAACTGGAGCCCATTCTATGTTCTGTTATTTTTTAAGTTTTGTTTTTTTTTAATTGGTGTATAGCCAATTAACAATGTGTGACAGCTTCCGGTGAACAGCTCAGCCACGCATACACATACATACATCCTCCTCTAAACTCTCCCATCCAGATTGCCATTTAACATAGACCAGAGTACCTAAGGGGCTTCCCTGGTGGCTCAGATGGTAAAGAATCTGCCTGCAATATGGGATACCTGAGTTCGATCCCTGGGTTGGGCAGATCACCTGGAGGGGGCCTCAGCAACCCCCTCCAGTATTCTTGCCCAGAGAATCCCTATGGACAGAGGAGCCTGGCTGGCTATAGTCTATGGGGTTGCAAAGAGTCTGACACAACAGAGCGACTAAGTCCAACACAGCATAGCACAGAGAGCCTAACAATGACATTTGTCAATTGTTAACATTTGAATTCTCTCACAGATTGAAAAATTAGATCAACACTGGTTTGCAATGATTCTTTCATATTATTTTCTGCCCTCAGATTATAGGTAAATACCCTGTTGTTTCATTTTCATACTGCTTCCTCCCCCTTATAAGAAGAAGTTATATATTCTTAAGTAATAAACAAGAATATGTGAACGTAAATTTGTTTTCTAGTCTTTATTTAGGTTATTTACTGCATAGAATGATTTATACTATATGTAAAACCTAAGGCATATTTCATACTTTTCAGAGTAAGTAATACTATATGAAAATATTAGCAACAAAGGACACTGCAAGAAAATGTCAAAAATGTGTTTTAAGAGATGTTATTTATGTTGTGCAAAATCTGTTCAAATCCTATATTAAAAGTTCTGGGTAGTAGAAGAGAAAGCAACAAGATTAAAACACATATAAATGGAATTAAAGATAAGGCAAATATAAGTAACTTTAAGTTATTCAAAATGATAAAGGAAAATAGAGGAATGAACAACTTTTTAAAGTAAATAATAAAACAGGAACTTCCTAAATTTAAATTTTAAAAAAAGCTTATTTTAAATTTAAAATACATGCAAGTTTTTTTAACATATGCACATGCAAGATTATACATTGCCCACCCACAATAAATTTATATGCAGATGGTTTACAGTAATCTAAAATTATATTGGCTGATAGGAGAAAACTGAGTATAACTTATGCTACATATTAAATATCTTCAGATGACCCAGTCTTGACTATATAGTGCATAGTTCAAGAAAAAGCAAAGTTTGACTTACTTGAAGAACACAAGGCAGCAGTGAAATATTTTACAAACTTGAAATTAAAATACTTTTCTAAGAATTTATTGTGGGGAAATGAAAAGAGTAGAATCAGTGATCTTTAGAAGTAATATTTGAGTAAAACTAAATAAACCTCTAAGTGGACCCATTGTAACCTGTAACAAATTAATTCAGCATGAAGCATAGTGAAAGGAACCCCGTCTTCATCTCCATGGCTTCAACATTGGCCAAGATCCAATTTGGTGCTCTTGGTAGCTCCATTTCAAAGAACCTTATAAGATACTGTTAGCATTAGATTTCATGATCATCTAGTAACTTCTACTCTTTGAATGTTTATTGCCAACTTAAAATTAGATTTTCATCCATTTAGGAAAGAATGACTTCTCTATATTTAGTCGTTGTTTTTATTCATTGGCTAAGTTGTGTCTGACTATTCGCAACCCCATGGACTGCAGCAAGCTAGGCTTCCCGGTCCTCCGCTATCTCCTGCAGTTTGCTCAAACTCATATCCATTGAGTTGGTGATGCTATCCAACCATCTCATCCTCTGTCACTTCCTACTACTCCGGCCCTCAACCTTTCCCAGCATCAGGCTCTTTTCCAATGAGTCAGCTCTTGGCATTAGGTGGTCAAATTATTGGACCTTCTGCTTCAGCATTAGTCCTTCCAATGCATATTCAAGTTTGATTTCCTGTAGGATTGACTGATTTGATCTCCTTGCTTTCCAAGGGACTCTAAAGAGTTTTCTCCAGCACTACAGTTTGAAAACACCAATTCACTTGGACTCAGTCTTCTTTATCATTCAACTGTCACATTCATATGTGACTACTGGAAAAACCATAGCTATACTGGCCTTTGTCAGCAAAATGCTGTCTCTGCTTTGTAATACATTATCTAGGTTTGTCATAGCTTTCCTTACAAAAAACAAGTGTCTTTTAGTTTCATGGCTACAGCTGCCATCCACAATGATTTTGGAGACCAAGAAAATAAAATCTGTCACTGCTCCCACTTTGTCCCCATCGAAAGAGGAGAGTAAAATGTTGGCTTAAAGCTCAACATTCAGAAGACTAAGATCATGGCATCCAGCCCCGTCACTTCATGGCAAATAGATGAGGAAACAGTGGCTGACTGTATCTTTTGGGCTCCAAAATCACTGCAGATGGTGACTGCAGCCATGAAATTAAAAGATGCTGACTCCTTGGAAGGAAAATTATGACCAACCTAGATAGCATATTAAAAAGCAGAGACATTACTTTGTCAACAAAGGTCCATCTAGTCAAGGCTATGGTTTTCCCAGTAGTCATGTATAAATGTGAGAGTTGGACTATAAAGAAAGCTGAGCACAGAAGAATTGATGCTTCTGAACTGTGGTGTTGGAGAAGATCCCTGAGAGTCCAGTGGACTGCAAGGAGATCCAACTAGTCCATCCTAAAAGAGATCAGTCCTGAGTGTTCATTGGAAGGACTGATGTTGAAGCTGAAACTCCAATACTTTGGCCTCTGATGCAAAGAGCTGACTCTTTGGAAAAGACCCTAATGCTGGGAAAGATTGAAGGCAGGAGAAGAAGGGGACAACAGAGGATAAGATGGTGGTATAGCATCACCGACTCAATGGACATGAGTTTGGGTAAATTCCAGGAGCTGGTGATGGACAGGGAGGCCTGTTGTGCTGCAGTTCATGGGGTCACAATGAGTCAGACATGACTGAGTGACTGAACTGAACTGAACTGAGCTGAATTGACAACGAAGTGATAGGACTGAATGCCATGATCCTATCTTTTTGAATGTTGAGTTTTAAGCCAGCTTTTTTGCTCTCTTCTTTCACCTTTTACAGTAAGAGGTTGCAACAAAGTCAATCTTGAGCATAGAACATGCTGTTTTAACAAGATATTGTATCACATTTTACTGGACCCAGTTGTTTACAAGGCTGTGACCCTGCCAAACTCTTAAGTGTTTGAATGGTAAGCCATTTTATTTTTCCTTATGTATTGGTTCAACCTAGAAGAGACTTTGGTCTCTAAGAATCACTTGGAATCACTTAGTATTTGTTGAATAAACCTCATAGTCTGTTATTTACACTGCAGAAGTAAACTATTTCATTTTTTGCATGCAGTGTACCATATTGATTCACCAAAAATCAAACTCATGTTTTAGTTTTCTTAGTATAGTAATTATTTATCTAAAGCCTAGATTTCTATATAATGTTATACCTTCACCTTTTACCTTGTTTCACCTTTTTTTTTTTTTTTAATTTAAGAGTAAAAAGAGTGAATTAATGCCATTTGCAGCAACATTGATGGACCTAGAGACTGGCATACTGGATGAAGTTAAGGGTCAGCCCATTAAAGTGAAATATAATATGATATAACCTATATGTGGAATATTACAAAAAATGACATGGATGAACTTGCTTACAAAACAGAGGCAAGCTCACAGACTTTGGGAAGGAACTTGTGGTTACCAGAACATAAGGATAGAGGGAAGGGATAGTTAGGGAGTTTGCAATAAACATATACATACTGCTTATGTTTAAAATGGAAAACCAGCAAGGATCTACTGTATAGCACAGGGAACTCAGCACAATATTCTCTAACCAACCTCACTGGGAAAGAATTTGAAAAGGAATATACACATCCATGTGTATAACTGAATCACTTTGTTGTACACCTGAAACTAACACAACATTGTTCATCAACAATGTAAAATAAAACATTAAAAATATATATTCAATCACAATCTACTGTAGAGAAAGTGCTTAGTCCAACAGTTATTTAATCTTGAAGCCTGCATATTCTTAAATCTGGAACTTGGCACGGATCCAGTGTGAGCAGATGTTTATGAGAGTTCCAGAACAAGATAGTCACTTAAAGATATTGAGTGATTCAGGGCACCCATTCCACAAGCTGCTGTCAGAAGCTGAAAGACTCTATGGCCATTCTATGCTTTGCTATTTTCTGCAATAAAATTTGCATTTTGATCTGCAAGGATGTTCCTATCTTTCTGCCAGCTAGTATCAGCATCCTGTCCAGAGTTATCAAACTAGAAATATGATGGCCTTGACAAATATTTTCATTTCACTTAACAAAAAGTTCTTCTATCACTAAAAAGTTAACACCTCCATAACCAAGAGCTTATATGACTTTGGTGGGGTTTAAACTTCATTTAAACAAACAAAAGTGATTTCATAAGGAATTATATTGCCATAACAAATCAACAGTTTGAATAAGGGAATAGTCATAGGATTCTCCATAGCATCTGGAGTGCATAGAATTCAAAGTGCTCAGAGGGGAAAAGATTGTCCTTAGTTATGCTTGCTCACTTTAGTGGAAATTACACATGCATATCAGAGGAGAAGCACTTCCTGCTCAACTTACTGAAAATTCTAATTAGAGAGATCCACACAGAGCTCATCCAATTATACCTATGGACTTTTCTAAAACCACTTATGCAAGCAGGAATATAAATTAAAGTGGGCTTGCCCAAAAACACATACAAAAGATATTACAACATTGAATTTAGAAAAAATTTAAAAAAAAAAACAGCAATTAAATCACTAATACTTTCAGTTGCTGGAGGGATATTTAAAATGAGATAAAAAAAAGAACCAAATAGATTCTCTGCTTCATTTTCTCAAAAAAACAAAAAAACAAAAACAAAACAAAAAAAACACCTATTAAGCAAATGTTTTCCCAAGAGTCTCCCCAGAGATGCTCAGCAAAATGTCCCCAAAGCTATTCTAAATTCCATAAATTTGTTAAATGTATCCTTTTACTTTCTAACATTTAGATGAAAAAATAAGGACAAATTACCCAAAATGTAAACATGAGACTGTACAGAACATTTTAGTATTGTACTGTATGATTAAAACCCTATTCCTTTATGAATGGTGACATAGTGACAGTACTGTCCTATTGTTTTTTATTTTTTCCTAAATGTTTTCCTCTCAGTAACATGTACATATTTATAAATCTTCATGATAGGAAAGGCAGACTAGCACTTTATTTCAGTGCCAGCTCTTGTGTCAGGGACAAGTGGTTATCAATCTTGGCTATGCCTGTTATTATCTATGTAATGGTGATCCAGAAAATCAGTGATAGTCTGTTGTATGAGCTGGTGAGCAACTCAGCATTAGCATTTGCTATCACAGCTTTGGCTGTCTCTCTCCATAGACATCTTTGTGGCTCCAAACCATTGACAGAAGGCAGCACCCTTATAGAATTCGTTGGACCATAACTTTCACAACTTACCCATGTCCTGACTAGCCAGGCTGGTAACAAGGAAGTAATGCTGTGACTGGCTCTGTTACAATTTATAGAAATGCTTCATTTCCTGAGCTTTCATTTTTGTAGAGTATACTTTATAAAAATAATGATCAGTTATATTTAGTTCTATGCTGCATGAGCTGTAGCTAGGACTATATATTAAATCATCTTTGTTAGCCCCACATAACTTATCTCAGAGCCACATCGGCAAGAAAGGTTCATTGGATTAAGTTCACTTCAGTTCAGTTCAGCTTGTTTCTCAGGTGTGTCCAACTCTTTGTGACTCCATGGACTGGAGCACGCCAGGCTGCCGTGTCTTTCGTCATCTCCCAGAGCTTGCTCAAACTCATGTCCATCAAGTTGGTGATGCCATCCAACCATCTCATCCTCTGTTGTTTCCTTCTCCTCCTGACCTCAATCTTTCCCAGCATCAGGGTCTTTGCCAATGAGTCAGGTGGCCAAAGTATTGGAGTTTCAGCTTTAGCATCAGTCCTTCCAAGGAGCATTCAGGACTGATCTCCTTTAGGATGGACTGGTTGGATCTCCTTGAAGTCCAAGGGACTCTCAAGAGTCTTCTCCAGCACCACAGTTCAAAAGCATCAATCCTTCGGTGCTCAGCTTTCGTTATAGTCCAACTCGCACATCCATACGTGACTACTGGAAAAAATCATAGCTTTGACTTGATGGACCTCTGTTCGCAAATAAGGTCTCTGCTTTTTAATACGCTGTCTAGGTTGGTCATAGCTTTTCTTCCAAGGAGCAAGCATCTTTTAATTTCATGGCTACAGTCACCATTTGCAGTGATTTTGTAGCCCAAGAAAATAAATCTGTCACTGTTTCCATTGTTTCCCCATTTATCTGCCGTGAAGTGATGGGACCGGATGCCATGATCTTAGTTTTCTGAATGTTGAGGTTTTAGCCAGCTTTCTTACTCTACTCTTTCACCTTCATCAAGAGGCTTTTTAGTTCTTCGCTTTCTGCCATAAGAGTGGTATCATCTGCATAATTGAGCTTATTGATATTTCTTCCAGAAATCTTGATTCCAGCTTGTGCTTCATCTAGCCTGACATCTCATATACGATGTACTCTGCATATAAGTTAAATAAGCAGGGTGACAGTATTCAGCCTTGACATACTCCTTTCCCAATTTTAAACTACTCCTTTCCATCATTCCATATCTGGTTCTAACTATTGCTTCTTGACCTGCATACAGGTTTCTCAGGAGGCAAGTAAGATTAAGTTACCAAAACATTTAATTAGTTACTTGACTTTCCTATTTAATAATGGACTTACAAAGATGTAAGTACAAAAATGTAAGTACTTTGTACTCACAAAGATGTAAGTACAAAAATGTACATTGCACCCACTTTTATATCATTCTATATTGTGTGTTTAGACATTCAGGAAATTTTGGGAAAAGACAGAAACAACTTTCTTGTATTCTTTTGATAAGAGGATAATATTAAAATGTTGTGATTTTAATTTGCTACGGATGACTCAGAATACAACACATTACCTTCAGGGAGTGTCTGTATTTGTTTTTATTAAATGATTCCTCAGCATATTCAGATTATTATACTACTCTTTAATCCATGTTTTGAATATTTGAATGCAGAATTGATATTGAATCTTCTCCTTACAGAATTTGTGGTAGCTCTTATCTCTATGGTTGATTCATACTGAGACCTTGTTTTCATTAAGTAATGCTGCCCTTCATATTTTCCTACTGCTCATATTTTCTCAAAGCCTTGTTTAAAGTATAAATCCTCATTAGTGAATGCACAGCCCCAGGTTGTGACTTCTACCACTGGTTTGGGGCAACAAACTAGAACTTGACTTTCTTACTGACGTAAGGATTTTGTTTGCTTTAATTTCTTCTATTTGTGGTCACGCTACTTTTTATTTTCAAAAGATAACCTTTGAATATGCCTTGTTTTCATTTTCCCATCTTTGTTCTCAATACATTTTTTTTTTTTTTAGTCCAAGGTTATCTATTTACATGAAAGAAAGAGTTGCTCAGCCGTGTCAGATGTTAGTGTCTAATTTCAAGTGAAAAAAAAAAAACATCAAATACATATAGTAAAATTATCTCTATTCCTCACATTCTTAGTAGCAGAATTTCTACCTTCCAAACTCCCACAACAAATGCCTCATTTTGGGGGGATGGGAGTCCCACAGAATTCCTCACCAGTATCTCTTCAACCAATATGCCAGTTAGAGTTGTCACTAGATGTCTGTCTTATTCCTCCTTTTCTACTCTTGCTCCCAGCTTTGATATTTGTTTTGTTTGTAAAACTTCTCAGAAAGTGTTTTTGGCTATTTGAAGAGAAAGGTTTTTGCCTGTGGTGATGGAATTCCTTCATGCTCCGCAGCTTCATTTGCTCAGAGTTCTGGAGAGTAACAAGTCCTGCGCCCATCTGGGGAGAATTGCTCCTTCCTAATTCTCTATGAGTCTTGCTTGCTAAGTCCTGATTTTCACAAAAATTTTCCATCAGGTTCTGCTGTTAACCTTCTATTAGTGTGAGCTCAAGGCAAAACCAGGCAATACTGTCGAGTGCAGAGGTCATTTATTCCTCTCCATTCTCCTTAAGCCTTTATATATATATATATATATATATATATATATAAAATTTTATTCCAGAAACATTTCTTTTTGCTCCAGTAGTTTGATAACTAAATGATTCACACATATGAGCAGGTACATAGGTGTACAATTATGAAGGTGTTGCCTTCCTTAGCAAGTTATTCTGTCTAAAACATCAGACACTTGGTACTTAATGCTGTTGGACTTAGCATATCCAGTCTGAATTGAGATGTGCTGAAAATGTAAAACAAACCATAAAGTGAAAAGCCCTAACAAAATAAATGTGAGATTGCTTTTATTTTAAATTTATAAGCTCTAAAAGGAACATATTTTGGATATACTAAAAAATATCATTAATATTAATTTAATGTGGGTTATTTTACCATTTTAAATAGGCTACTCTAAGGTTTAAAATGACACATGTAGCTCATATTTGTGGCTCACATTTCATTTGTAATGTACCAGTTGCTGATGCAGTGAATAATATTGAATTAAAATATATGGTTGCACTGTTTTTCTTTTAATTGTCTTACTTATTTGCAATGCTAGTGTTAATTTTCTAATAATTCAGGGTACAAAGATGATTGAAAAAAATCCTGTATTTTCTATATGACATATCACATAATACTATTTAATTCTAATAGTATTTATTTAAAATTAGTTAGAGTGTAAGCCAGGACTTAATATTTCATTCAATAATTTTCAGAATAAAAACTACACTTAATATAATTCCCCATATATTTGATATAGTCAAAAATCAGGATTTGGTTCTTCTTCCAAGCCATTGAATTCCTAATTGCAATCAACTGATAATAAAATTGAATTAGCAAAACATTTACTCTTGTTTAGAATGTTAAATAGAGTATACATTGCAGAAGGCTTTTTTAAAAAATTTTAATTTAAATTATTATGTCCAAATGTTGTATTTGGACTTGCTAAATGATATAAGAATTCTCCAGGTAAAGTTATTCCTGGAGGAAAAAATTATTGTTCTTGACCTATACCTCAGTTTCTCTGATCATTTATAATAAATGTCTGTATTGCTCTTCAGGTTTTACCATAGAATAAACATGTATAAGTTTTACTTATAAGGTGGTAGCAAAGGCACAATGGGACAGAATCTATATGGTTAAACATAATTTTGATAAAATTTTCCTTATTTGTTAAAAATTATAAAATATTTATAAAACATAAATACCTAGATTAAATATGATTCCTGAGGATGAGTTAAATTTGCCTAGAGGCAAAGAAGACAATTGATGAAGCATTATTTGCTTCAATTCTCTTTCTTTGGAGCATTACATGGTAATTCTGACAGAAATGTGTGTGATTAATGAAATCTACCTTGCCTGTAGAGGAGTCACACTAAGACAATTCTATGGCTTTAACTTCAGGAAGATGAGACATATACTATGGGAAATACCAATGAGAAGGGTAAATAGTTACACATGATGGATGACCATAAATCAGACAAATGATCACTATGATAGGTATTTGTAATGTCCATTTTCCCATAATTTTTTGCCTATTGTTCCTTGAAATAGGGTCTATATTTCTGGTTTCAGTGTCTCCTTTCATTTTGAATGTGCTGGGTTATAAGAGAACACTTAGCTCATTATCTGAGTAGTATTTATTATTGATATTCAAATTCCAATAAAATATTGATAATGTTAAATAATTCATTAACAACTGAGGTTGAGGGCATAGCTATACAAAAGTACTTCCAATGGCAAAAATATTACAACTATCTGCAAAATAGAAGTTTAGTGGGTATGTCATTCTGTTTAACTCACAGAATTATTATAAGATAAATAAATTAACTAATACCTTCAATGGTATACACACTTTTTAATACAAAGTTATATGTATGGGCTTCCTGGGTGGCTCTAGTGGTAAAGAATCTACCTGTCAATGCAGGCGATGTAAGAAACACAGATTTGATCCTTGGGTTAGGAAGATTACGTGACAGAAGTTATAGCAACCTACTCCAATATTTCTGCCTAGAGAATCCTATGGATGGAGGAGCCTGGTTGGCTACAGTCCTTAGGGTCATAAAGAGTCAGACACCACCTAAATGACTTAGTACGTATGTATGTAGTATAATAAATGTATAAAATATATAAGAAAATGAGGAGATTTATGAATATAAATGTATATAAATTGTTTATTAAAAAGTGTTCCTATAATTGTTTCTATTTGGGCTTATGAATTTTCTCTCTTGGTATAACAATATTTTGAATAGCTTTAACATTATGGACAGATGGTAAGTAAAAAGAAAATGGAGGTCAGGTTTTAAAAATATTGCAAAAATGTAGCTGAATTTCAGATGATTGCTTCCAGTATATAAATGAAGTTTTCATAGCAAAAGTAGTGATGGCAAACATATAGCCTATATTCTGTTAACACATATAGGAATAAATATGGCATGTTATTTCATGAAATAACTACCAATTTTTCCATTAATATGCCATCAAGCTATAGAATGCATTTTTTAAATATATAAATGTCTGTGAGAATAATTACAGACTATTGCAGAGTATCCTGTAAATTATGTTTTTTTTTTAGTCATTTAGATTATTTTTATTTTTGTATGTTACCCTTGTTACTATTTTATAGATAAGATTTATAAAATCATGTTTAATTTTAGAACTTGATGACCACTACAGATTTTTAATATTTAAATTACACAGAATTGTTCTGTTGCAAAATATATTTTATTTATCATGTCAAACAAGAATAAATATCTTGCTAATTGATCTCAATTTGTCTCTATATTGCATTTAAAATTGCATAGCCTGCAAAAAGGGACAAAATGCTGTCCTTGGACTATATGAATACATGGGTAATTCATTTGAGAATAATATAACTTTAGCCTAATGGTAAATAATTGGACTCTGATAATCATAGCAATTTTAGTAATGATTTAAATTAATTTAATGTAAAAATTGAATGTATTATATGTTGTGTCATATGGAAAACCTTCAGTTACTTTTGCAAATTGGGTTATCCAAATATTAGACAATTATCATTAATGATAAAAATGGGTATTAATAAAAAGCAACACACTATAAATTTTAGTTTGGTATTTTTTCTATATCAACAGTTGATAAAAGTGACATAAGAGTATATCAGTATCCAATAAGAATATAATGTGAGCCATAAATGAGTACCATATATAATTTCAAACTTTCTATTAAGTATATTTAAAAGAGTTAGAAGAAACAGGTGAAATTAATTTCAATAATTTGTTTCTTTCAATATATCTATTCTAATTTTATGTGAAATCAATATAAAATATTAGGTAGATACATGGCATTCTTTTTTACACTAATTCCTTACAAACTGATTTGTATTTTAATTCTAAAGCACATCTCAGTTTGAACTAGTTGCATTTCAAGCACTCAGTAGCATCATGTGGCTAGTGACTAATATATTGGGCACCTAACTTTATATTTTAAATATTCCAAAGTAATGTATTTATTGTTCCCCTTGCAAACATTCCCACTGTGATCCATCATACAAATTCACTCCATATTTTCCCTCTGTAACCCAGAAGAGGTCTGAGAAAATACTCCTTTACACAATCAATCTTGATGAAATTTCAGGACGATTTTCTTCCTGATTGTCAACTTTTAACCAGCAGTAAGCCAATAGTGCAAGTAAATGTACTGGGCACTTAAGATACAAATATGAATGAAAAGCTTTATTATTTATCAGTGGAGATAGGACATAAAGAAATATGCCTGATGCACAGAGACAGTGAGTGCTGTAGTGTTAAATACGAGTACAAAGTGAACACAAAAGAGTAAGGGTCAATATATAGCAAAAACCACTACAATATTGTAAAGTAATTAGCCTCCAACTAATAAAAATAAATGAAAAATAAATAAAATAAATAAAACCCCCAATTCAACAGGAAAAAAAAAAGTAAGGGAACAATGTTAGGTAGGGATGAAGACTAGAGTGATTTCCTGTAAAGAATATTTTATTTGAAATGATCCTAAAAAAGTAGAAATATTCAATAGCCTATACTACCTAATTCTTGTGTTCTCTTACAACCCTGGGCTGCATGATGTATGGGAACTCATGTGATACCAAACAGGGGATAAAGTTAAAGTCAAAATCTACAACTTCAGATAGATTCTCAAGGATATCAGGAAATCCATTTATGTTTCTATGGTTCATATCCCATTCTCCACAATGACTCTCAAACCTTCAAGTCCCTGCAGCCTCCAACTTATCCAACCATTTCTTTCTCTGAGACAAAAGGGAAGCCATAAGACAAGAGTTACTTCACTCAAATCTATAAATATTTCTGCAACACATACATACAACTATTTAATTTTTCTCTCTTTCACTGTCAAAAATTTATATCTTTCCCTTTCCAAGTTTTAGTTGTTCAGCGTTGCTATTCTGGATCATTTAACTTATCTCCCTTTCTAGTGGGATCCCACATGATCTTGTCCTATAAATTGTCATTTTTTAACCCGATCTCTTCTCTATATCTTCCTCTTTTTCTTATGGTTTTCATTTAGAGTAAGGTCTGGGTATCCATGGGTATGTAACGCTCAATGATCTGGAGGGCTGACTGTCATATCCTTTTTTTATATGGAACTTGGGCATCCAGGGGTTTCAGTATCCATGTGGTTCCTGCAGACAATCCTATGGAGATATGGGGGGAGGGGTGATTGTACATTTAATAATGTTCATATTTGTTACATCTTTAAAACAAACAAATACAAAATCTTTACTTTTTTCCACGGTTTTCATTCATCCAACACTCTAATAATAAACATTTTAAAGGGCATTTCTACCTTTATTGTCTTCAATTTTCATTCCCAGTTACTCCACAATTCTTGACAGATCCTCTTCTGCCCTATCACCTCTTACAAAATGTTTTCATTAAGGTAGCTCATTACTTCTGTTTCCCTATATTGAATGAAGAGCATTCATCATCTGCATCATTTCTTTCTTTCCTGAAACCATTGCTTCTGTTCTGTAGACAAAGAGCAAATTAGCCAAGGAGATGGTGTGAGCAGGCTCTCTCATATATAGCAATGTGCATGTGCATCATGAGGTCCTTACTTGTCACGGGCTACTTTGTGTGGGATGCCTGTATGAACTCCACCATGAAAGCCTTGGATGCTGCCTTGGGGCTACATTGGAGTGGCATTACGGTTGTACGAGACTGTGATACGGCTATGTCATGGTTACGTTATGGTCATGTTGCAGCTGCTGTTTTGGCCGCTGCGTTAGCCAGGAGAGAGGCTGTGTTATGGCTGCCATGCCAGCCAGGAGAGAATAAAAATATGTGCAGTTCCTATGGCTCCTTGAGTCTCCTTCCAGGATCTTAGATCGCACTTTGCCTACCCCGGGTTCAGTAAACAGTGCGAACTGTGTCAACAGCGAGGCAACTGGTGCTGTGAGCAGGATCTCCAATACACCTTCCTTTCCATGACATGTAACTGCAGCCCATTCCTCCTCAAACCCCCTTGCTGTCTCACTTTCTTCCTTACGACTTCCCTGGTGGCTCAGAGGGTAAACCATACAGATGCGGGAGACCCGGCTTCAATCCCTGGGTCGGCAAGATCTCCTGGAGAAGGAAATGGCAACCCACTCCGGTATTCTAGCCTGAACAATCCAGCGGAAGGAAGAACCTGATAGACTACAGTCCATGGGGTCGCAAAGAGTCGGACACCACTGAGAGACTTCACTTTCTTTATTTTCTTTATTACACTCACCGCCCCCACCCCCCCGCACCACCACACACACACACAGCTACAGTTCAGGTTTTGCCTCAGATAATTCTCTTCACTACGCATCCGAGTCTTTATCAGGAATATATACAATATTATGTCTTTGACTATAATTATTTCTAAATGTATGTTCCTAATGCAATTCTTATTCTGAAAATCTAGACTATATGTATAATTGCCTACTTGACTTCTCTTGGTAGTCCCTGTAGTCAACAAAATTTTAACATGTTCAAATTATAGCCATTATGTTTTCCCCAAATTATATGTCCTCATGGATTTTTTTTTTAAATTTTACTTTGTAGAATCACAATTTAGCTAGTTCTTCAAAATCAGAAAACCTTTTCTCTGTCTTTGAATTTCCACTCTGCATACTAACTCATGCACCTCATCCCTTATCCCTATCTATTTTTTTTAAGGGTTATTTATTTATTTACTTTTGGATGTGCTAGATTTTTGTTGCTTTGTAAGGGCCTTCTCTAGTTGTGGAGAGTGGGGACTACTCTTCTTTGGGGTGCACAGGTTTCTCACTGTGCTGTCTTCTTTTGCTGCTTTGTGTAGACTCTAGAGCACGTTGGCTCGGTAGTTGAGGCACAAAGGCTTAGTTGCTACACAACATGTAGGATCTTCCCAGAGCATGGGTCAAAGCCATATCCCCTGCATTGTAAGAAGGATTATTCACCACTGGTCCACCACAGAAGCCACCTCATCCCAATCTAATTAGTAACTCCATGACTTTGTTTCTGTTGCCCAAACATCATTTAGGTCAATTTATTTATAATGTTGCTTATCTGGCATAGGTGAATAGAAAAAACTTGGATATAGTTGTGTTGTGGAAAATAAATGGGGTGGCTCCATATATTATAGTAAATTTGGGTTTTATCAAAATAATTCAAGTGAGAATGTGAAGGATGATTAAGGAAAAGAAGGTAGTGAATATGGGTAGATCAGCAGGCAAAATTTTTTGTATGGGGGTTCATTTGTGTCTGCACATAGCTGTGTGTAAAGGGGTAGGAATAGTATCATGACATGAGGAACAAATGAACCTAAGTCTGATTGCTGATTTCCCATAGTTAAGTTTCAAACTCACAATTATACATTTTATTAGTCAAAACACCACCGAATTGTAGAAACAAATAAAAAAACAATTATGTCCCCTTGCTTTATATTTAGACAAAAAATGAGAAAAATCAGTGTAAAAGTGATAAACAGATATACAGAAAGAAGATATAGAAACAGAAATGAGAGAATTGATTCTCAATGTTTATTTTAGCAAAGATTAATTCTGTCTAATTTTACAATCTTTCTATGTAATTTAATTTCTGACTACTTTTTCTTCTTTCAAGATGATGGCATACCTTATACATAATCTCCTTCAGCCTGTTACTGCCACAATTCTTAAAAACCGCCTGATAGCTCAGCTGGTAAAGAATTCACCTTCAATGCAGGAGCCCCAGTTCAATTCCTGGGTTGGGAAGATCCCCTGGAGAAGGCAATGACTACCCACTCCAATATTCTGGCCTAGAGAATTCCATGGGGTCCCAAAGAGTTGAACACGACTGAGCAAATTTCATAGAAGAAATCAAAAAAGAAATCAAAATATGCATAGAAATGAATAAAAATGAAAACACAACAACCCAAAACCTATGGGACACTGTAAAAGCAGTGCTAAGGGGAAGGTTCATAGCATTACAGGCTTACATCAAGAAACAAGAAAAAAGCCAAATAAATAACCTAACTCTACACCTAAAGCAATTAGAGAAGGAAGAAATGAAGAACCCCAGGGTTAGCAGAAGGAAAGAAATCTTAAAAATTAGGGCAGAAATAAATGCAAAAGAAACTAAAGAGACCATAGCAAAAATCAACAAAGCTAAAAGCTGGTTTTTTTTTTTTAAATAAGCAAAACTGACAAACCATTAACAAGACTCATTAAGAAACAAAGGGAGAAGAACCAAATTAACAAAATTAGAAATGAAAATGGAGAGATCACAACAGACAACACTGAAATACAAAGGATCATAAGAGATTACTACCAGCAGCTCTATGCCAATAAAATGGACAACTTGGAAGAAATGGACAAATTCTTAGAAAATTATAACTTTCCAAAACTGAACCAGAAAGAAATAGAAGATCTTAACAGACCCATCACAAGCAAGGAAATCAAAACTGTAATCAGAAATCTTCCAGGAAACAAAAGCCTAGGACCAGATGGCTTCACAGCTGAATTCTACCAAAAATTTAGAGAAGAGCTAGCACCTATCTTACTCAAACTCTTCCAGAAAGTTGCAGAAGAAGGTAAACTTCCAAACTCATTCTATGAGGCCACCATCACCCTCATTCTAAAACCAGACAAAGATGCCACAAAAAAAGAAAACCCCAGGCCAATATCACTGATGAACATAGATGCAAAAATCCTTAACAAAATTCTAGCAAACAGAATCCAACAACATATTAAAAAAAATCATACATCATGACCAAGTGGGCTTTATCCCAGGAATGCAAGGATTCTTTAATATCCACAAATCAATCAATGTAATACACCACATTAACAAATTGAAAGATAAAAACCATATGATTATCTCAATAGATGCAGAAAAAGCCTTTGACAAAATTCAACATCCATTTATGATAAAAACTCTCCAGAAAGCAGGAATAGAAGGAACATACCTCAACATAATAAAAGCTATATATGACAAACCCACAACAAGCATTACCCTCAGTGGTGAAAAATTGAAAGCATTTCCCCTGAAATCAGGAACAAGACAAGGGTGCCCACTCTCACCACTACTATTCAACATAGTTTTGGAAGTGTTGGTCACAGCAATCAGAGCAGAAAAAGAAGTAAAAGGAATCCAGATAGGAAAAGAAGAAGTGAAACTCTAGCTGTTTGCAGATGACATGATCCTCTACATAGAAAACCCTAAAGACTCTACCAGAAAATTACTAGAGCTAATCAATGAATATAGTAAAGTTGCAGGATATAAAATTAACACACAGAAATCCCTTAAATTCCTATACACTAACAATGAGAAAACAGAAAGAGAAACTAAGGAAACAATACCATTCACCATTGCAACAAAAAGAATAAAATACTTAGGAGTATATCTACCTAAAGAAACAAAAGACCTATACATAGAAAACTATAAAACACTGATGAAGGTAATCAAAGAGGACACAAACAGATGGAGAAACATACCGTGTTCATGGATTGGAGGAATCATTGTCAAAATGGCTATACTACCCAAAGCAATCTATAGATTCAATTCAACCCCTATCAAGTTATCAATGGTATTTTTCACAGAACTAGAACAAATAATTTCACAATTTGTATGGAAATACAAAAAACCTCGAATAGCCAAAGCAATCTTGAGAAAGAAGAATGGAACTGGAGGAATCAACCTGCCTGACTTCAGACTCTACTACAAAGCCACAGTCATCAAGACAGTACGGTACTGGCACAAAGACAGAAATGTAGATCAATGGAACAGAATAGAATGCCCAGAGATAAATCCACGAACCTATGGACACCTTATCTTTGATAAAGGAGGCAAGAATATATGATGGAAAAAAGACAACCTCTTTAACAAGTGGTGCTGGGAAAACTGGTTAACCACTTGTAAAAGAATGAAACTAGAACACTTTCTAATGCCATACACAAAAATAAACTCAAAATGGATTAAAGATCTAAATGTAAGACCAGAAACTATAAAACTCCTAGAGGAGAACATAGGCAAACCACTTTCACTTTAAAAATAGCAACCAATGATGATCATAATAGTAAATATAATGATTGCAATATATATTTTAAATCCCATGTCTATGCATGCATGCACTATGCATCCATGCACTATGGTTTGTACATGAGCCATAATTTTTAGCATAAAATTCCTTCATTTCTATATATACAAATATATGTAACAAAAATTTACCAATTCAGATGTACACATTAAAACTTTGAATAAAGGAAATGTGCATTGTCTTATCCTTCCAGAATTTTCAAAAACAAAACTAAAGGTTACTGAGGAGTAAATTACAAGAATAATTCATTCTTGAGTGTAAAGAATTTTGTAAGTTAAAAATTAGCTATATAGTATTAAAAATGATATAATTAGTTCTACTTTGCAATATCCATCTATATATAATGAACATAGAGATCTCAAAAGTATCAAGGAAAATATGGCATTATTTGAAAATTAAAAAGTGAAGGAGGACAGTATTTAGAATTATTAAATTTTAACTAATCCTTCATAAAGACTCATCTTGGGTAGATTTAAAAAAGAATTTTTTCAGTGGCTAAAAGCTAGTGAAAAATATGCTCAAGGTCTGATCATGATACAAACCACAAATTTATATCCAAGGATCACAATAATGTTACATAATATCATTTCATTTAAAATCTTGTGGTTTTAAATATTCTTAATTTACATGAAGTTTATGTTTATGTTTTGTGTGTTTGGTGTTAATAATTTATTTTCAAAATTATACTACATGTTGAAGTTTATATTTCATAGCTACCCTCCTATTTTTTTGTCATAGGCTATTTTTATAAATGATTTTCAAAACTTTTATAATATTTAGTAAATGTTAAACTATCAAAGAATGCACTGATATAATACTGATAACTAAATATCAGTATTGTTATTTTACTGTAAAAATGCAATAATTAAATACAGTATCATTACTAGGGTCTACAGCCATAGTACCCTGAACGTGCCCAATCTCATCTGATCTCAGAAGCTAAGCAGGATCGAGCCAGGTTAGTACTTGGATGGGAGACCGCCTGGAAATACCAGGTACTGTAAGGATCAGAAAACAAAGATAAAAGTGTAGAAAAGGAAGAAAGGAAGGAGATTAAATATTATTGTATGTTTTCTCTTATCTTATATTTTACAAAATACTTTTACAATTTTTTTTAAAAAAATGATTGATTATTTTTGACGACACTAAGTCTTTGTTGCTGTGCTTGGCTTTCTCAAGCTGTTGGCTTTCTCATCGTGGTGGTGTCTCTTGTTGCAGACCATGGGCCCTAGGCATGTGGGCTTTGGTAGTCGTGGTACATCAGCTTAGTTGCCCCTCAGCATGTGGAATCTCCCAGATCAGGGATCAAACCTGTGTCCCCTGCATTGGGAGATGGATTCATAACCACTGGCCCATCAGGAATGTCTATAAAACACTTTTATGAATTATTTTCTTAATAATTTCCTCCACCTCCAAACCAAATTATTCCTTTTCAACCTCAGCAACCTCTGACAGGATCATGCATTAACCTCCATACTTCAAGACCTGACTTCTTCCTTTAGATTGCCACTTTTTCCCCTTCCAACTTTGTCATTTCTTTATTCCCAATTCATGTATTTCTTTAAACATTCTTATTTCTGATTTTTTATGCTTATCTAAAGTCTATCCTAAACATATTTTTTCCACTTGTTTCTATATTAACAATCAACTATTCCAGTAGTCTATATGTAAATGCAAGGAAACACTGATCTACTAATGAATACTATCAATCTATCCAACTGCCATGAAATCCAAATGGACAGTAATATACTCTCTAAAAATGAGTCATATGAATGTCAAATGGAGATTCTAACTGGAGAATCTTTGCATTATTTCCTCTAAATGACTAGTGATAGAATGCATAATGCAAGTCTAAAACACCAATTCTGGAACTAAAAGTACTTCTCCATCTCTGAGAAATAAAGATATTGAATGTAAGTAGGTGATGGGAGATGATGGGAGACAAGAGAGAGAGGTGTAAAAGAAAAAAGAGGAAGAAAAATTATAAGGTGAAAGAAGAAAGAGGAGAATTTAAAACCCTAAGGGTCTCTTCTGGAGACAAGGGGCAAGAGAAAACAATAACCTCCACAAGGATACATCCTGCTGTAAGTGGAGGCAAGGAAAATGCTTGTGTAGAAATAGTTGGTGTCTTATTGTCAAATTAAAGGAATAAGACTCAGAAACTTAGAAGAGTGGTGATTTGAATATGTCACCAAAAAAGGTAAGGGAAGAGGAGAATAACATGTTTATTCAAGTTATCTTCTGCACAATATATACAACATGAAAGAAATAATGTCAATTTGCCTTTTTGTTCCCAAAGTGCAAATACTAATTTTTCTACTGAAAGAGAAATATTGCCAGATTAAGTTAAAGAAAAATAATTCCAGCTATGATCTTTGTAAGAAACATCTTAAATGATGTAATGAAGTTAGGATGTAAGGAACACTGGCTGTAGGTGATGCTGTCTCTTTCACCCCCAACCACATCCATCTATTCTCTCCTGGTGTAGCCGTGACTGGAGCGAAAAAGCACGTTGACATCTTCACTCGCAGTTAGAGCCCTGTGTAACACCACCTCTGTGAATGAGATTCAATGGTACATAATTTAGGAGTGGTAGGTGCCATATCTCTGCTGCAGTTATGTCTGAAAAACAAGTTCTGATGGTTGTGTTTGTGGTTACTGGGCATCTCAGTTCAGTTCCTGGGTTGAGAAGATCCCCTGGAGAAGGGATATAGCTACCCACTCCAGTCTTCTTGGTCTTCTCTAGTGGCTCAGATGGTAAAGAATCCACCCGCTATGTGGGACACCTGGGTTTGATCCCTGAGTGGGAAGATCCCCTGGAGGAGGACGGGGCAACCCACTCCAGTATTCTTGCCTGGAGAATCCCATGGACAGAGGAGCCTGGTGGACTACAGTCCACAGTGTTGCAAAGAGTTGGACATGACTGAGTGACTAAGAAGAAGGACTCTCTTCAGTACCTACACCAGGATCAGAATAAAGCAGCAGTGGTTAAAGTAGAAACAGCACACATTTCCTAGATTCCAGGTTATCTCTAGGGTCAAATAACCCTGGAATTAATAGTCTAGCTGTAATTCCTTTCCTTTCCCCACTTATCTTTTCAATCATGTTTAATCACCAAATTCTCTTGATGTACAACAATGATTTTCTGCATTGCAAGTGAAACAAAGAAACCTAATGCACATATACATATATCCTTAAGTCAAACTTTTTTTGGCACTTAATTTGAAGATGCTTTTCATGAAAGTTTGTTCAGAATACTTTCTAATTTAGTAAGAAAACTTATAATTTAGTAGAATAGATTTATATATATGCAAAATTTAATACATACTTATACATGTAAATATATTTGTTCTTTTGTGTATGCATATGAAACCTTTTCAAATAACTTAAATATTTTATGTACTTGTTTAAAATGAGATCTTTAGTTCATCTCCAAAGCTAACACTTACAAGACATATTATCTGATCATAACATATTTTAATTAAAAATAAATGGTCGAATACAGGGCAAAGAATTGCTTGAACAAAGAGTTCTTTCTTCCCAACACAGGGATTGAACCCAGGTCTCCCACATTGCAGGCAGATTCTTTACCAGCTGAGCCACAAGGGAAGCCCTCTTTCCTCAATAACATACATCAAAAATAAACACATAAATAAAACCAGAAAATCTAAATGACCTGAAAATCAATAAAAAGGAGGAAAATGCATGCAAAAATTTATTCACAAATGGGAAACTAAAATGCATCCTCTTTAATCATATTGCTTTTTAAAAGCCAAAACTAAAAATAAATTCTTATTGTGGTCATTCCCGCCACCCCCACCCCCTGCCAACACATAGCACTACTCTTTTTTGACAGAAAGTATCTCTTCTTCCTTCCTCTTTCCTCCCTTCTTTCCTTTCATCCTTTTTATTCCCTCTTTGAAGCAATTTCCTCTGTCTCAGGAAAGGAATCACAATCAGTTCAAACCTGCAAAACCTATGGACCAAATCTGGCCCATCAGTTGCTTTATAGACACACTTTGCCTGACCTGCAGCTTTGCTGCTTTATTTACACACTGTCTGTGACTGTTTTCATATTAAAATAAGTAGCCACAGCAGTCTGTTCAACTTGCAAAGCTCAAAATACTACTCTCTGCCTGAACCTAGAGAATGTCATAGTGAGTGAAGTAAAGCCGACAAAGAAAGATAAATATCATATGATATCGCTTATATGTAGAACCTAAACAAATGGTACAAATGAACTTATTTACAAAACAGAAATTGAGTCACAGATGTAGAAAACAAGCTGACAGTTACCAGAGGGGAAAGGAGAGGAGGGAAGAACTGGAAGACTGGAGTTGACATGAAAGTGAAAGTGAAGTTGCTCAGTCATGTCCGACTCTTTGTGACACGGTGGATTGTAGCCTACCAGGCTCCTCCAACCATGGGATTCTCCATGCAAGAATACTGGAGTGGGTTGCCATTTCCTTCTCCAGGGGATCTTCCTGACCCAGGGATGGAACTCAGGGATTGAACCCAGGTCTCCTGCATTGGAGGCAGATGCTTTAACCTCTGAGCCACCAGGGAAGTCTGGAGTTGACATATACACACTACTATATATTAGTTATCTACTAATAACTAATAAGGACCTAATATATGACACAGGAAATTCTACTTGGTACTCTGTTATAGCCTATATGGGAAAATAAACTAAAAAAGTGAAATAGATATATGTATAACGAGTCACATTTCTTTACAGCAGAAATAAACACAACACTGTAAATCAACTGCATTCAATACAAAGTAATAATAAAGAGAATGTGCCAACCTATGCCTTAAACTGTTGCTGACAATTCTTTTCTGCCTGGTGCTTGGTTTTTATTCTTCCTTTGAGTTAGAACTGAGAGAATTCTGGACAAGAAGACATAATGAAACGTCTGATGGAGGGCTTCTAGGCAGAGTATTTTGTGTTTAAAAGAAAGAGAAGAAACAAGAGGCATGTCAACGGCTTTATATTTCTCAGATTCTTTTCTTGACCTTGCCTCACAGTGTGGGAGCCATGTGACAGTACAAGGCAACAAGCATGAGAAAAAGACCATTATCAAGTCATCATCATCATCAAAAATAATGCCACAGTAAAGATGGCAGATTGATAAAAATAGTGTTTGTCCTTGACTTTATAGTTGCCCTCTTGCCATAGCTTTTGCCTGTCTACATCTAAATATTTTTGTGAAATAGTTTCTTATTTCTACTTTTAGGTCAATATTGATCATCTACTTTATATGTTTTATTATATTATGAATTCCTGACTATAATGTAAACTGAGTAAGGGCAAAGGAAATGACTATTTGGTTTACTATTCCTGGTGCTTGGAATAGTGCCTAAAATATGGCAGGCTCTCAAGTTTTAGTATTTTAAAGACTTAATAATACGTTATGTATTACAACTGTATAACAAGAAATTTGGAAACCTAAAAAATATTGTAATATTTCTTGTGAAGCACGTACTACCAAAATTCCCCCAGGAAATAACTTGAATAGACCAATTCATGCAGAAAAAAATTTTTTAAATATAAATATTTAATATTTCTCAAATAAAAGTTTTTAGTTCTAGCAACCTGCAAACTAGACAGTCAGAAACTTTTCCCACTGCAAATGTCTAGAAATGTCACATACAATTTTAGCATTTCTTTAAGCGTATGGTTTCAAACACAGCAAAATGATGTTAGAAATTTGGTCCCAGGGATACAGAAGAAAGTAAACCTACAGAGGGTCTCCATTGGGAATGGGACAAAGGACTACTCTGGTACCCACATGGGGAAGGATCTGAGTCATGAGAGTATGGGAGATGCAAGTTGAATTTAGAACTTCATGCAAAGCAGGAATCCTCAAAGAACTCTGTAGTTAGTAAAAGGGAAAACCAGGGAAAACAAAGACCTACATACAAGCAAAGAGAGTTGACAGACAGTTCCCATCACTACCTGATCTCTAGGTTGAAACAAATCTCTCTAGATAATTTGTAACCAAGGGCTATGTTTACTTTGTAACCATGGGCTATATCACACATAGTTTTATGCCCCATTTATTGGTACAAGATACCCACATTGAGAAAATGATCATGAAAATCAGTCCCTGAATATTGACACTCCCTAGGCACCCAAGAGAGCAAATACAAAAGCACTGTTCAGAGACAAATAAGTCTGCTGGGGCTTCTCAGAATCCATAGGTTAGTGCTTAGTTAAAATTTCTCATGCTTTTTGCATTTTCTTTCCATCCAGGTCACCACAGAACACTGATCGGGTTCCTTGAGCTATATAGCAGGTTCTCATTAGTATCATAATAATAGCATCAATAGTGTATATATATCTATCCCAATAGTTTTTTCTCTACATCTGCACATCTATTTCTATTTCAAAAATAGAATCCAAAATAAAGAGGATATATGTATACCTAGAGTTAATTCACTTTGCCGTACAGTAGAAACTAATACAACATTGTAAAGTAACTATACGCCAATTAAAAAAAATTAAAAATAAAAATAAATAAAATGTCTAAGTTTAAAAAAAAATAAAATTGCTCATGTTAAAATGTTATAAAGCACATGAGGAAAAATCAGCATTCCCATAAAAGAGTCAATGTAAATACATAAAGGCGGGGGGGAAAACTCAGAAATATGACAAATCTCAAATATAAAATTAGATTATAAACTTCAGCATTCTAAAGTTCCCAGAAAATAATTAAAGAATATTTTGCAACTTATAATTCAGTGAAATAAATATTTACTGTATTAAGTTGAAGATTTTTTATGTTTTATGGGCTTCCCTGATAAGTCAGCTGGTTAAGAATCCAACCGCAAAGCAGGACACCTGGGTTCGATCCCTGGACTGGGAAGATCCCCTAGAGAAGAAACAGCTAACCAATCTAGTAGAATTGCCTGCAGAATTCCATGGACAGAGAGACCTGGCAGATGACAGTCAAGGGGCTCGCAAAGAGTTGGCTCCACTGAGTGACTTTCAGTTACACTTTGAAACCCAAAGGAATGACAGCCAAAATCAAATGTGTCCATTTTTGAAGTAAAGCCTCCAGAAAATTGAAGACCGGTATCAATCATCCTCTCAAGTTCTAACTCAGCTTGGCCTCAGCCCTGGCACCTTTATCCCATCTCCCTGGGGAAATGAAAGAGCTTCCACACTTAGAATCCAGGCTGTTTTCCTGCCCTGAATACAGTGTCTTCGATATAGCAAAAGCAGAATTAGTTTAATAGTAAGTATTCAATGTTTCTTTTTTTAAAAAAAGTTTAAAAAGTTAACAAAATCTGCAAGACTACCACACAAGTGTACCCACATTCACAAAATTTAGAAACACAAGCAAATCCACAGCTTTAAGAAAAGTCACTTTAAGCCAAATTTTGTTAAACAAGCCTGGTATCATATTTGGGTTTGCCAGTAATCAGGGCAGAAAATAGATTTATGCAGTAAATATTTCTTCTTGGACATAGTTGGAGAAAATTTTGATTTTAGTTTTGCCAGAATAGCAAGGTCCATCTTTTTTATTCCTTTTGTTTCTTTCTTTCCCGTTTTACTAATAGTGAACCTAGTTAAATGCCACCATCTGCTTTCTCCGTTTCCTTCTAAACTGCTAAAGGCTTCTGGAGAGACCCACCGATAACTGCTGCTAACATTTTATGGTTTCCAACCTCCTGTGACTCTTTTCAGCTTCCATCTGCCAAACTTTTATTCATTTCTAATAGCCTTTTGGCAAGTCTCTCAAAATATTAATCCATATGTTTTCTCTGTATTCTCTATATTTAACCTTAAAATTCCATATTATAAAATTTTGTAAATTGCCTGACATGTTTTATAAGTAAATACAAATAAAGCATGACAAAAATATCTGGGAATTAATCTATATATTTGCATTTCTTTGTGAGAAATGTTTTCAAATGACATGGATGTTGTACTAGGGCCGGTTTTCTTTAAATATTATAATATTTCTTTAAATATTATATTTATATTATATTTAATTTATCATATTATAATGTATTATATAATTATATTAAATATTAAAAACTAATAATATTTAAATAATATATATTTAACATTAAATAAATATTTCCTTAAATATTAAATAAATTTAAATAAATATTAATCAATTAATTAAATATAAATAATTAAATATTTCTTTAAATATTATAAAAATGATGACAGTTTAGAGAAGATGAATGATTTAGGCTTGTATCACTGCTTGTATATTAAGAGGTTTAGTATGGAATTACACAAATAAAGTTGGGACTTTGTTATTTGTTATTTATAAGCATTCAAAGCATTTCTGCTGGTGGAATTAAATAGATATGACATTTCACTTGCAGTAATCTTGAACATGAATATTATTTTGTAGTCTTACCAATGATAGTTAGCCTGATATTGCTATCTTAGCTAAATAATTTTAGTTTATTTCTAGATTGTATTTTTCCACTTTCGTTATTGGAGTCCCTTACTCTGCAACTCTCCTCCAAGATGCTCCTGCACACACATCCGTGTGTGCACACACACACACACATCTGTTTTATCATGCCTGTTGACTAAAGAACAGAGCAATAATAGGGAAGTGAACCTTAATACATGAAAGTCTGTGCTGCACTTACCCATTGTTTCAGACACTGAATCTCTGTCATACCCCAGATTTTAAAGCTACCAGGATCAACACCCATAAAATCCCCATGGTACTAAGTGTATCCATCTCTATAACAAGCTTACAAATGACCAGCAACAACTTCCAGATAATAAAACTATCCATTCAACAAACCTCTTCAGGAGAGTAAAACCAGTAATTTCTATTATTCTTTTTACAATTGCTCAGGTTTTTATAGTAAAATAAAGGACTTAGAAGGGTATTGAAATGAATGAGTGAGCCCATCTCTGAAATTAAAATCAGAGGTAAAAGCTAAAATTAAAACAAAGACTGCCTATTGACATTTTCTTCTTGTCCAGAAACCCAAGGAAATCCTTGGTATTTTCCTGAGATCTTTCTATAATAGACAGTTTCCTATTTTCAAGACGTAGTTTCCCACTTAAAGGTGAAAGGTGAGAAAATGTCTGTTGCCTTCTTGATGGAGAATTTGTTCAACTTTTGCAAATATTTTCCTAAATTTTACTGTTCTACTTTTATCAACATCATAGACTAGATACACTTCCATTATATCTCTTTAGCTTATTTATTTTTCAGGAAATTTATCTGAGGATATTACTTGAAAGAATTAAAATATGGGGTCTGAAACTATTACACATATTTATATATTCTGTTCCTTTCACATGAGACATTTTCTTTTTACATTTGGTGATTATGTCTTCAACCATATAGAGTATGCTCAAAAATAGGACCTGTCGATGTCTTAAAAATACATTAAGGCCATTAATAAATACTTATTATATTGACTTGATTTTGTTAATTAACTGTTCTGTGATAGTCATTAAAGTAATCCCCAAGGATATTTTCAATTATGACTGAAAGTGAAAATGAAAGTTGCTCAGTTATGGCTGACTCTTTGTGACCCCATGGACTATACAGTCTATGGAACTCTCTAGGTCAGAATACTGGAGTGGGTAGCCTTGCCCTTCTCCAGGGGATTATTCCCAACTCAGGGATCAAACCCAGGTCTCCCTCTTTGCAGGCAGATTCTTTACCAGCTAAGAGACAAGGGAAGCCCAAGAATACTGGAGTGGTTAGCCTATCCCTTCTCCAGCGGATCTTCCCAACCCAAGAATCCAACCGGGGTCTCCTGCATCACAGGCAGATTCTTTACCAACTGAGGTATCAGGGAAAACCTGCAATTATGACTATCAGATACTATTGTAACTTATCAATGATATTTTTAATTTTTTGTCACATCAATTATTTTATTGGAGCATATCTTTATTGAATCAAAGTCTTTTAATTCTGCAGTGCTTTAAAATTTGAAAAAGTTCCACAAACATGATTTCATATAATCCCATAATAATCCTTTCCGCCCCCCCGACCCCATATTTTTCCTCTTCTATTTCCTCTCCCGCTGGTAATGACAGTTTATTCTATGCTTTTCTGAATCTTTTTTATACTATTCATCAGCTTGCTGTATTTTTTTAAGATTCCACATATAAGTGCTATCATATGGTATATTCACATCAATTATTTTTATACTTGTGATATCTGTTATGATGTGACTATGTCATTAATATTTTTAAAATCTCAGAGATTATTTAAGAGCATTGAGAGATCATGACAAAACAACTAGTGGTGGTGAAGAAAATTAAAATCAAATAAGAAACAAGTTAATTAATGGCAAATCTGTATTAATGACAAATCAACACTTTACCAAATGTTGTTTTTAGTATATTGTTAAGTTTAGGTTTCTGTTATCTCTTTATTTCAAAACTGCCACTAAATAGGTATGTATGTGTATTTCTAGTGAAAGTAGCATTTTGATAAAATGTCATCTTCTTTAACTGTAATAAGTCAGACTAGACTCTTTCTTAGAGCTTTAACATCTAATTATGTTCATTGCTTAATGTTTCTCAAGTTACCCATAAAAATTCTGTTTGGTGCACAAGAAAATATTCAATTCATTGTCTAAATTGTTTTTTTCATGGTCTGACATTTTTAGCAGCTTTGAATTACAAGTCAAATTTTTGGCAAAGCTTATATTTAGAGTGTATGCTCAGTCTCTCAGTTATGTCCAACTCTTTGTGACTCCATGGACTGTAGCCCACGAGGTTCCTTTGTCCATGGAATTTTCCATGCAAAAATATTGGAACATAATGCCATTTCCTTCTCCAAGGGATCTTCCCAACACAGGAGCTGAACTCAGCCTATTACCAATGACAGGAATGTGTGTTGCTTTATTTTTTTTTTTAACTTTAGTGACCCTCACTGCTTGTAGATGAGCTAAATGCATTGATTTTTTTCCCTCTCTCAAAGACTGTTATTGTCAGTGGCATATTTGAGTATCTTATTGCCATCTCCATATTATCTAGCCCATCAGAGTTGCTTTGCAATGATTATTATTCTAATAATGTTGAACTCCTTATTGATCTTTTCTTCCACTGAATGTGGAATAGTGAGACATTGCCTCTGAGGGATTAAGGACACATATGTAATCCTGGTTTACCCTAAGTAGCTCTATGTGCTTGAGTGGCACATTTTTTGAGCTTGTAATTTGAGGAATTTACACTTGATACATAATATCAAAGGTTATTCATCAGTTTACCTGGACTGTAAAAAAGGAAAATTAAAAACAAAACTATATTAGGCAATATGAAAAATATGGAGGTGTAATTTGATTTAACTAGTCTTTGACAATTTCTTTGTGGAAGGAAGGTTTGTACTCATGGTGATCAGTGAACCACATGATGGTATGCTGAACAACTAGGGAAGATTCCTTGATTAAAGTTGTCTATGTTACTACCTAAAGTTGATACCTTTTGTGCTTCAATGGTGAGGACTAACTATAATCTATTTTTTTTTTTTTTGGATTGCAAGGGCTGTATGCAATCATCTATGATCTTGTTGCTTTAAAGGACACAATCATTAGCTGAAATAGTTCATTTTTGACTGTGTCCATGATATTTAATAACATTTTTGTCCAATTTTCTTTAAAGGCTAGCTAAGATCTATAAAAACAATTTCAAAGACAGTCATGTGCTACTGTGTTGAAACAGTAAGTTTCTGCGATATAACAGTGTCTGCTCTCACCCATGTGTCTGTTCATAGACCCAGCCCTAGTATACAAAGGCAACTGACATCAATACAGACATTAAATAGAAAAGACAAATATAATGTTAGCATTTATATGTGAAATGTAAAAAAAAAAAAAAATAGTACAAGTGAATCAATTTACAAAACAGAAAGAGTCTCAAATGTAGAAAACAAACTTATAATACCAGAGCAGGAAGTGGGGAGGGATAAATTGGGAGATTGGAACTGACACTTATATGCTTCTATATATAAAATAGACAACTTATAATGACCTACTGTATAGCACTGGAAACATTATTCAATAGTCTGTACTGACCTCCATGTGAAAAGAATCTAAAAATGAGTAGATATATGTTTATGTATAACATTCACTTTGTTGTAAAGCAAACTAACACATTATAAATGAACTATACTCAAATAAAAATTAAAAAAATAGGAACCTAGAGATTGTCTGAAAAGCTGATGAAATATCTACTCAGAAAAATGATAAAGTAATACAGATAAAGCATAATAAAAAAAATAAAAGGCAAAATTATAATAAATTAAAAATAAAGTAATATATGATTGTTATATAAATCAGATAACTTCACAGTAAATCTCAATTTACATCTGACCTTAAAGGCAGATATTTAAGACTTAAGTAATAAACATTACATTAAAAATATGATGAATAAAGCAAAATATTGATTTGTTTTGATTGAAATTCAGACAATTTAACCAAACTTTACAAAAGTGTCTTGAAAAATGATGCAAAACCATGTTGATTATTTTCTTGCAGTCAGTTTCCGTTAGAAGCATGTGGAGATCATTACTGTTGGTTATATATTTTTAATATGTAATAAATACCATTATAGAATAGATACTAATCTTTAAGAAAGAAATTTAATTTAGAAAAGATAAAGGTTGAGAATAAAAGAGTGGGAGAGAAAGAGATTATATTAGGGGCATTTCAACTATAAATAAAATATATTTTTCAGCGGCATTTACTTGGTTAAAAATATATGTATTCTCAAATCAGGAAATTTTTTAAATACTATGAACATATGCAAGGAATAAAATTATGGCTTAAATTACTTAATGATTGTAATAGATAGTTAGAATGAGGTTTCCTAAATAGTATACGGTTAATAGAGCAATCAATAATAGAAACTTAAGTGAAAATAAATTGTAATGGTTGATAATCAACAAATTTTAAAACTTATTAAATCATAGTTATTGAATATCAACCTACATTATGTTTAAGAAATAACTGACCTAGTATTCCTAAGGTAAACTTACTACTCATCATGTCTTACTTGTATTAATGAAAGAGAAGAACATGCAGAGCTCTGGGTTTTGCAGTCATTATAAATTCCACTTCATGAAGATAATGAAACATACTTTGCAGTATAATTAATGGTCATTTTACCTTTGTGTGATCTCAGTCACTTGGCTTGTAGTAGAAGAGCTTATTAGACCTTGATTAAATAGTTTTTACAAGAGTACTGTTCTCTTGGGTCTTGTCTATAGAGCTTAATTTATTCAATTATACTGCATTATTTGAACCATAATTGCACTCATATGCCTCATTAGTATACATGTGGTGCAACAAATGACTCAAAATTTCATCTGATAAGTTATTGGATTGGCCAAAATTTCATATGAACCTTTACATAACATATTATGGACAAACTTGAATGAACTTTTTGGCCAAAACAGTATTTTGAACATTAGTTCACACACATATGCACTCTAAAATTGTTTGTGTTTTTTGTTTAAATGGAAACAAATTGACATATTGTCTATAATATTATATATAGAATGACATTTTTATGATATGTGCGTCATACCACATACAAAGTCTAAACATAATTTTAGATTTTCTGTGCTTTTCTACAAAAACAAATATTGTCAAATTGTTACAGAATCAATTCTTGTCACCTAATTTTACCACAGTTTTTATTTGAATTAAAATAAAAAGGCAATATGGGCTATATATTAGTACGTAGTATCTCATGCAGATTATTTTTACTAAAGTAGACACAAACAAGGAAAATAAAAAGAAGAAAAATGCACTCTAAGTGCTTTGAATTGCCTTATCTTAGAAAAGAAACAGTGATAAGCACTCGCTAATTGCCTTATTTTATCCTTAGGAAACAGAATAATAAAAATGATAGCCCTCGTACAAGGGTGGGGAAAAAATAATGAACCAGAGATAACACAAGCAACATATTAAATTATTCAGTTGTAGGTTAGTAACCATAGAATAAAAAACTGGAATATTACTGACACAAAAGTTTCAAATTTTTAATATATTGTATATATTGTATAATTTCTATTGTTGGTTAAGTTGCTCAGTCATGTTCAACTTTTTGAGACCCTATGGACTGAAGCATGCCAGGCATCCCTGTCCATTATTAACTCCTACAGCTTGCTCAAACTCATGTCCATTGAGTCGATAATCCCATCCAACCATCTCATCCTCTGTCATCCCTTTCTCCTCCTGCCTTCAATCTTTCCCAGCATCACAGGTCTTTTCCATTGAGTCAGTTCAATATTTATTTGATTTCTATTACTGGAAATACATTCTGAAAGATTATATACATATATGTATATATAATAGGATATATATGTAAAACATATAACTTAAAAATAAAAAGTGACAAACTCACACATGTATTTTATTTTAACCTAAAAAATATTAACATTTAAGATAATTTAAGTCTGTCTATTTCAAGATATTTAGAAACCAAATGTAACACTGCTTGACTTGATCTCCAGTATATTGGAGTCATAGAATCCTACTGTAGCCTATTTCTGACAATTATTGGATATGAGACCTTTAACAAGTTGGTTAACTTCTCTAAAGTTGCAATTGTCTCATCTGCAAAATGGGTTAATAAAGGTAATTTCCAGAAGTTGTAGACAACATCAATGATTTAATGTAAACAAAGCACCCCTAAAATGTCAATTGTTTTTATTGTTATTAGTATCATCAAAAAATAAAATATCTTTAAAATTACAAAACATAATTATTTAATATGTAAAAATAAAATAACTTCAGCCTAAATAAAATAAAATTAATGAGAAAAAATGATTTTTTTCTATTGATGTTTACTGTTCATGACTATTTTTAAACTAATTTCAAAAATAATATTAAGGAACTTCTAGGGGAGAGGGAACTAAGATGGGAGAGGAATAGGATGGGGAGACCACTTTCTCCCCCAAAAATTCATCAAAATATCATTTGAACTTCTAATATATTCAAAGGAATATGCTAGCATTAAAATTTTCTAAACATATGAAATTTCATTACAGGAAGCTCTATGTTTTTATTTTTTAATAATATTTTCTACTTCTGAAATTGTGGGGGCTTCAACTGTGGAAAATATGCTGTAGTATTATCTTATGACAAAGATGTATTATACAATAATGGTGAACCAAAAGAATTTATTTAATGTGGTAAAGTGACTATAATTTTTCAAAACCCTTGCCAAAAGTCAAACCCATACCTACTCATTTTTGACAAAGGCTATTTCCTTTAGTTAAAGGAAGATACCCTAGAACAGGAAATGGAAACCGGCTCCAATGTTCTTGCCCTAAAAACTCCATGGCTGTCTGAGGAGGCCTTACAAATAGTGTGAAAAGAAGAAAAGCCAAAAGCAAAGGAGAAAAGGAAAGATATACCCATTTGAATGCAGAGTTCCAAAGAATAGCAAGGAGAGATAAAAAAGCCTTCCTCAGTGAGCAATGCGAAGAAATAGAGGAAAACAATAGAATGGGAAAGACTAGAGATCTCTTCAAGAAAATCAGATATACCAAGGGAAGATTTCATGCAAAGATGGGCTCAATAAAGGACAGAAATGGTATCGACCTAACAGAAGCAGAAGAGACTAAGAAGAGGTGGCAAGAATACGCAGAATAACTATACAAGAAAGATCTTCACGACCCAGATAATCATGATGGTGTGATCACTCACCTAGAGTGAGACATCCTGGAAAGTGAAGTCAGGTGGGCCTTAGGAAGCATCACTAGGAACAAAGCTAGTAGCTGTGATGGAATTCCAGTTGAGCTATTTCAAATCCTAAAAGATGATGCTGTGAAAGTGCTGCACTAAATATGTCAGCAAATTTGGAAAACTCAGCAGTGGCCACAGCACTGGAAAAGATCAGTTTTCATTCCAATCCCAAAGAAAGGCAATGCCAAAGAATGATCAAACTACCACACAATTGCACTCATCTCACACACTAGTAAATTAATGCTCAAAATTCTCCAAGCTAGGCTTCAGCAATACGTGAACCATGAACTTCCAGATGTTCAAGCTGGCTTTAGAAAAGGCAGAGGAACTAGAGATTAAATTGCCAACATTTGCTGGATCATCAAAAAAGCAAGAGAGTTCCAGAAAAACATCCATTTCTGCTTTACTGACTATGCCAAAGTCTTTGACTGTGTGGATCACAATAAACTGAAATTCTGAATGAAATTACCACCTGACCTACCTCTTGAGAAACCTGTATGTAGGTCAGGAAGCAACAGTTAGAACTGGACATGGAACAACAGACTGGTTCCCAATAGGAAAAGGAGTACGTCAAGGCTGTATATTGTCACCCTGCTTATTTAACTTCTATGCAGAGTACATGGCATCCAGTCCTATAATTTCATGGCAAATAGATGGGGAAACAGTGGAAATAGTGGCTGATTTTATTATGGGGGGCTCCAAAGTCACTGCAGATGGTGATTGCATCCATGAAATTAAAAGATGCTTACTCCTTGGAAGGAAAGTTATGATCAACCTAGACAGCATATTAAAAAGCGACATTACTTTGTCAACAAAGGTCCATCTAGCTCAAGGTTATGGTTTTTCCAGTGTTTGTGTATGGATCTGAGAGTTGGACTACAAAGAAAGCTGAGCACAGAAGAATTGATGTTTTGAACTGTGGTGTTGGAGAAGACTCTTGAGAGTCCCTTGGACTGTAAGGAGATCCAACAATCCATCCTAAAGGAGATTAGTCCTGAGTGTTCATTGGAAGGACTGATGTTGAAGCTGAAACTCCAATATTTTGGCTACCTGATGTGAAGAGCTGACTCATTTGAAAAGACCCTGATGTTGCGAAAGATTGAAGGCAGGAGGAAAGAGAGACGACAGAGGATGAGATGGTTAAATGGCGTCACTGACTCAATGGACATGAGTTTGGGTAAACTCTGGGAGTTGGTGATAGACAGGGTGGCCTGGCATGCTGCAGTTCATGGAGTCGCAAAGAGTCAGACATGACTGAGTGACTGAACTGAACTGAACTGAAAAGCTGCATAGACAGAGGAGCCTGGGTAGCTACAGTCCAGTTCGGTTCAGTTGCCCAGTCATGTCCGACTCTTTGTGAGTCACAAAGAGTCAGACACAACTAAGTGGGTGAGCACACACATACACAGAGCATATTAATATTTAATTAGCTCAATAACTTTTCTACATGTATAGAAGACTTCCCATATGTTATTTCTTATATGATTCACTTAAAACTTCTAAATCAAAGTGACTTTAACCCATATAAACAGTGCTCTAAATAAATATTATCTTTAGAGTCATGAATATTTGACATATTTGATATACAGGTACATCAAAATAAGAACAACGTGCAAATTATTCTGCTTCTGTTCATCATAAATGATCCACAGAATTTATACAAAGTACAAACACTGTAAATAAATGCAAGCCAAAATATAATTGCCAAGGATGATGATATAATCAACCCAAAAGTCTTCAATCTAAGAAGCAAATATGGAGATTTGTTCCTTGTTCAAGGTAGAGGATTAGAGGTCTCAAGTTGTTTCTGCAGTGTGAATACTTTGAATGGTTGTGGAAGTCTCTAAATTGATCAAAAGTGGCATAGGCATTAGGTTAGTTGCACAAATGACAAAATTCAAGAAGTCCTAAATACAGCCATCAGATAAGAGAAAGAAGATTTTTGTTCTCTGGCAGGAGAAGAGGAGTGCATATCCTTTTACTTCACCATCTTAAACCTATCTCTAGACATATATGCATTATTGATACTATGTATACAAAAGTAACTAATGAGAATCTATGGTATTGCACAGGGAGCTGTACTTAATGATCTGCGGTGACCTAAGTGGGACGGAAAACAATAAAGAGAAGTATATCCTTGGCCATCTTTGGTAATTTAAGTGTGGTGAGTTGAGGAATTTGTTTCCAGGTGGCTCAGTGGGTAAAGAATCTGTCTGCAATGCAGGAGATGTAGGAGTTGTGGGTTTGATCACTGGATTCGGGAGATCCTCTGAAGAAGGGCATGGCAAACCACTCCAGTGTTCTTGCCTGGAGAATCCCCTGGACAAAGGAGCCTGGTGGTCTATAGTCCATAGGGTTACAGGGTTGGACACAATTGAAGTGTCTGAGCATGCACACATACTGACTTTTCAGCTAGTAGGCATGTGAAGGGCTTCCCAGGTGACTATCGGTAAAGCACCCACCCACAAGTGCAGGAGATAAGAGATGTGGGTTGGATCCCTCAGTAAGAACGAGCCCCTGGAGAAGGAAATGGAAACCCAGTCCAGCATTCTTGGCCTGGTTGGTCCCATGGACAGAGGAGTCTGGTGGTCTACGGTCCATGGAGTCACAGAGAGTCAAACACAACTGAATCGACTTAACACAGGCATGTGAATTCTTAACTTGTGGATATTATATCTGAATGCATATTGGAGTATTTGTGCAACATAATATGTTGTGTACATTTACAAAGTATTCACATAAAGATTCATGAATGTTAAACCACTTCCCTAATGATACAAATTATGATCAATAAATGAAATATTAACTCAGTTTAATAGTGTATTCTGACAGAAGTAGAGCCACTTTTCTTCCTGTGTCCTCAGATGCTCAGCTTGGTCTAACTCTTTGCGACTACATGAATTATAGCCCATCAGGCTCCTCTGCCCATGAGATTCTCCCAGCAGGAATGCTGGGGTGAGATGACATTTCTCCTCCAGGGGATCTTCCCAACCCAGGGATTGACATGTCTTCTGTGTCCTGCATTGGTCAGAAGATTCTTTACCAATAGCACCACCTGGGAAGCCCTTTCTTCCTCTAACCAGATCCTAATAAATTTCAAGATTGCTCTCCTAGGGTTTCCACAATTCAGGAGCCTATGGAGCTTGAACATGGAAAACATGGTCCGCTAAAATTATTTCAATTTAACCAATGCAATTGTGTATTGCAATGACAATATCTGCTGTTTGTTTTGGAATGAGATTTACATGACAGAATTTCTGAATTTTAGTTCCATAAGAAGTAAGCCCTTATAGAAATCTAAAAAATGTTATTGTGATTCTGTATCTGCAATGAAAAAAGAAACTGCCTCTTGTAGGATTACTAGTGGACACACAGAATGGTCACTGAAATAAATAAAGTTTAAAACGCTGTTGTCTGTATGTGTTTGGTCGCTCAGTCATGTCTGACTCTTTGTAACTCCATGAACTGTAGCCTGCCAGGCTCTTCTGTCCATGGGTGGGATTTCCCAGGCAAGAATACTGGAGTGAGTTACCATTTCCTCCTCCAGGGGACCTTCCTGACTCAGGGATCAAATGCACATCTTTTATGTCTTCTGCATTAGCAGGTGGATTCTTTACCTTTGTGCCTTCTGGGAAACCCCTAAACCTCTTAACTGACTCTAATCCAACATAAAAATAAACCACATATACCATAGACATTTTCAGTTTTTTAAAAATAAATCCAGACCACTTAGTTGGAATTTTATTGTCTGATTTTGGGAACAGAGTGAGAAAGGCAAAACTGCATCCTCATGGAAGCAATTTGGATGCTGTCAGCAGTCTGAGATATGACTGCAATGTCACAGGTGATTAGATGACAGTTTTTCAAAGAGCAATTTCCTTGTGCTAATCAGTTTCAGCTGCATAACAAAAAATAGACTGTATGTTTTTAACCACAGGAATTTGTTTCTAACAATTCTGGAAGCTGGAAGCCCAAGATCAAGGTGCCATCAGGATCACTCTTTTGCTGTGGAGTCTGGGTTGCAGAGAGCTGTCCTCTGTCTATGTCTTCATATAGTCTTGTGTGTGTGTGTGTGTGTGTGTGTGTGTGTGTGTGTGTGTGTGTGTGTGTAGGTGGAGACAGAAATGAAGCTAGCTTTTAAAAGGGCACTGATTTCATCATGAAAGCTTTAACCTCATGAGCTCATTTAAACCTATTTATCTCATAGGTTTAGCTCATTTAAACCTATTTATCAAAGGCCAAGTCTCCAAATAGCACTACTTTGGAGATTTTAACATCTATATAATTTTCAGGAGACACAGTTCAGTCCATAGCCCTCCTGGAAGTGTTACAGCCAGAAATGTGAATAAAAGAGAAACGTTTGGGGGAAAAGAAAATTTGACATACAGGTAGGCATCCCACTGGAACATGTTACATATTGCACAAAGTTAGCAAACGAGGTGACAAATATCCTCTACTTATAAAGGACATAGAAAGGAATCTTTAACTTAAATATTTGCCTATATTAGTTACCCAGGCTTGGGCTCTTTGTCCATCATTGTATGTTTTAAAGACTAGACAATAACTGGTATTCAATATCAGGAGTATATCACCATGTCAGTTGGAGGTTGATTAGTAGATTAATCAGCCTGTCACGTTAAAAAAAAAATAAAATTCCCTGTCTTTGCCTATTTTTTCCATTATGTTCCCTCCTAAAAATATATTTAATGTATTCATTTATATCTTCCACTAAAGGAAGCAGACATCACTAAAGAGATTTTTTAAAATTATATTTAATCTTGTTTAACAAATTATGATAATAAAAAGGTCTGCATCTAGGGCTGCCAGATTTAACAAATAAAACACAGGACACCCAGTTACATGAATAGTAGCTTTAACTGATAAATATATGTAATCCAGTGAAAAAAGCTGAAGAGGAGACCAAACTGAAGAAGTCCTGAAAAAATCATTACAGGATTCAAGATAAAATAAATGAATATATGACATGTTCTGTCTATACAAGCAGCCTTACTCATATCTTACTTTTTATAATATTGTGCCCTTTATAATATTTTAAACTTAAAATTAATGATCAGCATTAATTTTGAAAACAGAAAATAAGTCAGTATTCTTCAAATAGAAAAGAATCTGTCTTAAAGCATTTTTGTACTATGCAAACTTTTGTGAATATGAAGCTGTTGTAACAGAAATGAAGCACCTAGAAAAACTTGCTGATACTCAGAGAGTCATGAAGTAATCTTGTCACCAACATATTCCTAAATTTATGTTGTATTTTAGACTTTGAGTAGGCTAAATTGAAGAAATATGACAAAAATTGAAAAGCAAATAAACAGAGGACAAGGAGAATTGACAAGAGTCCAAGTAATTCTTATTGTTTGAATTATAAAACCAAAAATATACTTGATTTTAGATCTGCATCTGTAAGCGAGTGAGGTGACATGACAAATAGATCTGACATTACTTGTTTTATAAGCCATCTTGCATGTCAGAATTCCTGTGGCGAAAGCGCAGAAGCTGAAGTGGACACGGGGCCACAGAAGAAAATAAAGTGTGCCTTTAGCATTTACAATAAGTGAAAAGCCAGCATTTCTTGACCCTTTGTTCCACACTTGGGAAATAGGCGTAAGGTCTCTTATACTTGGGATGGCATGAGGACACTCCCAATGAGGAAGCCTCTTTTATAATTACTCAACACATCTGGGTGTTACTGAGTGCCTTAAAGGTCAAGACAATGTTAGCTGTAAAGGTTAAGAACCCAACATACTTGAGATGGGAGGGACAGAGGAAAATTATTTACCATTAGGGAAAATGAAACATTGAAACAACAATAAAAGAATTAATTGTGTTACAGAACAAAGTTAAAGGATATTTGAGAGGGGGAAAAATGGCCACAAAAGAGCATGTAAAACAACATCAGTAAGTATGTATTTGCTTTAACTTGTCAATCATTTTCTGTATTTAAAAACATTTGCAATATCAAGATCTGGAAGGTACACTATTTGGACTAATTTGATCATTCCATTATACTTACAAATAATGGCACAATTATTTCTAAATATGTGTTTCTAAAATAATACCACAGTAGAAATATTTGTTCACAGTAGAAAAATTAGGCAATGAAAAGAATTATAAAGAAAGAATAAAGGTAACATTCAAAACAGCTTTCACTATTTGTATAGAATTTTGTCACAATTAATCAACTAGATTTTTATAAATTCTATTATAACCTACTATAATCATTATACTTTGATCAAACATTAGCATTTTATGTGGTGAATATGTGGCACTAACAGTAACTATGAAGCAGTACTAATATCAATATCTCTATTTTATTCAGGAAGAAACTAAGATTCAGGGTTTATATTTAAATCCAAGATGCTTAATTTCTATACCTGTACTCTTTATATTTATGTTACCTTACCTATGGTTAATTTAGTATAACTTCCAATGAAAGATATTACTAACTTAAAAATATGAAGAATGTAAGATTCAACAGATTTTGTCTTATATACATCCAAAGATGCCATACCAATTTATTCCCTTAACTTTATAAGAGTCCATGAAGGTTCATTTTCTCTGCTAGTAGTGGAAATTAAAATTAAGAGAAAAATTTTTGCTGAAGAACAGCCAAAAAATGGCTATTGGGTAATTTTTTATTTTTCCAATTATTAAAAGGGTTTGAACATATTTAGAATACTTTTAATGATTGGAGAAAATAAACGTGTAAAATTACACTTACATATCTATGTACCTTCTGCATCTGGAGGGAAACTTAAAAGAAGGTCTGCATTCAGAAAACTAGAGTCAAAGCTGTGGTGAACTCCATCAACAAAGTCCAGAAGTCATTGGCCCTTGACCTAGTTGACAAACGTGTGAAGCTGCTGGTGTCCACATTGCCCATGACTTTGTGTTTCAAAAGGAATCAGTCTATAAATGTCCCATAGGGCTCTGGAAGCCTTATATTTTCAGAAATTGAAGAGGACAGCATCACTGTCCAGGATCTCAACCAGGATCCTTCACAGACAACACTGGAGAAGGAAAGCTCCAGGTAACCAAGATCCCTGAGACTACTTCCTGACACTCACCTATGACCAGCACCTAGAAAATAATAATCTTCAAGAGGAACAAGGGATCAGATCTTCATCCAGAAGAAAATATGGCAGCTCCTTGACAACTGGAAGCCCTGCCATATGTGGGAAATATTTAGCTTGTCCTGAAGGGCAAAGACATTCAAATACTGATTCTCAGGTTTACATGGATCAATGGAGGGGGTTGAGGGAATGCCTGTGAATTTGAGAATCACACTCAAGTGACTTGGGCAGGACTCGTACCATCTCATTCTTTGCTGGGAGTCTTCTGTGTTCAGTCCCTCCTCAAACTGCTCTGGTGGAGTTCCTTATCCTAAGAGAACAGAGCTCACCTCTAGGCCTTGCTCTGTTCCTCTCCCCTCATGCCGCAGGGAATCTTATCAGCTTAACCCAGGATCTGGTCAAGTCTGGTTGTGACTCTCAGAGGAGACCTGGTTCAGAAAACTCTGGATTCAACTCAGATCCAACCTAAGTCCATGATAAGGACTGCTCCTTTCCTCAGCCCATGGTGGCACATTGAATTTTAATTTGCTCTTAAAGTCAAACTTTCTATTTATTTAGAAAATTTGTGTGCATATGTATTTGTACACATATGGCTTAATGGCTATCTGTTTATGAGTGTCTGCATATGCATGACTTGCCCATGATATGACTGAAGGTGACTCATACCAACTCAAGAACACCAATAACTAAATGTTCAGTAATTTCTGCAAGCCTGTTGTCTGGTAGTTTAAAATCAGTCATTTTCGGGGGTATTTACCTAAGAGAAAAGAATAGAAAACAATGTTTTCATCTCCCTGGAGTGTTCCTGTCCTTAAATATTATACATTATTTTACAGATGAAGAAATTGAGACTCCAAAATTACATTGCTAGTTAATGTCTGAAAAACTAAACATTGAATACTATCTCTGAATGTAAGTCAGTGTTTTTATCTAGAAAAATAAATTTCTCTTACCTATGAAATTCAAAATCATTGACTTATTTTTCCTCAAAATTAATTCAATACCTGTAGCACCAGTGTTTAAGTTTGGGTTTCTGATGCCTTGCTTCAGTGAATAGAAGCAGGGGTCTTTGAAAAATATCTCATTCTAGAACTAGGACAAGGAATTTACAAGATAAGCCTGTAAGGCATGTCAAAAAGCAAGTGCTAATGAAAAAAAAATTTTTTGAGGGCATGTTAAAGTGACACAGGTATTAACTGAAATAACTGCCAGTGGCCAAAGCTAGAACAGTTTGAGCAAATAAAAAGAAATATCATAGAATTAGAGTGTCCCAATACTCATAGCACACTACTGACAATACCCAAAACATGAAAGCAACCTAAGTGTCCATCAAGAGATGAATGGATAAAGAACATGTGGTACATATATACAATGGAATACTATTTAGCCATAAAAAAGAATGAAATAATGCTATTTGCAGTAATATGGATAAACCTAGAGATTATTATACTAAGTGAAGCAAGCCAGAAGAAGAGAAATATATGATATTACATATGTGGAATATAAAAAATGATACAAATGAACTTGTATAAAAAGCAGAAATACACCCACAAACATAGAAAACAAACTTATGTTTACCAAAAGCGAAAGGGGGGAGGGATAAATTAAGAGTTTGGGGTTAACATAAACACACTACCACATGTGAAATAGATAAACAAGGACCTAATGTATAGCACAGGGAACAAAGATTAATATGTTTTAATAACCTATAAAGGAAATTAATCTGAAATATATATATACATATATATATATAGTTGTTATTATTGCTTAGGTGCGAAGTCGTGTCCAACTCTTTTGCAGCCCCATAGACTGTAGCCTACCATGCTCATCTATTCATGGGATTTCCCAGGCAAGAATACTGGGTCAGGTTGCCATTTCCTGCTCCATGGATCTTTCCAACTCAGGGATCGGCAGGTGGATTCTTTATATATACAAAAAGCAGAATCACTTTTTTGTACACCTGAAACTAACATGGCGTTGCAAATCAACTATAATTTTAAATTTTTTTTAAAAATGACAAAATATATATTCGTGAGTCCATACTGATTGGATGGTTGGTTGAATACATTAAAAATAGAGATGGAAAATACTCATTCCATACAGAAAAAATCCAAATAAATTATGCAGAAAATTATGCATCTCTCAAGAAAATAGAGCCCTCCTTTAGGCATGGGCTACTTACAGTGACATCCTTTCAAAGAGCATAGGATGGAAAGGTGAAAGAGTAATTTTACTATGAAGAAAAATGAGCAACACTACTTCACCCAGGTAACTAAGTTAAACGTTACAAGTGACAAGTCAAGCTAATAGATGTGAGGAAATGGCATTTGGCCTCTGCTGTTTTCTTCCCTTCAAAAAATCACCATATCCTAACAATAAAGAAACATTAGGCGATCCCAAATTTAGAAGTATTCTACAAAGTACTCCTCCAGTTATGAAAGTCATCAGAAACAAGGAAAGTCTGAGACACTGTCACAGTCTAGAGAAATCTGCAGAGTCATAACAACCTGGTTGGGATTGTGAAACAGAAAAGGAATATTAGGTAAAAACTAAGGAAATCTGAATGAAATGTGGGCTTTAGTTATTAATGACAGCAAAATATCAATAATGTATCATGTCATTAGTTGGAACAAATTCAGCACACTGATGTGAGGATATAATATGTTAACAAAAGGAAAATGGTAAATGATATATGGAAATACTCAATACAAATTTTGCAGCTTTTCTGGGAATCTAAATTGTTGTAAAATTAAAAAGTTATTTTAAAACATCTCTTTGGGGTTAACATTATATTAAACAAACTTTAGCTCTGAAGTTTTGTTTATTCTTTTGCTTATTTTCTTTTATTATTGTCATCAGCTAGGGCTATATGTGGCAGTAAATGTCATACAATAATGGACAAAAGAGACATGGGTTCAATCCCTGCATTAGGAAGATCGCAGGAGGAGGGCGTGGCAACCCATTCCAGGACAGGGGGGCCTGGTGGGCTACAGCCCATGAGATCGCAGAGAGTCGACTTGATTGAAGAGACAGTGCGCACACACACACACACACACACACGTCTATTTTGAAAGCTTGATTCTCACCTCTAAGATCACTTGTAAAATAAGAAGGAAAACACTAAAAATGAATCACGCAAGATGAGTACTGCTAAGACTTGGGTTGTTTGGAAATTTTGCCAATATATATCAATATATGTTTCCCAGATAGGTAACCTAATTAGATTCCTTGCAATTTAAAAGACTGAAGGAGCTTGTTAAAATCAAAGTTAATTTTTCTGAAGTAGAAAATTTAGAAAAGAGTTTTTATTTAGCTAACAATAGGGAAAAATATTAGAATAATCTATAATAAAATAAAAATATATACACCAGTTTTTATAGAGGTCATTGTATATCTTCTATAATAGAAAATAAAATAATTATCCAAGAACTACTTTCAAATTATATCTAACAAGCTTATAACGGCAAATTTTCCTTAACTTGAAAATTCAAAAGAGTAATTTATGTCAGGATAGGCATTGCTCAGAAGTGTCTAGCTATCTCTTTTACAATGAACTTCCTTTTACTATCTGAAATAGGGAAAATGACATAAGTACACCATAATCATTGCAGTTTGAAATTATAAATTGGGAGAAATGAATATTAGCTACAGATCCTTTACTTCTCCAGAAACTGCAGCTGCAATCAGTCAGTAAAAGTAGACTACTAAAAACTGAATTAATGGTACTCAGTGACAGTAGAGCACAACAAGATTGGTAGCTTAAAAGACTTTAATTTAGGCTCAAGTCAATTGTCACAGGAAAGAGAAAGGGAATATTTTTGACATAGAGAGTAAGCATCAATACCCTGTAACAGCTGAAAAGTGAACTTTTCGGAAAGGAAATTTTTATTTTGCTTTACTACAATAAGCCAGGATGATGGAAGCTCGTTATTTTTTTTTTTTTCTTATTGCAAACTATTACAATGACTCATAATAAAAGTTATTTTATTCAGTATTATATGTTCTAGAGTGCACAACAAAGTCTTGATGATTTTATGCATTTAGGCATATCTATACAGTTTAACAAGTGTAAGCAAGACTGAGAAGCCTGGTGTGCTGTAGTCCATGGGGTCACAAAGAGTTGGACACAACTGAGCGAGTGAACAACAACAACAAAATACCTTTTAACAATCATTTTTAGCTTTTATTATTTATTATAATGATTGCTAAACATTTGTTTTATGAGCCCGTTTAAAAAGCATTGGTAATAAATTCACTCATCTCTATCAACATAATTGAGAACTACATGGTTGGTAAAGTTATCAGAAAGCAGTGTCATAAAATATATTTATTTTCTAGACCTCATATTAAAAGTGAAAAAGTTTGCAGGTGTCACATGTTGTTTATGAACAGACAGACACTGAATATTAATGTACTATTCTTTCCTCTAAAGAAATTCCAGAAATAAATAATGTTTAGAAGTAATATTTCCTGACATGGACCAAGTTCTTCTTAAAATTGTAGGAAATCAGAATTGCAAGAGAATTTTCAAGTTTGACATTCCAAAAATAAAACAACAAAGTCAATTTTTAAAACTCTAAAAAAAAAAAAAAAATCACCTTTCACTATGTAGGTCAGACAGGCCCAATCAAATTTGATAATATATATGCTAGGTTTAAAATTAATAATGGGATTAGTAAGGGTCACCTTTCATTCAGTTCGGTTCAGTTCAGTCACTCAGTCATGTTGGACTCTTTGCGACACCATGGTCTGCAGCACGCCAGGCCTCCGTCTCCATCACCAACTCCCGGAGCTTGCTCAAACTCATGTCCATCAAGCCAGTGATGTCATCCAAACATCTCATCCTCTGTCGTCCCTTCTCCTACTGTCTTCAATCTTTCCGAACATCAGAATCTTTTTCAGTGAGTCAGTTCTTAGCATCAGATGGCCAAAGTATTGGAACTTCAGCTTCATCATCGGTCCTTCCAATGACTCTTCAGGACTAATTTCCTTCAGGACTGACTGGATTGATCTCCTTGCTGTCCAAGGGACTCTCAAGAGTCTTCCCCAATACCATAGATCAAAAGCATCAATTCTTCAGTGTTAACCTTCTTTATGGTCCAAATCTCACATCTATACATGACTACTGGAAAAAACATAGCTTTGACTAGACAGACCTTTGTTGGCAAAGTAATGTCTCTGCTTTTTAATATGCTCTCTATGTTGGTCATAGCTTTTCTTCCAAGGAGCAAACATCTTTTAATTTCATGACTGGCTCTAGTCACCGTCTGCAGTGATTTTTGAGCTCCAAAAAATAAAGTCTGTCACTGTTTCCATTGTTTCCCAATCTATTTGCCATGAAGTGATGGGACTGAATGCCATGATTTTTGTTGTTTGAATGCTGAACTCTAAGCCATCTTTTTCACTCTCCTCTTTCACTTTCATCAAGAGGCTCTTTAGTTCTTCATTATAAGGGTGTGTCATTGGCATATCTGAGGTTAATGACATTTCTCCTGGTAATCTTGATTCTAGCTTATGCTTCATCTAGCCCAGTGTTTCACATGATATGCACTGCATAGAAGTTAAATAAACAGCCTGACAGTATACAACCTCGATGTACTCCTTTCCAAACTGGTTCCCTTTTGGAACCAGCCTGTTGTTCCATGTACAGTTCTAACTGTTGCTTCTTCACCTGCATACAGATTTCGCAGGAGGCAGGTCAGGTACTCCCATCTCTTGAAGAATTTTCCAAAGTCAAAGGCTTTGGTGTAGTCAGTAAAGCAGAAGTAATGTATTTCTGGAACTCTCTTGCTTTTTCTATGATCCAATGGATGTTGACAATTTGATCTGTGGTTCCTCTGCCTTTTCTAAATCCAGCTTGAACCTCTGGAAGTTCTCGGTTCACGTACTGTTGAAAGCTGGCTTGGGGAATTTTGAGCATTACTTTGCTAACGTGTGAGATGAGAGCAGTTGTGAAGTAGTTTGAACATTGTTTGACATTCCCAGTCCCATCTTTGGAATTGGAATGAAAACTGATCTTTTCTAGTCCTGTGGTCAATGTTGAATTTTCCAAATTTGTGCATATTGAGTGCAGCACTTTAACAGCATCATCTTAAGAATTTGAAATAGCTCAGCTGAATTTCATCACCTACACTAGCACTGTTTGTAGTGATGTTTCATAAAGCCAACTGTATTGCATTCCAATGTGTCTGGTTCTCAGTGAGTGATCACACCATCGTGGTTATCTGGGTCATTTAGATTGCTTTTGTATAGTTCTTCTGTGTATTCTTGCCACCTCGTCTTACTATCCTCTGCTTCTATTAGGCCCATACCATTTATATCCTTTATTGTGCCCATCTTTGCATGAAATGAAACTATGGATGGAGATTTGTAACATTGTACAGGAGACAGTGACCAAGATCATCCCGTTAAAAAGAAATGAAAAAATGGAAAATGATTGTCTGAGGTAGCCTTACAAATAGTTGAGAGAATAAGAGAAACTAAAGGCAAAGGAGAAAAGGAAAGGTATAACCATCTGAATGCAGAGTTCCAAAGTATAGCAAGAATAGACAAGAAAATCTTCCTCAGAGATCAATGCAAAGGGTCAGTTTTAGAGATAGTAAAGTGCTGAATACCCATTTTACACAGAAAAATGTATTAATCTCCAAGCCACTCAGATAGAAAGGTTTGATAACAATGTTTACATTCATACATGCCATCTCTGATTGTGAGCTAAATAGGGTTCCTCAAGCATTCTATTATATTTAATTAATATTTGTTATTCCATAATGCATGAATTGAATCTCCTATGGATGAAAATGAAAAATCCTCTCTACTATGCAGAATAATATTAACAAGAAGAAATTCAGAACAATGTTTTTTAGGGATCTTAGCATCTAGTGATCTAATTTCACAAATGAAGCATCTGAAGCTTAAAGAAGTCAGATTTGTGTCCTTGGAAATCTGCTTAGGCTATATTATGAAAGTTTGTAAATCTGTGCTTATATTAATTACTATAGATATTGCCTTTCTATTTGCCATTCACTGCCAAGTACAACTCAAATTTGCAAGAAAGGATTACCAAGTAATGTCTGTATTGGAGTGCCAGCTAGTTGACATTCCTACTGAGAGAATTACACATATTGCATGAGTTATAACAATGATCCTATATATTTTTCATAGGGAAGCTAAGTAATTAATTTCTAACTTGGAAATGATCTTTTAAAGTTACATTACATAGCAGCTGCCCTCTTATAATGTTATCAATTATCTTTTCTTTCTCTGCATAACTATTTATTCTGAAATAAATCAGTTCTAAAACAATTCTGATGATGAAAAATTTCAGTTTTAGCAATAGTAAGGGAAACAATGTATTTGGAGATATATTTCAGCATCCAAAACAAGTATAGATAACCTGTAAAGTTTTTGTAAGTCTATAAGTTCTATACATCTTCTTACTGTAATGATTGGGCATGATGTTTTCCCATTACCAGCACTCACAAATAAAGGATGATAGAGAGGTAGACAGATAAAGGGCTAGATAGTTAGATCAGTGTCTGAAATGTTTGAACTTATGATAGACATCATTATTTTGATAGAAATGCTTATTTTTATGATTTTTTATGAAGGAAAGTGAGATATCAAGTTTACTTAGAAAATATAAGTATCTACTTTAGTGAATAGGGGAAAGAATGACCAGATCAAGGAAACCTTGAGAAGGAACTGAAAACTCTGTGAAGAGATTCTAGATCTTTGGAAGACTTTATATTCTTCGAATAACTGGAGAGAACCCTGAAAAGAATGAGTTCAGCAAAGTGGAAACTTATGTTCGGAAAAGATTAAACTGGAGACAGTACATCACAGTAATTCAGAGTACTTGCTCTGGAACCACACACCACCTGAGTTTAACACTGAGTCCTTTCACTTACTGCTGTGATATTTGGTGTTCATGTAATACATCATGTCTCAGTTTCCCCATCTGTAAAATGAAATAGCATCCCTTAGGGTTACTGTGAAAAATAAATTAGTCAATACATCTAATATGCTAGAAATTGTGCTCAGTGCATCACAAGTTCTCAAAAAGAATGTGATCTTGTTTTTCTTCACTTTGTGCTAGTTTTCTTGACAACAAGCTTCCTATGCTAATGATATTATGATGAAAGTATATGCAGAAAAGTAATAATAATTAGAGGCATAGTATGGTTAGGGAAAGTATTCTATCTACTTTCATTGAAAAGTGTCTAAGAAAAAAAACCCTACATTTTCATGAATTTTTGCTACTATCCTTCTAGATGAGAAGTGGATTATATCAATTAGATGCAGAAGCAAAAGTCCTGAAAAGCAGAATGGAGGCAAAGATCACTGCACTTGGGCATGTGATACAGTTAGACTCTGCATGCTATTTCCTGATATCCAGCTTTGTAGATGTCAGAGGCAAATTAGCTATGAGAACCCAGAAACAGTGCAGTGGCTTCAGTACTTACTGACATTTTAATTATGGAATCCCAGGTCTAAACTTGACACCAGTACTCCAGAGACAGTTTTGTATGACATTCTCAGTATCTACTTGCTTGTACTAAATCTTTCTGCTAGAAATACCTAAAGTAGTTTCTGATTTCAGTATCAATTGTGAATGACACTGTGCTTGAGTTCATCAGTAGATGAGCGTGAAACCACCAGAAACAGAATGGCCATGGCCACTGTAATGAAATCAGGGTCAGCCCTGTAGTGAAAATGATTTAAACTGTATGTTCTTTGTCAAGAGATGTCTATCTCTTGAAGGCTATGCTGTCCCAGCCCTAAAATAGTGAGCAGTATAAAAATGCCCTATTGGTCTGTGATAAAAAACAACAGCAACAACACACACAGATATATAAATAAATATAGAAGATAGATATATTAATAGTAGGCAGATTGATGATAGTTGGGCGGATCAATGCTAGATAGACATATTGATAGATAGATAGATATAGTAGATTGATGATGGATAGACAGATTGATTGGTTGAGATAGATACCCAGATAAATCCCCATAAGTCTGAAAAATATGACCTAAGGTATTACAGTGCAGAGCCAGTGTTCTTCACTCCATTTCTAGACCCAAGTGAGTTTATGGGCACAGAACTCTTTTCATGAACAGAGAACAAATATTCTCAGAGGAAGAATATTCTGACATTGTCAATCAGGCTAGTGTGACTTGTGGCCACTTACTAAAGTCAACATGTATGGTAGAGGAAAAAAATGTTCAATTTAGAGGGTTTGCGTTCATGGACTTTGAGTTGATATGACTATCTGATAGAGAGTCAGTGTGATTTGTCACTCAGGTGGAAAGCTGAAGGAGGCAGAGGATAACTGAGTATGTCTCAAAAGGTTCTAGAGTACTTGTGAGTTCATCCTGTGCTTATTTACCTGCTTTACATATGCAAATACAGATCGACCACATTTGGAGCCTGGTGGAATATCTGCATTGACTCATTGTGCTAAGAGAGCTTTGCAAAAGCCCCATTCCCTGTTTATTAAAATAATAATAGTCATACAATACCACATCTATCATGAGTTTCAGAGATTAATGCTAGTCTCAAGGACTTAAAATGTTGAAGGTTTAGTGGTCCCTACCACTTCTATGGGCTTCCCTGGTGGCTCAGACTGTAAAGCGTCTGCCTACAATGTGGGAGACCTGGGTTCAATCCCCGGGTCGGGAAGATCCCCTAGAGAAGGAAATGACAACCCACTCCAGTACTGTTGCCTGGAAAATCCCATGGACGGAGGAGGCTGGTAGACTACAATGCCTGGGGTCGCAAAGGGTCGGACACGACTGAGTGACTTCACTTCACTTCACCACTTCTGTAAACTTTTTAACTTGTTTAACTCATGTAGAAAACTCATGAATCTTGGAGAATACAAATGGATTATTAAAAGTATAACTGACATTAGCTCTAACCATGAATAGATTACTGATATAGTCTCTTTACTTGACCAAATCAACACAGATCCTGTCATCTTTTATGAGATTTCCAGACTAATAATTTATATTATTCCAGATTAATAATTCATATTATATACACATACTATAAACAACTTGTTTTCAACTGACAGGAGTGGCAATATTTCTTCCTGACTCACTTTAGGTTTCTATCATAACCTAATTTGCAAAATTTTTGAGTACCTCCTCTTAGAGTCACCGTCGAGAACCACAATTTTGACTAAATCTGGAAAATCAGAAGAAGCAGGTATTGTAGGTTACCTGGTAAAACATATATGGACAAGGTGGTGGCAGAAATAAAAATTTGGGATACAGTGAAGCATCTGGAATGCAGACCTCTCAGGCATGTCAACATGCTTTCTCTAAAATCAAATGTAGTTGCTTAATTGTTGCACTCTTTACCCCTAAGAAAGAGTTGTGATAGCCTGATTAATCATTTTGATTTTTAAAAGAAATTAACCTCACAGGTTGGCATGTGTCATACACACACACCCAAATATACATTTTATTTTGTATTAATGTTTATTGGAATATAGTGGTTTTAGCATGTTGTGTTAGTCTGCTGTATAGCAAGGTGAATTTGCTATACGTTTTCATGTAATCCTTTTTTAGGAATTTTTTTCCAGTTAGAGTATTGAGTAGAGCTCTCTGTGCTATACAGTAGACTCTCATTAGTTATCTGTTTTATACATAGTATCAATATTGCATATATGTCAATTCCAGCCTTCCAATTCATCCCACCCCTCCCTTTCCCCCTTGATATTCGTACATTTGTCATTGGTGTCCTGATTTCTGCTTTTTAAATAAGATAATCTATACCATTTTTATAGATTCCATGTAAGCAACTGATACATATTAAAGAATGCTTTAAAGCTACAACTTTTGAAAAAGTTTCAGGACAAGAGAAGACTTTTCAGCTTACTCAGGTTGCAGTCAAAGCTCTTCTGTTTTAGCTTTGTAACCTAGAAAATCCAGATCCCCTTATATTTCACTGTTATTTTATATAAAGTGTATATTTCAGTTTTTTAGTTTAGGATTTAGAAGAGGAAAGAATATAATAAACAAGTGTGGATATCATGACTACCATGGGAAAATGGACAAGGACGCATGTGAAACTAGCCCTGTAAAGTTCTAATATGGTATAAAGTAATTATGGGAATACTTAAAGGGAGAGAAATATCAAAATGCACACAATCCTCTGAACTTTTATTCTTCAGAGAAATGTGCTAAGCTGCATATAATCAGGCTTCCAATAAACAACGATCTATCACTTGTATTGAAGTACTTATTTATAAAAACGGAAGGCATGGGGTATCCATTTGAATGTCTTTAAGGAGCTTCCCTCAAGATTTGAGTAAAAATAGTTTTTGGAGGTAAAAGAGACCAATATTTTTTGGGTGAAAGAAGAAAGTGAAAAAGCTGGTTTAAAACTCAACATTTAAAAACGAACATCATGGAATCTGGTCCCATCAATTCATGGCAAATAGAAGTGGAAAAAGTGGAAACAGTGACAGATTTTTTATTCTGGAGCTCCAAAATCACTGTGGATGGTAACTGCAGCCATAAAATTAAAAGATACTTGCTCCTTGGAAGGAAAGCTATGACAAATTTAGACAGCATATTGAAAAGCAGAGATAGCACTTGGCTGTCAAAGGTCTATATAGTCAAAGCTATGGTTTTCCAGTAGTCATATTCAGATATGAGAGCTGGAACATAAAGAAGGCTGGGTGCTAGTTTATGCTAAATTCTAGTGCTGAAGAATTGATGCTCTAAAGTTGTGGAGCTAGAGAAGTCTCTTGAGAATCTCTTTGACTGCAAGGAGATCAAACCAGTCAATCTCAAAGAAAATCAACTCTGAATATTCATTGAAAGGATTGATGCTGAAGCTGAAGCTCTGGTACTTTGGCCACCTGATGCAAAGAGCCAACTTATTGGAAAAGACCCTGATGTTGGGAAAGATTGAAGACAAAGGAAAAAGGGACGGCAGAGGATGAGATGGTTAGATAGCACCACTGACTCAGTGGACATGAATTTGAACTAAGTCCAGGAAATAGTGAAGGAGAGGAGCCTGGCATGCTACAGTCTATGAGGTCACAAAGAGTAGGACAGGCCTTAGTGCCTGAACAATAGCAACATTTTTTGAGGTGATAATAGGAAGTACTTGGAAAGATAATGTGTCTTTTAGCTTGCAGGGTGTTTTTCATTTTTGGTCAAATTTAAAATATGGCTTATCTTTTGATAAAATATTTTATTGAAGTTTAGTTGATTTGCAGTGTGGTGTCAATTCCTGGAGGTCATCAAAGTTATTCAGCTATACATGTTCATATAGCCAGTGTTTTTCAGATTTTTCCCATATAATTTATTACAGAATTTTGAGTAGAGTTCTTTGTGCTATACAGTAGGTCCTTGTTTATCCACTTTACTTATAGTAATGTATATGGGTTAATCTCAAAACTATCATTTGTCCCTCCCCCACCACATTTCCCCTTTGGTAGCCATAAGGATGTTCTTTGTAAGTCTCCTTTCTGTTTTGTAAATATGTTCATTTGTATCATGTTTTAGATTTCATGTATGTGTCATGCAGTCAGTTTTCAACTGTGGATATTCACCCATTAGTTCCTATCAGCTGCTGGTAGAGAGGGGGCTCCCAGGGTTACTAATTCCTTGGCACTTCTAGTCTGCCACAAATCCAGTCTGATCCTATTCTAGTATCCGTAGGGATCTTTTCAGTGATAATGAGCAGGTCTTTATATGGGAATGATTGGATTAGCCTGTATAAATTACTATGTGACAGAGCAATATAGATGGAGACACCAACAAGATCATCTGTACTCTGATCTGTTCCTTCCACAATTCGGATCTACTCATGCTAAGACACTAATTTTCCACCATGATGGCTATTCAGAACTTCCAGAGTAAATTAATAATTCCAACAGTCATGTTAAAAATTAAAGGGCTACATTGGCAGGACAGGAATAAAAAGACAGACATAGAGAAAGGATGGGTGGATGAGGAGGGAGGAGTGAGAAGGGGGCCTGGATGAATTGGCAGAGTAGCATTGGCCTATGTGCACCGCCATGTGTGAAATAGATAGTGGGAGCCTGCAGTGTGTCATAGGGAGCTCAGCTAAGGGCTGTATGATACCTCAGATGTCATACCTGCACATCTGATACATGGAAGCTCTTCATGGGACTGGTATGCAAGTACTGCAAAATATATGTGGTGGTCCAGTATGTCTTCTGCAGAAGATGCTGCTCTCAGGATATGAGATACAAAAGTTCCATGCACTTGTACTGATTCCAAAAGACCCATTCACAAGACTTTTTCCTAAGACTTTCTTGGTAATAATATTACAACCTTGTTTCATAAAAAGGTCAGATGAAGCAATCAAAGCATTCATATCTGTCCATGAGTGTAGGTGAAATCTTCTCTGTAACCACGTCTTCCTTCAAAGATGATGACCAGGTGTTCTGGTCCAAGATCTTTGTACTTTTTTCCCTAACCATACTGAAAGCAGCATGAGGCTGTCACTGCCAAATCTCATTTCTCTCTTCTTATAACATATGTTTAATATATGTGGATAATCCGTTTTGAACTTGACCTAATTTTCCCTTTCATGAAGTAAAACTAATGATGCCTTAGGTCTGGCTAAGGGAGAGGTTGACTACAACAGGAATGATGTGAAATCTGACATTTGATCATGTAACTTACTTGTATCATCTGAGCCTACTGACAATCCAGATTTCAAGAGTATATATTTTTGACTTAACATGTCACTGATGCTAATGTAGTCTCATTTCTAGCCTCCAGTTTATACTCTTTTCTCCCTATAACTTTCTTTCAAAACAGTAGAAAGAATAATGTCTTAAAACTAGATAAATGACAGCAATACACTCTCCTGTCTGAACCTCTTCAAATTATTTTCATAATATTAAAGAGCAATCTCTTTATGAGGCTTACAATATACTACCTCATCTGATTCCTGAATCTGAACAATTTCTACCTCCCTTGCTCTCAATAACTGCCATGTATTTATTTGTTGATTATATTAACAGTTTAAAGTTCAGCAACAACTTCACTAAATAATGCCTGTAAATTTTACAAGCTGACCCATGACTAATTGTACTAGAATAATTTTGAAAATATAATATAATAATTTTAGAAAACATCTAGAATGAGAAGAATTTCTTTGTGCACATATATGCTACTGTATTTTATCCATGTGTTTCCTTTGGACATATCTGAGCATAACTGTTTTTTCATACTTGAAAATCTCAGAGCTTTCAACTACAAATTAAGGACTTACTTTGATTCCTGAAGTACTTTTCATAACTTAGTATAATGCCCCATGTATCACCTAATGCCATATATCCTAATTAAAGTAGATATTGTGGCATGTATAACCAAGAAATATTGGATAAAAAACTAAGAACTTATAAAATGCCTAAATTAGAATGCTGTTCAGTTCAGTCGCTCGGTCGTGTCCAACTCATTGCAACACCATGAAGTGCAGCACGCTAGGCCTCCCTGTCCACCACCAATTCCTGGAGTTTACCCAAGCTCATGTCCATTGAGTCGGTGATGCCATCTAACCATCTCATCCTCTGTTGTCCCCTTCTCCTCCTGACTTCAATCTTTTCCAACATCAGGGTCTTTTCAAATGAGTCAGTTCTTTGCATCATGTGGCCAAAATACTGGAGTTTCAGCTATAACATCAGTCCTTCCAATGAACACCCAGGACCGATTTCCCTTAGGATGTATTGTTTGGACCTCTTTGCAGTCCAAGGGACTCTCAAGAGTCTTCTCCAACACCACAGCTCAAAAGCATCAATTCTTCAGCGCTCAACCCTCTTTATAGTCCAACTCTCACATCCATACATGACCTCTGGAAAAACCATAGCCTTGACTAGACGGACCTTTGTTGACTAAGTAATGTCTCTGCTTTTTAATATGCTGTCTAGGTCGGTCATAACTTTCCTCCCAAGGAGTAAGCGTCTTTTAATTCCATGGCTGCAATCACCATCTGTAATGATTTTGGAGCCCCCAAAAAGTGAAGTCAGCCACTGTTTCCACTGTTTCCCCATCTATTTGCCATGAAATTATGGGACCAAATGCCATGATCTTAGTTTTCTGAATGTTGAGCTTTAAGCCAACTTTTTCACTCTCCTCTTTCACTTTCATCAAGAGGTTCTTCTCCACTTTCTGCCATAAGGGTGGTGTCGTCTGCATATCTGAGGTTGTTGATATCTCTCCCAGCAATCTTGATTACAGCTTGTGCTTCTTCCAGCCCAGCTTTTCTCATGATGTACTCTGTATACAAGTTAAATAAGCAGGGTGACAATATACAGCCTTGACATACTCCTTTTCCTATTTGGAATCAGTCTGTTATTCCATGTCCGGTTCTAACTATTGCTTCCTGACCTGCATACAGGTTTCTCAAGAGGCAGGTCAGGTGGTCTGGTATTCCAATCTCTTTCAGAATTTTTCAGTTTATTGTGATCCACACAGTCAAAGACTTTGGCATAGTCAATAAAGCAGAAATAGATGTTTTTCTGGAACTCTCTTGCTTTTTCGATGATCCAACAAATGTTGGCAATTTGATCTCGGGTTCCGCTGCCTTTTCTAAAATGATTTTGAGCATCTAGAAGTTCACAGTTCACGTATTACTGAAGCCTGGCTTGGAGAATTTTGAGCATTATTTTACTAGTGTGTGAGATGAATGTAATTGTGTGGTAGTTTGAGCGTTCTTTGGGATTGCCTTTCTTTGGGATTGGAATGAAAGCTGACCTTTTCCAGTCCTGTGGCCATTGCTGTTTTCCAAATTTGCTGGCATATTGAGTGCAGCACTTATACAGAATCATCTTTTAGGATTTGAAATAGCTCAACTGGAATTCCATCACCTCCACTAGCTGTGTTCATAGTGATACTTCCTAAGGCCCACTTGACTTCACATTCCAGGATGTCTGGCTCTCGATGAGTGATTACACCATCATGATTATCTGGATCATGAAGATCTTTTTTGTATAGTTCTGTATATTCTTACCACTTCTTAATATCTTCTGCTTCTGTTAGGTTAATACCATTTCTGTCCTTTACTGAGCCCATCTTTGCATGAAATGTTCCCTTGGTATCTTCAAGTTTCTTGAAGAGATCTCTAGTCTTTCCCATTCTGTTGTTTTCCTCTATTTCTTTGCACTGATCACTGAAGAAGGCTTTCTTATCTCTCCTTGCTATTCTTTGGAACTCCGCATTCAAATAGGTATCTCTTTCCTTTTCACTTCTCTTCTTTTCACAGATATTTACAGACCTGAGATCAATGCTAAATATTTACTGTGTGATCAACCTAGTATTTTTTGAGATGAAGAAGCTCTACAACTATTGGGGCTTCCCTGGTAGCTCAGGCAGTAAAGCGTCTGCCTGCAATGTGGGAGACCTGGGTTCGATTCCCAGGTCGGGAAGATTCCCTGGAGAAGGAAATGGCAACGGCAACCCACTACAGTACTCTTGCCTGGGAAATTCCATGGATGGAAGAGCCTGGTAGGCTACAGTCTGTGGGATCGCAAAGAGTCAGACATGACTTAGCAACTTCACTGGTTCACAACAATTGTGCAGCACAGCAAATAGGAAAAATATTTATAAAAGCTTATTTTAAAAAGTATGCAATTTTAAAAGCTGATTCTATATTTTAGCACTGAAATTATCTCAGCTCAACTTTTGGAGACCTGAAGACTTATGGACTTCTGAACCTTGAGAAAAGGAGTTAAGGGGAAAAATGAATTTGCTGAATTTAAAATAAAGAAATGAGAAAAAAAATGAAATTTTACGAACTTTGGAAAACAAAGTAATTTGCTTATTTCGGGTATTATGTTAAGTCTGAGACAACAGAGCAATTAAGAATAATTATTTATTTTTTAAAAAATATATTTGTGAATTAACATATCTGGCACTACTATATTATTTTTCAGTGATTCATTATATAATGTTAGCAAATTATATTAAAATCTAATGATAATATAATGTCTTATATGAAATACCTCCTTTTAGCAGATAGCCCAGATGTTTTTTGGAAATATCTTGCCCTTCTGTGAGAAGGGTTGGTAGCTGAAATATGTTTCATCATGTAAAGTAGTGAAGTATTGTTTTCAGCAATATCACAACAGATGTGGATTTGAGTTTGATGGTAACTACCAGCTGTGCTTCTCCCTAACCAACTAGAAATCATGCACATGTGACATCTATGGATAGAATGGAGGGAAAAGAACTAGCAAGAAGACCTCTTACAGGTATTATTAAAAATAATTCCTCCCCCATATTGTTTCTTTTTCTTGAATATGTGAATTCTTGAAATAAATAAAATTATGATTTTTGAGGCTAGTGTATAAATCCAAAGATTATTATCAGTTTCAGTAGATCAGGTTTTCTTTTCTAATGATCCATTGTTTAATTTTTTTCCTCTTATACATCTAATGTACAAAGCTGGGGAGTTTCTCACATATTTAGGAAGTTGCTTTTTGGAATGACTACTATGAAACTTTTAGTGTGGCATATGAAAAATTCACCTTGGGAGGCCTCAGTGCATCTCCACAGAAGGACAATCTAGTACCTAAAGCTGAGACAGAATGAGAGCCTGTATAATCATGATTAAAATAATCTCCTTCAGAGTAGCAGGATCCCGGGACAAAGAAAATTAATATTAGCCTTGACTACAAGCCCTAGATTAAAGGCATAAAGGAAAACATTGCAAGTCATTTTGCAACTTGTTTCTCACATGGATAACTCTAAGAAGTATTTTTATGATGAATGACTATGGGTATTTTTTCATAAAACAAACATTTAAGTTTCACACCATTTTTTTAACTATCCACCTTAGGTATATTTTATGCAGAGGCAGATACTGTGATAAACAAGACTAAGAGACCCAGAGTTTAGAGAGGAAAGTAAGAGAGTTGAAGACATATCTTCTGATAAGTTGTTTTCAAAAATTGAATTAAAGTCATTTAATATCAAAATAGTTGACACAAAGAACACATTTATAAAATAGGACACTAACAGGTGACCATACATAAAATTTGTGTCTGGATTAATGTAGGCAAAACAGGATAAAACTCATGGGTGATTTCATTTTGTTCAAAAACTTATCAAAGTTTGATTCATATATAATAATTCTGCTTTATGCCTGGTACATTGGGTTGGCCAAAAAGTTATTTTGTTTTTCCAAAAGATCTTATGGAAAATCCAAATGACATTTTTGGCCAACCCTATATGTACATAATGAAGTCGCTCAGTCGTGTCCAACTCTTTGCAACCGCGTGGACTGTAGCCTACCAGGCTCCTCCGTCCATGGGATTCTCCAGGCAAGAATACTGGAGTGGGTTGCCATTTCCTTCTCCAGGGGATCTTCCCGATCCAGGGATCGAACCCAGGTCTCCTGCATTGCAGACAGATGCTTTAACCTCTGAGCCACCAGGGAAGCCCATGTGTACATAGGATGTAAATATATATTTACACACACACACACACATATATATATATATGAACTACAAATAACAGTTTGCACTTTACCTTATACATTATAAAATAGCACATGCTCACTTCCACTATTTAATAGAGAATTTTAGTGTTTTCTTTCACCTGCTTAATTGTTCTGGAAGATATTTATTTCCATGTTTTATCAAATATTTTTCTATATCGTAGCTTGTTTGTAACATAATTTAAATATTCCATTTGTCACAGACATAATGTGGCAATGTAAAAATATTTTTACTGCAAATTTTGTAATATTTGGAAAGTATTAAACAAAAAAATTTACATAAAATTATTTTTTCAAATTCTTGAAAGCTACGCCATCCTTTTTGAAAAATTAATGTAATTTATTTTGCAAATTGTTTTCATTTACAGAAAAATTGAGTAGATGGTACAGAGATCAGATACAACTCCTTCATTCATTTTTTTAATACTTTTGGTATCTTGCATTAGTGTGGTGCATTTGTTTAAATTTATCAACCAATACTGATAGATTGTTATTAACAAAAATCCACAATTTATACTAGGGTTTCCTCTTTGTGTTTTACAACTTCGTGGATTTTTACATGCCTATATTATGTATCTTTGTAGGTACTGTATATTATGATATAGCTTCAACACTCTAAAATTCTCTCTGCTTCATTAGTTACTCCATCCTCTCCTATACCCTCTGGCAGATTTTCTTTAACTGTCTCTGTAGTTTCACCTTTTTTAGTGTATCATAAACTGGAAATATACAGTATGTAGTGCAATCTTTCCTAATTGATTTCTTTCATTTAGTAATGTGTATTTAAGTTTCCTCCATGTCATTTCATGATTTGATAGCTCATCTCTTTTTATTGTTAAATAACATTGCAATGCATAAGTGTACAAAAGCTTGTTTATGCATTCACCTATTGAGGAGCATCTTGTTTACTTCCAGTGTTTGACAGTTATAAATAGAACTGCTGTAAACATTCTTTGCAACATTTTGTCTGCACCCAAGTATTCAATTTTATTTGTGTGTTAGTGGGTTGTAAACTAAGACTATGTTCAGCTTTGTCAAAAGTGCCAAACTGTCTTCCAAAGGGGCTGCATAGCCTTGCTTTTCCCACCAGGAATGAATTAGAGTCCTTAGTACTCTACATTCTTTTCTATATGTGATATTGTCAGTATTAAGGATTAAGGCCATTCTAATGGATGTGTAGTAGCTTTTCAATGTTGTTTTAATTTGCAATTCATTAATATCTTGTTGAGCATTGCTTTCATATGCTTATTGGCTATTTGTATATTTTTTTACTGAGCTATTTATACAGATCTACTTTAAATTTTTTTAATTTACTTTTTTGTTTTTGTACTTTTGAGTTTAAACTGTTCTCTGTATATTTTGAGTACACATTTTTTATCAGATAAACATTTTAAAAACTTTGCTCCCAAATCATGGTACATATTTTCATTATTTTAAAAGTATCTTGCTCAGAACAGAAGTCTATTTATTTTGTTCTTTCCATGGGTGATGCTTTAGTGCTGTGTCTAAATATTTGCTGCCAAATTTACAGTAAACCTAGGTTTTTCTCCTATAATATATTCTAGAATTTTTGTAATTTTGCATATTACTTCTACATCTACAATTTTGAGTTATTTTTTAGAGTATAAAGTCTATATTTGCTGTTTTTCTCTTTTTCCAGAACAGTTTGTTATAACACTCTAATTTCTCCATGGAGTTGTCTTTGCTCCTTTATCAAACATCAATTGACTGTGCCTGTGTAGTACATTTCTTGGCTCTCTATTTTGTTCCATTTTTCTACTTGTCTATTATTTCATCAATATCACAGTCTTCATTAGTATATCTTTATAGTGAATCATGAAGTCTAGTGCTAGTTCTTCAAATGTGTATTTCTTATTCTGTCTTGTGTTGTCTATTCCAGGTCTTTTACCTTTACTTATAACCTATAGACTAATTTTTTTAATATTTGCAAAATAATTTGCTGAGATTTTGATTGGGATTAAACTGAATTTACATAGGAAAAACTAACATCTTTAATAATGTTGTTTTTCCACCTACAAATTTCTACTTTCTTTAATGTTTTATCAGTTTCATACTATCATCACATAGATTTTTATATATAGTTTGTTAGATATGAAGTCATGTTCAACTCCTTGTGACCTCATGGACTATACAGTCCATGCATTTCTCCAAGTCTGAATACTGGAGTGGGTAGCCATTCCCTTCTCCAGAGTGTATTCTTTACCAGCTGAGCCACCAGGGAAGCCCTTTGTTAGATATATACCTAAGAACTTTCTATTTGGTGATGCCAATGAAGTGGCATTATGATTTACATTTCAAGTTCAAATTGATTATTGCTACTAAAGAGGAAACCAGTTGACTTTGGTATGTTAACCTTGTATTTTGTAACCTTGCTATAATTGTTTAATACTTCTAGTTTTGTTTTTTTGTTTTGTTTGTTTGTTTTTTTTGTCAGTTCTTTGAGATTTTCTTCATAAATATGTCATCTGCTAACAAAAGCAGTTTTATTTATTTCTCCTAACCAAATGCATTTAATTTCCATTTCTCATCATATTTCATTAGCTAGAAGTTCCAGTATGATGTTGCCTTTTCTTCTTCAATCTTAGGGTGAAAGCATCTAGTTTCTAACTCTCAAACAGGATATAAACTAGATGTTTTAGTAAATGTTCTTCATCAATACGAAGAAGTTTCTAGGTTGTGAAGAGTATTTATCATGAATGCATGTTGGATCTTGTCAAATGCTTTCTCTTCTATTGATATATAACTTTTTATAATTTAGACTTCTGCTGTAATGGATTGTGTTAATTGATTTTGAACATCAAAACAGTCTTTTAAAATACTTGAATTCTATTTGACCAAGATATAGTTATTTTCATATTGTTAGATTATATGTGCTAATATTTTGTTGACACCCCTCTATATGAATGAGACATATTTGTCTGTAGTATATATATATTTTTTTTCCTTGTCAAGTCTTTTTTCTAGTTTGGAATTACGATAAATCTGGCTTCATAGGATGAGTTACAGAAAGTTCCATCTGTTTTCTAATTCTAAACAAGATTGCAAAGAATTGGTCTAATATTCCTTGCAAAGAATTGCAAAGGAATTGGTCTAATATTGGTTTAGTATTTCTTGCAAAGGTTGCAAAGAACTGGTCTAATATTCCTTAAAGTTTTGGTGCAGTTCAACAGTGAATCCTTCTGGGTCTGGTGATTTTGTTTTAGAAGGTTATTAATTATCAATCCATTTTAGCAGATTTAAGCCTATTTTGGTATCTTTTCTCCTTGTGTGACTTTTCAAAGATATGTCTTTCAAAAAATTGATTCGTTTCATCTAAATTATCAAATTTGTAGTCATAAAGTTCTTCATAATATTATTTCATTAGCTTTTTGATGTCCATGAGAAAAGAGCTGTTTGTTTCTGTTTTATTCCTGTTATTAGAAATTATTTGAGTCATCTTTCTCTCTCTATTTCTCTCTCTCTCTGTTTATTTAGCTTGGTTAGTTTAGAATTTTACCAATTCAATTGAGCTTTTCAAAAGTCTTCTTTTTGTTTTCATTGTTAGTCTCTAATGTCTACATGTTTCAATTTTATTAGTTTCTACTACAGAAGGCAAGAAGAGAAGGGGACGACAGAGGATGAGATGTTTGGATGGCATCATCAATTGGATGGATGAGTTTGAGCAAGCTCTGGGAGTTGGTGATGGATAGGGAAGTGTTGGCATGCTTCAGTCCCTGGGGTCATAGAGATTTGGACATGACTGAACACTGAACTGAACTGATAATCTTTAATATTTATTTTCTTATACTTTCTTAAATTCATGTTGCTCTTTTTTCTCTGGTTTCCTATACTGATTCTTCAATTACTTATTTTTTATTTTCTTCTTTTGTAAAATATACGTCTTACAGTATGCTACTGCTGCTGCTGAGTCACTTCAGTTGTGTCCAACTCTATGCGACCCCAGAGACGGCAGCCCACCAGGCTCCCCCGTCCCTGGGATTCTCCAGGCAAGAACACTGGAGTGGGTTGCCATTTCCTTCTCCAATGAATGAAAGTGAAAAGTGAAAGTGAACTCGCTCAGTCGTGTCCGACTCTTCGCAACCCCATGGACTGCAGCCTACCAGGCTCCTCCGTCCAGGGGATTTTCCACATTTATTTATAAGCACTGCTGCCACTTCATTCTGCAAATTTTTGCAATTGTATTCTCATTTTCATTTGATGTAATGTATATTTAAAGTTTCTCTTGAGGCTTCTTTGATTTATATGTTATTTAGAATTTGGTTATTTAATTTCCAAATATTTGGCAATTTACCCACCATCTTTCACTTTTTGATTTCTAGTTTAATTCCATTGTGATCTGAGAGCATACTTTGTATAATTTTTATTGTCTTCATTTGCAGAAGTGCACTTTATGCCCCAGAGTGTGATCTATCATAGTGAATGCTCTAAACGATCTTGAGAAAAATGCAAATTCTGCTATTGTTGGTTACTCTAAAAGTGCCCGTTTCATCCAATTGAATGATGGTTCTGTTCAGTTCAACTATATTCTTTCCATTGTCTGCCTGCTGGATCTGTCAATTACCAAAAGATAGATGTTTAAAGCTCCAGTTATAATCAGTGACTGCCTACTTCCCTTTAATATTCTATAATTTTTGCCTCATGTACTTTGATTCTCTATTGTTAGGTGCATAGACTTTAAGAACTTTTATATCTTCTTGCAGAACTGACTCATTTATCATCATGTAATACTCCTCTTTGTATTTGATATTTCTTTTTCTTTTTCTGAAGGCTGCTTTATCTGAAATTAATGTAGCTCCTCCAGTATTTTTGCTTGTTAACATGAAACATCTTTCTCCAATCTGATACTTTAAATCTATCTGTGTCTTTATGTCTAAATTGGTTCTCTATACATGGAAATAGCTGAATTTTAATTTTGACCTGTTCTTTCCGCTACTGTCCAATTGGTGTTTATAGATCATTGACATTTAAAGTCATTATTATAGTAGGAGTAATAGCTGCCATATTTGTCACTATTCTATTATTGCTTTTGTTCTTTGTTTCTTTATGCTTTGAACTGCCATTCTTTTCTTGCCTTCAATGACTTAAACTGAACAATATTATTTACTCAGTTTTCACTCTTCTCTTACTGCATTGCTTGCATTCTTTTTTTTTTTTTTTTTACTTTTTTCTAAAATATTTGTTTATTTATTTGGCTGTGCTTGATCTTAGTTGCAGCATATGGGATCCAGTTCCCCGTCAGGGATTGAACTCAGGTCCCGTGCAATGGAAGTGCCAGGTCTTAGCCACTGGACCACTAGGGAAGTCCCCTTTTTTGAAATTTCACGTGATGGTTTTTGTTTAAAATGCACATTTACAACTAGTATAAATCCTCTTTCAGGTAACAGGATACTACTTCATAAGTGTTTCAGGCATTTTATAGCTGAATATTCTCCATTCCTTTCTTTCATCCCTTATAATATTTCACTGATCCATATACTACAATCCATATGCTACGATCATGATGCATTGTTGCTGGTATTACTATGAAATAATAATTATCAATTGCATCATTTAAAAATTAGAAAAGTATAAGATTTTACATAACTTTATTTGTTACTTCTCTGATGCTCTTCCTTTTTCATGTAGATCTAAATTTCTCACATATTTTAGCATTTTACTGGTGATAAATTCCCTCAATGTTTATTTTTATCATAAAATCTTTATTTCTCCTTCACTTTTCAAGGATAATTTTGATAGATTAAGAATTCTAGTTGGTTTTTTTAATTTCTTCTATTATTTAAAATATTTTATTCCATTCTCTCTTTCCTCATAACTTGTAAAAAGAAGTCTTTTTTTTTATTCCCCTATAGATAATATTACCACCATCCTTCTAACTTATTTCAAGACTTTTCTAGTCTCTTTTTTTTCCCCTTCAGTTTAAATATGATCACTTTCATCTTTCATGGGTATATATATATACCCATGAAAGATGAAATATATATACACACACACACACATACCACCAGGGAAGTGCTTTAGATATGATATACTTGAGTGAATGAGCTGTGGTTTTTAGCTTCTTACCTAGGTGCTCAGTGGTAAAGAAACTGCCTGTCAATGCAGCAGACACAGGAGACACAAGTTCCATTCCTGAATTGGGAAGATCCTCTGGAGGAGGAAATAGCAACCTGCTGCAGTAGTCATGCCTGGAAAATCCCATAGACAGAGGAGCCTGGCAGCCTAGGGTTAGACATGATTTAGTGACTGAGCACACACACACACACACACACACACACACACACACATTGCTTAAATATGATATAATTGGCTGGGGTTTTTATCTTGCTTAATGTTCTCTGATCTTCCTGGATATGTGGTTTGGTGACATCCATTAATTTTGGAAAATTCTTAGTCATTATTGCTTCAATTATTTTTTGCTTCTTTCTTTTGTTCTTTTAATAGTACTTCTATTATACACATGCTACATCTTTTGTGGTTGTCTCACAGCTCTTGGATACTCTGTTAAAATCTTTTATGTTGTTGTTGTTTCAGTTTTGGAAATATCTGTTGACATATCATTGTGTTGTATTTAGTTGCTCAGTCATGTCTGACTTTTTGCGACTCCATGGACTGCAGCCCGCCAGGCTCCTCTGTCCATGGGGATTCTCCAAACAAGAATACTGCAGTAGGTTGCCATGCCCTCCTCCAGGGGATCTTCTCAACCTAGGGATTGAGCCCAGGTCTCCTGCACCCACTGAGCTACCAGGGAAATCACTGACGTATCATTAGGCTCACTGAATCTTTCTTCTGCTTTTCAGTCTAATGATGAACAGTTTTTAGTACTTTTTATTTCCAGCTTTTCTTTTGAGTCTTTCATAAATTTTCCATCTCCTTACATTAGCAATCTGTTCTCTCATTATCCACTTTTTCCATTAGAGCCCTTGGCATATTAATCACAGCATATTTTAAATTTATGATATGACAAACTCAAGATTTCTCTTATCTGTGTTTCGTCTAATGCTTATTCCGTTTATTCACTAGTTTTTTTTTTTTGTTTTGTTTTTTTTTTTTTTGCCTTTTATCATGCCCTGTAATTTTGTTGGAAGTCAAGCATGATGCACTCAGTAAAAAGAAGTGAAGTAAATAGTCCTGAAAGTGTGAGGTTTCCTGTTTATCTGGCTAGGAGCCATGCTGAGTTTAATTTTTGCTGTAGTTGTAGGTGTCAGAAGCTTAACTTTCTTCAAATATTCTTGATATTTTCTCTGCTGTTGGTACTAGATTTCCCTATAAACTCCTTTTAAAATAAATTTTGATCTGCCAGTTCTCCCTTATGTAACCCACCGTTATTATCCCAAAGCCCTGCAGTGCTGAAATAGCCTATAATCTTTTGATGAAATCTCTGTGGTCTCTTTTTTTTCCTCTTTTTCCTCCCCCTATTCCCACTAGGCAAGAGTCCCTGGTCTGTGACTTTCAGAATATTTTCTTAGCTCCTTTATTTATTTATTTTTCTTCACTATGTGAGGCAGGAAGGCTAAAGCAAGCTGGAGTTGCCTACTTGCCCTTCACCAAGGTCAATTAATACTGATAAAGTAGTTTCCTTCGAAGGGTGGCCTTTGTTACAGAGAATATAGTGAAGAACAAATGTTGGGAGTGTACTTCAAAATTGTTACTTTTACCTTCACTCTGCCTAATGCATGGTGAAATTTTCTCAAATCCTTAGTGAAAACCTGATCTGTCTCTTGGAATTAAAATTCAGGAAAATGTGGGGCTTTAGTAAGAACTGGGCCCTGAATTTTCACTCTCAAGCTCATTCACACTGAGCCTCCAGCAATTCATCAATCAGTTTAAATGCTTCTGCAGTTTCTGGCTCTTCAGGATTCTTCTCCCTGCAAGCTGTGATTCTTTTGTATTCACCTGTATCTCCAGTTTTAAGGGTAGACGTTTGCATTGTGAGCTAGTTCTCCAGTGGGTCTAAGAAGAGTTGTTGATATTCACTTCCAAGTTTTGTATGAGTCAGAAAGGGAACTGGAAGCCACATCATTCTTTCTGTTAAAAATAAAATGTATAACTTTTCATCTTTATTTAAAGCATTTTGACCTATTATTTGCTTGTTTCAGGCATAATTTGAGAACAAAACAATTAATATTGCATTTAAAGCTTTCTTTATACTACTACATGTACTGAGCAAAATGCATTGACTACAATTTTATTATTGAATGAATCGTAGGATAGTCCTTCACCCCAAATATAAAAATCATGAGACAAGACATACAATACAGCCAAATAACTACCAAGAGACTTATTTTTCTCTATGATCATTGGTAAAATATTTTTATGGAACCCAGTAAAGCTTTTAGATACCCTTATATATCTTACATATTTATTGAATTCAGTACTCAAAATTAAGTTTTATTTTCTGTTTTGAATATGATATTTATATTTTAAAAATAATTATTGCATCATCTATAGAGGAAAGTATTTGCAATACTGTATTCTCACATTTTTCCTAATACATTTTCAGTTGATTTTCTTGATCTTTGAAGCTGTACATTATTTAATTTATCTCCTTTAAAAAGACTCATTTTGTTTCATTTAACAGTATAAAACACTGTATATATTTATGCTATACATTGATCCAAAGTACATACACACTCATTAATTTTGACTAACTGCAATTGCTAGTGTATCCAGAATAATGCTACATGAGTATGGAGTAGAAGTCATTCCTGTTTTGTTTGAGTGTAATGTGAGGGTTTTATGACCACAGATAACCTTTGCTCTTTACTCACTCCCTCTTCCATACATCTTTCTATGTCCTGACTTCCCTCTTACTTCTCTCATATTATCTGTCTATATCATTACACCAGTTTTCATATTAAGAAAGGATCCATCCATTTTCATCAGGATGGAATCTAAGAATTTGTCAGATGCTTTCAGATTTTATAGAAATATTTTTTAGTTAAAAAGTTATGAAATCAGAAACATGTTTAAATTTGAGTAAAATTAGCATTAATTATAAAGCAGTGGTATATTTCACTTAAATATACATTGCTCACACTCTTTTTTATAAATCACTTTCTTTATCTATATAGGAATACTTTGGATCAATGTATGTACAAAGCACGGAGGAAAAAATTCGATAGTCTACCTGCTGTCTGATGAGGTTGACGCAATTCTAAAACTGACAGTTACTAATTATTAATGGTAGAGAGCTTGTATTGCATTTTCATCTCATTCAATATAAGCAATAAGAATGATATGTCTTCCAAATTATTTTATTACTGAGACTGTCTTTAGTCATCTGAAATCTAAACTTTATTTAGATTGATGCAGAAGTAATTGTGGTTTTGCTCTGCTGAAATTTGCCATTTGATATTGGACTAACATTCCTAAACAAATGCAGCTATGTTGTACATAATTTTAATGCATATTTCTCAGTTTATTTGTTTTTGCTGATGACTTATTGCTTGCTATTTATTTTGTATTTGCTTTAGACTACAGAAATGATGTTAGACAAAAAGAAAATTTAAGTGATTTTCTTATTCAAGTTCAAAATGGGTCGTAAAGCAGCAGAGACAACTTGCAATACCAACAACGCATTTGGCCGGAGAACTGCTAACAAATATATAGTGCAGTTGTGGCTCAAGAAGTTTTGCAAAAGAGGCTAGAGCCCTGAAGATAACGAGCATAGTGGATGGCCATTGGAAGTTGACAATACCAATTGAGAGCCATCATCAAAGCTGACCCTCCTACAACTACATGAGAAGTTGCTAAAGAACTCAAGGTTGACCATAATATGGTCATTCAGCATTTGTAGCAATTTGGAAAGATAAAAGAGCTCAGTAGGTGGATGTCTCTTGAGCTGATCAGAAATCAAAAAATTCATGGCTTTGAAGTGTCATCGTGTCTTATTCCGTGCAACAAAGAACCATTCCTCGATTGGATTGTGATGTGCAATGAAAAATGGGTTTTATACAAAAACCAGTGATGGCCAGTTCAGTGGTTGGACTGAGAAGAACCTCCAAAGCACTTGCCAAAGCCAAACTGGCAACAAAAAAGGTCATCATCACTATTTGGTGGTGTGCTACCATTCTCATCGACTACAGCTTTCTGAATCCTGGTAAAGCCATTACACCTGAGAAGTATGCGTAGTAAATTGATGAGATGCACTGAAAACTACCTGCAACTGGCACTGATCAACAGAAAGAACCAATTCTTTTCCACGGTAATGCCTGACCACATGTCACACAGAAGCAATGCTTCAAGTATTGAATCAGTTGGGCTATGAAGTTTTGCCTCAACTGCCATATTCACCTGACCTCTTGCCAGCCAACTACCATTTCTTCAGTCATCTCAACAACATTTTGCAGGGAAAAAGCTTCCACAACCAGTAGGAGGCAGAAAATGCTTTCCAAGAATTCATCAAATCCCAAAGCATGGATTTTTATGCTACAGGAATAAAGAAACTTATTTCTCATTAGCAAAAATATGTTGATTGTAATGGTTCCTATTTTGATTAATAAAGATGTGTTTGACCCTAGTTATAATGATTTAGAATTCATGGTCTGAAACTGCAATTATGTTTGCACCAACCTAATAATGTTGACGTGCCTCTTGACAAACCTGTATGCAGATCAGGAAGCAACAGTTAGAACTGGACATGGAACAACAGACTGGTTCCAAATAGGAAAAGGAGTATGTCAAGGCTGTATATTGTCACCTTACTTATTTAACTTATATGCAGAGTACGTCATGAGAAACACTCGACTGGATGAAGCACAAACTGGAGTCAAGATTGCCGGGAGAAATATCAATAACCACAGATATGCAGATGGCACCACCCTTATGGCAGAAAGTGAAGAAGAACTAAAAAGCCTTTTGATGAAAGTGAAAGAGAAGAGTGAAAAAGTTGACTTAAAGCTCAACACTCAGAAAACTAAGATCATGGCATCTGGTTCCATCACGGCATGGCAAATAGATGGGGAAACAATGGAAATAGTGGCTGACTTTATTTGGGGGCTCCAAAATCACTGCAGATGGTGACTTCAGCCATGAAATTAAAAGACGCTTATTCCTTGGAGGAAAGTTATGACCAACTTAGACAGCATATTAAAAAGCAGAGACATTACTTTGCCAACAAAGGTCCATCTAGTCAAGGCTATGGTTTTTCCAGAGGTCATGTATGGATGTGAGAGTTGGACTATAAAGGAAGTTGAGTGACGAAGAGTTGATGCTTTTGAACTGTGGTGTTAGAGAAGACTCTTGAGAGTCCTTTGGATAGCAAGGAGATTCAACCAGTCCATCCTAAAGGAGAGCAGTGCTGAGTCCTTAGAAGGACCGATGCTGAAGCTGAAACTCCAATGCTTTGGCCACCTGATGCGATGAGTTGACGCATTTGAAAAGACCCTGATGCTGGGAAAGATTGAAGGCATAAGGAGAGGTGATGACAGAGGATGAGATGGTTGGATGGCATCACCGACTCAATGGCCATGAGTTTGGGTAAACTCCAGGAGTTGGTGACGTACAGAGAGGCCTAGCGTGCTACATTCTATGTGGTCCCAAAGAGTCGGACATGACTGAGCAACTGAAATGGACTGAACTGAATAACTTTGAGGTCTGCATTGACTCCAAAGGCTTCAGAAAACTTTTCAGGAGTTATATTTTTGGGTGGTGGAAATGGTAAGAAAGATGTTAACAAAATATGGAACTTCCTACTGTTCCTACTTCCTTCACAGCTCTGTCGGTAAAGCATCTGCCTGCAATGCAGGAGACCCAGGTTCAATTCCTGGGTTGGGGATATCCCCTGGAGAAGGAAATGGCAACCCACTCCAGTATACTTGCCTGGAGAATCCCCAGAGAAGCCTGGCCGGCTGCAGTCTATGAGGTGGCAAGAGTCAGACACGACTTGGCTGTTAAACCACCTCCATCACTGTTCACTCAATTTGTAAATGAAATCACTTTTCATTTTGATTTTATTTTCTTCATTCTAAAAAGAAGCTAAAACATCTCTCCAACATGGCATTATATGTTTTGAGTTGACTGCAAAATACTGTGTTTTTTTTTTTTCTTTGTCAAAAGATTAAAAATAAAGCTATAAACACACTTTTGAGTTTCTGAACATGTAAATATGTGATCTTGCTTTGTATTTTATGTAGTAAATGTAGGAATGACACGGAGCTCAAAATTTGGCTTACTTTGACTTTTTATCTATCCATTCTCTGTAAATTATTTCATATAATTATATGACTTGAATTACCGTTGCAAATGATATTTCTAAAGGATCTAATCTGGTCCTGCTGTCTTTTATGTATTCAAATGTTCAGTTGCTCATTTGTCGTCTTAGTGTGAATATTTAATGACAACGTTACACCTGCTTTGGCCAAAACAAATTGCTAATCGCTATCTCTTCACTAGCAGTGATACAATGCTCCTTTATCAGCATTGCTTCATCCTCCCACTAGTTACTGAGCTCAGAGCCACCAGAATTATTTTCAACTTTAATCTCTAGAATCTTGGTGCTCAAAGTTTGATCTGAGCCATCATCACTGGGAAACTTGTTTGAGATGCAATATCAGTTGCCCTGATTCAAACCTCTTGATTCAGACTCTGGATTTTTCACTTTTCATAGGATTTTTTATCAGATGATTAGTAGAAATATTAAAAGTTAGGAAACACTGCTACAAATCATCTGTGATATCCAATCTATCTCTACACCTAAGACAGATGCAGAAGAGAGTAACATTTTATCTCCATTTACCAGTGTAATTCTTCATCACTTTTTCCTACTTCCACCTTTCTCCCCATGGTCCACTTTTCTTGCAGTGGCTGGAATGTTGCTTTGGAATTATGCCTCAAACCCTGTTGGCTCCCAGTCTCACCATTGCATTTGAAGCCCTTTAGTCTGTCCTAGAGTGCTCTATTTGATCTGCCCCATCTGTCTTTTGCCTTTATTACTCACTAATCTCATTTACTCATAAATTCAGCTATACCAGCCAGTTCTGGACACACTGCCGTGTGGTATACCGCAAAAAACTGGGTCCCAGTAATATGCTGGGGCTATTTTCTGGATGAACCTAGAGACTGTAATACAGGGTGAAGTAAGTTAGAAATATAAAAGCAAATATATAGTATCACTTACATGTGAAATCTAGAAAAATGGTATAGAAGAACTTACTTGCAAAGCAGAAATACAGACACAGACATAGAAAACAAATGTACTGAGAGCAAGGGGGGAAGGAGTGTTGGGATGAATGAGGAGTTTGGGATTGACACATTTACACTACTGATATATGTATAAAATAGACAACTAATAAATAGCTGAATAGCTATTCCATGAATAGCTCAGGAACATTACTCAGTGGTCTGTGATGACCTAAATGGGAAGGGAACCCCAAAAAAGAGGGGATATATGTATATGTACAGCCAATTCATTTGCTGAACAGTAGAAACTGACAGAAAATTGTAAAGCAAGTGTATTCCTATATATATATATATATATATATATATATATATATATATATATTTTTTTTTTTTTTTTTTTTTAAGGCATCTAATTTTTTGCTTCCCTGGAGAAGGAAATGGCAATCCACTCCAGTACTCTTGCCTGGACAATTCCATTGATGGAAGAGCCTGGTAGGTTACAGTGCATGGGGGTCGCAAAGAGTTGGACATGACTGAATGACTTCACTTTCATTTTAATTCTTTGCTGCCAAAAATATGACACTGTCCCAGTACTCTAGGGACCAGCTTTGTGATTCTTCCACAGGAATTTGCCATAAACTCCAAAGTGCATCTTTTCCCATCAACAGAGATCCACAATAACACAGTGCTGGCAGCTCATAAAGCCCATGCTTCAGGGTGATTGGCTCTATAGCCTGGACTCTCCACAGAGCATTTCATTGTTCTGGGTTTCACCCAAGTTTGACAGTTTTCATGACTCACAGTGTGGAGGGTAAACACACAGTATATCTATGGTGGAAAGGAGTGATCTCCAGAAGCAAAATAAGCCTGCTAGTTGCTTCCTTCTCTGCAACAATTCAGGAGTCTGCAAATACAAAAATATGTCTTTTATTTCAAGGGTTATCCTTGCAAATCCTTGACCACTGGATCCTAAAATTTTACTGAGTACCATCTCTCTGACAATCTTCCAAGATCTGGAACACATGCACTACGAAGATGTTTGGCAAAGGGGCCGCTTACTGCTTGTCCTGTCTAGACAGCATGATATCATCAATATGATGCATCAGGGATGCCCACGTGGTTCAGATTTTTTGGGATCATATTATTACAGAAAGCAGGAAAGTTAACATAGCCTTTTGAAAAATCTATAAATGAACATTATTGTCCATTCCACATGAATGTGAACTCATCCGATCCTCTTAGCTGATAGCATAAGAGAAAAACAAAAACCAAAAAAACCTCACCAAATCAATGGCCAACTTGTAGCATGTCAAGGCTTTTTAAATCTATCCTGGCAATGATAGCACCTAATATAACAGCCACTCCAGTGGCTCCTCCTTGGGTGAATCTATTGTCTTTCTCAAGGATTTAATTTCTGTCAAAGTTAGATTGGTGAATTAAATGGAGATGCGACAGGGACTACTTCTCCTGCATCTTTTGTATCTTTAATGATGTCACTAATCATCATCCTTTCCAGAATGTGATTTGGTTTTTGATTCACTCTCTTGGCTTCAAGGGGAGGAGATAGGGGGCCAGTAGCTGAGAGACTCCACTCAATCTTCCCCACTATTAATAGCTCTTGCCATACATGTTAGGGGCTTCCCAGGTTGTTCAGTGGTAAAAAAGGCTGCCTGTTAATGCAAGAGATGCAGGAGAATGTGTTCATTCCCCGGGTTGGGAAGATTCCCTGAAGGAGGAAATGGCAACCCACCCCAGTATTCTTGTCTATAAAATTCCATGAACAGAAGAGCCTGGTGGGCTACAGTCCAAAGGGTTGCAAAGAGTCAGACTCAACTGGGTGAATGAGCATGACAGGACATGTGTTAAAGACCACATCTTGAGTTATTTCAGCTGTCAAATATGTCCGTGCCAATTAACAAATTCAGTGTTGTAGAATAGGACTGTGTTTCTCTAGATGTCATATGTTGAAATATTAACCAACAGTGTGACTCTGTTTGAAGATAGAGCCTTTAGGAGGTAGTAAAAGTTAAATTAAGTCATGAGGGTGGGACCTTAATATGATAGTATTGGTATCATTATATGAAGAGGAAGAAAGAAAGATTTCCTGCTCTTTCTGCAAATATACACCAAAAAAGGGCCATGTGAGAATTTAGTAAGCAAGCAACTGTCTACCATTCAGGAAAAGAGGTCTCACAAGAAACCAGGTTGACCAGGACCTTGATCTTGGACTTCCCAATCTCCTAAACTATGTAAAAATAAATAATTTCTTTTTTTAATGTTTAAGCTACTCAGTCTGTTATATTTGTTAAAGCATCCCTAGCAGACAGATACTTAGGAAGAGAAGAACTGACACTAGTTTGGACTGTTGACCCAGTGAACTTATGACCACTTGATTCCTATTAGTTCAATCCCATTGACCTTAATGATATTAAATAGGCCAGACCTGTGACTAGACCTAACACCAGCCCTGGCTTCCAGAGGAGATCCAATGCTGAACATTCTAGTTATGCTGGTTTCCCTCTCATGAGAACTTTCCTGATAGTCTTGGGGGAATATTGAGCCCTGTTTCTCCAATGGAAGGTAATCTTTTGTTGATATTCTGGTCTTACATAATATGCCCAACTCAATACTTTCACTTCCTTTAGCCTTTAAAAAATTTTTTTTTAATTTATTTTTATTTTTATTTTTTATTTTTCAGTGGGTTTTGTCATACATTGATATGAATAAGCCATAGAGTTACACGTATTCCCCATCCCGGTCCCCCATCCCACCTCCCTCTCCACCCAATTCCTCTCGGTCTTCTGCTCAACATCACTCATTATCAGAGAAATGCAAATCAAAACCACAATGAGGTACCATTACACACCAGTCAGGATGGCTGCTATCCAAAAGTCTACAAGCAATAAATGCTGGAGAGGGTGTGGAGAAAAGGGAACCCTCTTACACTGTTGGTGGGAATGCAAACTAGTACAGCCACTATGGAAAACAGTGTGTAGATTTCTTAAAAACTGGAAATAGAACTTCCTTTAGCCTTTTTAGGCAAGACAACTCAGGTCTTGTTCATTGGCTAATGTGAGTCATCGCCTCCTCCAGATTTCTCTACATCACTCCAGCTGTAAGTTTGTCCCCACACCTGGAGTGCTCACAAGGGTGTTAAATCTCATATATCAAGAAACTGAGCACAAGTCAATTAATTCTTGCTTATCCAGTCTTAAATTTTGCTTCCCTTTATTGACCACTCAAAAAAATTCAACCCCATGGGTAGGTCTTCCTCTTGTTTCTACCAATGTAGCTAGCTACTTCTTATAACTTCTTTGATACTTCTAGAGCTGAATTATTCTGGAATTTTTTTTTTTCTCTCTTCAGCCTGGCAGTCAGGAAAGGAGGTGTGGAAAATGTCTGATGGTGATATCTCCATTTTGTGATTTCTCCAGATCGTTCCTGTACAAAGAAAGGACACAATATTATTGGGAAATGAGTGAGCTATGCCAGAAAGTTTCTAAGATTCAAGAGGGTCTGAAGAGTCAAAATTATTGCAGAGATTCATCCAGATGTCATTCCCATGTCTAAGTGTCCTGGGTTTTCCCAGTAGAATCCTCATCTAATTTTTGAAAGAGCATTTAAAGCTGTAACTCTCTGACTCAAACACCAAGTTCTGTTCCTAAGTTATGCATTTCTACTACAAGAGATATGGGTGGGAATTTTATAAATGAAAAAAAATTCCTCTGGCTCCCATGCATACCTGAGTTATTAAACTTTTCAACTTCTCATTACTTCTCTACAGAATGTCAGTGTAACTCAATAATAACCACTAAAGATTGTTTCTGCAATCTTTTAAGGAATCCCTCCCCCCCATTTTATTTAAATTCCTGCATCATTATACATTCAAGGGGATTTTGGTCACTTGGGAATTTTCTCTGGCCAGTAAAATTTTCAGCAATTAGACCACCAAACTGTGCCCAGGATTGTCTAAGTCCTACCTTCAATACAGAATGGGGAACTATTTGCCAGGTGGACAGTAGATGGGCAAGTTCTCAAGTGCCTCTTAATGCCTACTGTTCCAATCATTATGATATCATAGATGTCAGGCAAGTCCCTCTGAGAAGCAGATTGCATTGAATTAGATCTCCTTGAAATTTATTCCAGGAAATCTTTCTAAACCAAAATAAAAACAAGAAGAAGTAGGAGTAGGTAGGGAGACCCTTAAGAAAACGACAAGGGATTTATCATGCTTGGAGTTCAGCTCAGTTCAGTCACTCAGTTATGTCTAACTCTTTGCGGCCCCATGGATTGCAGAATGACAGGCTTCCCTGGCTATCACCAAATCCTGGAGCTTGTTTAAACTCATGTCCATCGAGTCGGTGATACCATCCAACCATCTCATCCTCTGGCATGCCCTTCTCCTCCTGCCTTCAATCTTGCCCAACATCAGGGTCCTTTCCAATGAGTCAGTTCTTTGCATCAAGTTGCCAGAGTATTAGAGTTTCAGTTTTAGCATTAGTCCTTCCAATGAATATTTAGGACTAATATCCTTTAGGATTGACAGGTTGGATTTCCTTGCAGTCCAAGGGACTCTCAAGAATCTTCTCCAACACCACTGTTCAAAACCATCAATTCTTTGGTGCTCAGCTTTCTTTATAGTCCAACTCTTATATCTATACATGACTACTGGAAAAACCATTGCTTTGACTAGAAGGACCTTTTTTGGCAAAGTCATGTCTCTTGTTTTTAATATGCTGTCTAGATTGGTCATAACTTTCCTTCCAAGAAGCAAGTGTCTTTTAATTTCATGGCTGCAGTAACCATCTGCAGTGATTTTGGAACCCCAAAAATAAAGTCTGTCCCTGTTTCCATTGTTTCCCCATCTATTTGCCATGAAGTGATGGGACCAGATGCCATAATGTTAGTTTTTTGAATGTTGAGTTTTAAGTCAACTTTTTCACTCACCTCTTTCACTTTCATCAAGAGGATCTTTAATTCTTCTTCACTTTCTGCCATAAGGGTGGTGCCACCTGCATATCTGAGGTTATTGATATATCTCCCGGTAATCTGGATTCCAGCCTGTGCTTCACCCAGCCTGACATTTCATATGATGTACTCTGCATATAAGTTAAATAAGCAGGGTGATGTTATACAGCCTTGACGTACTCCTTTCCTGATTTGGAACCAGCCTGTTTTTCCACGTTCAATTCTAAATGATGCTTCTTGACCTGCATATAGATTTCTCAGAGGGCAGGTCAGGTGGTCTGGTCTTCCCATCTCTTTCAGAATTTTCCACAGTTTGTTGTGACTCACACAGTCAAAGGATTTGGTGTAGTCAAGAAAGCAGAAGTAGTAGATGTTTTTCTGGAACTCTCTTGCTTTTTTTGATGACAAAACGGATGTTGGTAATTTGATCCCTGGTTCCTCTGCCTTTTCTAAATCCAGCTTGAACATCTGGAAGTTCATGGTTCATGTACTGTTGAAGCCTGGCTGGGAGAATTTTAAGCATTACGTTGCTAGCATGTGAGATGAGTGCAATTGTGGTAGTTTGAACATTCTTCGGCAGTTTCGTCTTTTGGTATTGGAATGAAAACTCACCTTTTCCAGTCCTGTGACCAATGCTAAGGCTTCCAGTTTTGCTGGCATATTGAGTGCAGCATTTTCTTAGCATCATCTTTTAGAATTTGAAATAGCTCAACTGGAATTCCATCACCTCCAGGAAAGAATCACTGAGTCAAAAGAGCCTTAAATCACAACACAATTCTTTTTTTTTTTTTTTTTTTTTTGACCAGGCCAATGAGGGGTTCTTCAGAATAAATTGTTCATCAGAAGGTCATTGAACTGTAAAGGGTGAGGACCAACAAAGCACCTTACTCAACATGCCCTGAAGGCAGACAGAGTATGTCTAATTTTGGCATACATGAAATTAAGATTCACAAAAAGGCCTTTAGTTGCTTATTTTTCTGCTAATATAGTTTAACTTGTCTCCAATTTTTGTTCTTGATCACTATTAGAAAATATTTGTCTATGCTATTAGCCATTTCACCCAATCAATTTTTAGCTTTGAAAATCCTACCTGTTTCATCTGTGTTTATCTTGCTTATTCTAATCTTTGTATCTATTTTAATTTTTAAATACATTTTATTATCTTTCAATTAGAAAATGTACTCATTAATTTTTATTCTTTTTTTCTGAAGTAAGCATTTTAAAATAACTTTACTTCTAACTACTATTTTAATATTCATTTCTAAGTATTTTAAAATTACACATGCAATGGTTAGTGTATCAACCTGACTGGCATTGGTTTGCCCAGATATTTGATTAAATGTTTATTCTGGGTGTATCTGTAAGTGTGTTTACTGATGAGATTAGTATTTAAATTTATAGACTAAATAAAGCCACATTCCCCAATAGGGATGTGTCTCATCCAATTTATTGAAGGCTGGGATAGAACCAAAGACCTGGCAAGAGAGAATTTGCTCTCTCTACCTGGTGGTCTTCAAACTGAGATATCTGTCTTGTCCTGCCATCTAACTCAGACTGGAACTTACGCCATCGTCTCTCCTGGCTTGCTGGCTTTCACACTGCATATTATGGAATTCTGTGTACATTGAATATATTGTCTGAGGCAGTTTCTTATAGCAAACTCTATCCATGTACATATCTATCCATCATCTTTCTGTATATCTTATCTATTTTCAAACAACTTTAACTAAGTTTTAGTATAAAAATATTCTAAAAGAAGAGAATTTTAAGAAAAAAAATTTCATAATCAGTTCTAAGGTTTCTGTAATTAGCTCTCCAAACTAACTGGGTGTAAAGAAATTAATGATTCTATGTCCAATAGTTAAAAAAAAGAAAATGCACTGATAGACCATGGCAACTGATATATGCAAAACAACTCCATTTCACACTCTTAAATTAATCACTTTATAAGAAACAATAATCTGGGTGTATTTTGACTGTTTTTGGAAAACATAAATTGAATGAGGTCGCCTGGTTTCTTCTAATATTCTTAGATGAAGTGATGAATGGAAATAATGAGGTCAGCAATTCAAATTCCCAACTCAAGTGCCACATAAAGTACCTGAAAATTTCTATGTGTTCCCTGGAGGGGACCTTTAACTTCTGTAGCTACAGGGCTGAAACAACTGATAGTGAAATGAAAAACCTCATCCTGTGACTGACTGGATTATAAAGTAAGTTGAACACCAAACTTTGTACAGTGTCTACTGTTAGAAGCAAAGTTTTGAGAAAGAATAAGATTCTCTGTTAAGATGAGGCCATATCAAAAAAGACTGATGAAAATGAGACACTGAGATCCTAAGTTCTGATGAGTCTTCTTTGCCAGATGCCTCCCTAACTCCAGTAAGGGATACCTGCGGAAAGTATAACAACTTCCTTTAGGGCAGGTACTTTACAATACACTGTTGATGTCCTCAGGACCCACCAGAGCACCATTGTTTGCTTCTAGACTTATAACTAGGCTGAAGCCTTACCAGACATCTTAAAGTATGACCCATGGGCTACAGACATCTTAAAGTATGACCCATGTGCTACAGTTCAAGGCAACTACTTGATTTTCCTAATTCACACCAATGAAATTACCCAGCCTACAAAAACTAACTGTGCCATATTTCGATACTCTCTCACATTCTGTGACAGACCTTACCCTGTCTGTGGAGTGTGTTTCTCTGTAAATAAGTCCAACTCTTACCTATCATTTCATCTTGAAATTCTTTAGTGATAAAGCAAGAAATTTAAATTCATTGGCAATATTCTTACAAGTGAAATATTTAAAAAGTCTACTACATTATTACTTGGTCTATATAATTAGAAAATTTCTCTTGTCCTGGTCCAAACTCAAAACTAACAGATTTTCAAATTACTCATTAAATGTGTTGGAAGAACACAGTAAAAGTTCAAAAAGTCAAGAAGACCCTCTAGTTATTGAGTCTTCTGTTGTTGTTGTTCAGTTGCTAAGTCATGCCTGACTCTACAACTCCATGGATTGTAGAATGCCAGACCTCTCTGTCCTCCATCATCTCCCAAAATTTGCTCAAATTTATGTCCATTGAGTTGGTGATGATGCTATCTAACCATCACATACTTTGCTGCTACCTTCTCCTTTTGCTTTCAATCTTTCCCAGCATCAGGGTATTTTTCGATGAGTTGGCTCTTTGCAGTTTCCCAGCATCGGGATATTTTCCCATGAGTTGGCTCTTCACAGAAGGTAGCCAAAGCATTGGAGCTTCAGCTCCAACAACAGTCCTTCCAGTGAATATTCAGGGTTGATTTTCTTTCAGATTGATTTATTTGATCTCTTTGCAGTCCAAGACTCTCAAGAGACTTCTCCAGCACTGCAATTTGAAAACATCAGTTATTTGGTGCTCAGTCTTTATGGTTTCACCTCATATCAATACATGACTATTGCAAAAATCATAGCTTGGAGTCTATGGATCTTTGCTAGCAAAGTGATGTCTTTTAATGTGCTGTCTAGGTTTATCATAGCTTTCCTTCCAAGGAGAAAGCATCTTTTAATTTCATGACTGCAGGCATGGTCCACAGTGATTTTGGAGCCCAAGAAAATAAAATCTGTTACTATGTCCATTTTCTCTCCATCTATTTGCCATGAAGTGATGAGACTGGATGATATGATCTCCAGCTTTTTAATGTTGAGTTTTAAGCCAACTTTTTCACTCTCTTTTTTAACCATCATCAAGAGGCCCTTTAGTTTCTCTTCAATTTCTCCCATTAGAGTGGTATCTTCTGCATATCTGAGGTTGTTGATATTTCTCCTAGCAAGCTTGATTTCAGGTTGTGATTCATCCAGCCTGGCATTTTGCATGTACACTGTATAGAAGTTAAATAAGCAAGATGACAGTATACAGCCTTGTACTCCTTTCCTAATTTTAAATCAGTCAGTTGTTCCATGTCTGGTTTTAAATGTTGCTTCTTGACACACATACAGTTTTCTCAGGAGACAGGTATAGTGGTCTGCTGTTCCCATCCCTTTAAAAAGTTTTCCACACTTTAATTGTGATCTACATAGACAAAGGATTTAGCATAAGTCAATGAAGCAGAAGCAAATGTTTTATGGAATTCCTTTGCTTTCCCCATGATACAATGAATGTTGGAACTTTGATCTCTGGTTCTTCTATCTCTTCAAAATCCAACTGTATATCTGGAAGTTCTTGGTTCATGTACTGTTGAAGCCTAGATTGAAGGATTTTGAACATAACTTTGCTAACATGTGAAATGAACTCAATCCTATGGTAGTTTGAATAGTCTTTGACATTGTTCTTCTTTGGGATTGGAATGAAAATTGAACTTTTCAGTCCTGTGGCCACTCTGAATTTTCCAAACTTGCTGAATTTACTGAGTGTAGCACTTTATCAGCATCATCTTTTAGAGTTTCAAATAATTCAGTTGGAATTCTCTCACCTCTGCTAGCTTTGTTTGTAGTAATGCTTCCTAAGGCCCACTTGACTACACACTTCAGGATGTCTGGCTCTAGGTGAATAATCCTGGTTATCTGGGTTATTAAGATCTTTTTTGTATAATTGTTCTGTGTATTCTTGCCACCTCTTCTTAATCTCTTCTGACTCTGTTAGGTTCTTACTGTTTCTGTCCTTTATTGTGGTCATGCTTTAATGAAATGTTCCTTTGATAACTCCAATTTTCTTCTTTTTGGTTATAGGATGGGCCAAAAGCAAGAATCTTAGAAGGGGTATTTCAACATGCTTGCATCACTCTACCACTAGAAATTTCTTTTCTTTTCTTTTTTTTTTTTTATTTTTCAGTGGGTTTTGTCATACATTGTTGTGAATCAGCCATAGAGTTACACGAATTCCCCATCCCACACGAATTCCCCATTCCCCCTCCCACCTCCCTCTCCACCCGATTCCTCTGGGTCTTCCCAGCCCACCAGGCCCGAGCACTTGACTCATGCCTCCCACCTGGGCTGGTGGTCTGTTTCACCACAGATAATATACATGCTGTTCTTTCGAAACATCCCACCCTCCCCTTGTCCCACAGAGTTCAAAATTCTGTTCTGTACTTCTGCGTCTCTTCTTCTGCCCTGCATATAGGGCCATCGTTACCATCTTTCTAAATTCCGTATATATGTGTTAGTATACTGTAATGTTCTTTATCTTTCTGTCTCACCTCACTCTGTATAATGGGCTCCAGTTTCATCCATCTCATTAGAACTGATTCAAATGAATTCTTTTTAATGGCTGAGTAATATTCCATGGTGTATATGTACCACAGCTTCCTTATTTCTCTGACATGTTTAGCCTTTGGATTTTCAACAAATTTATTCCCCAATCTCCAGCACAAAATGCCTTACCAATAAGTGCAAAGAAGTTACTATTTCTTCCTCAAAAGGTCCAGCCAATATAATACTATCCATGTGTGGGAGATGAGTGCAACAAGGCAGGATATTGTCAGCCTGCTTGTTTAATGTCCATGCAGAGTACATCATGTGAAATCCTTGGCTGGATGAATCACAAGCTTCAGGCATGCAGACAATAACACTATACTTAGGCAGAATATGAAGAGAAATTAAGAGCCTCTTGATAAGAATAAAAGAGTAGAGTGACAAAGCTGGCTTGAAACTTAATGTTAAAAAACTTAAATCATGGCATCCAGTCCTATCATTTCATGGCAATGATAGATTTTAATTTGGGGGGCTCCAAAATCACTGAAGATGATAACTGTAGACTTGAAATTAAAAGACACTTGCTCCTTGGAAGGAAAGCTATGACAAACCTAGACAGCATATTAAAAAGCAGAGACAACACTTGGCCAACAAAGGTATGTATAGTCAAAGCTATGGTTTTTCCAGAAATCATGTATGGATGTGAGCGTTGGACCATAAAGAAGGCTGGTTTTGATGAAGGCTGGAAGAATTGATGGTTTTAAATTGTGGTGCTGGAGAAGACTTTTTAGAGTCCCTTGGACTACAAGGAGATCAAAAGAGTCAATCCTAAAGGAAATCAGCCCTGAATATTCATTGGACGGACTGTTGCTGAAGCTGAAGCTCCAACACTCCAGTCACTTGATGTGAAGAGCTGCCTTATTGGAAAAGATTGTAATGCTGGGACAGATTGAAGCAGGAAATTAGAAGGTGGTAGTAGAAAATGGTTAGAGATGTCAATGGACATGAATTTGAGCAAACTCTGGGAGATAGTGGAGGACAGAGGAGCTTGGCATGCTATGGTCCATGAGGTTGCAAAGAGTTAGATATATCTTAGTGACTGAAGAACAGCAACAAGAGGTAGTACATTGAAAGTGTAATTTTTCTGGCCTTTCCCCCTGAAAATCAACTGCTTCTGGTGGTCTTTACTGAGAGGTATTAAAAAAATAAAGTATTTCCCACCTCCACACACACATGCAAGGTACCAGGAGTTGGACATGACTTAGTGACTGAACAACAGCAACCAAATTCCATTGATTACCTGATCTCCATAAATTCTTCTTCTGACCACATTCACTGTTAATTCTCCTGAATTAATATTAGTTTAGAGCCAGCATCTAGTGGTCTCTGAAAGATCTACTTATTTTCTTTTCTCCAATGTACTGTTGCCCTGTTTAAAAGAACAGCAACAACAACAAACACTATAGGTCCCTTTGGTGAAGGCTGAAAGAATGATTAATAGTATAGATTTGGGGGAGTGAACCAGGGTTTTCTCTCAATGGAGCTGAATTTTCTTTTCATTCTAGGTTTATAAACTAGCTCGTCTGGAAATCGACTGAAGGACACTGACTCTCTGTTTTTATAATTTATATGAGACCTAGAATCTTTCTCTTTTTGCAGATCAAGAAAAGATTTTATAACAGGACTATGCAGCTGCATAAGCACCTCTGCTGCTTACCCATATGATCTACCAGATCCAATGACTCCTGAAATGGCAACAGAAGACAGGATCACAATCTGGAGCCTTAGACAGGAACTTACTATTGAATTACAGCCCATACCCTTAGGGTTTGGGAAGAAAGCACTACCATCAACTGAAGATAACTAACTACTTTATTTCTGAGAAACAGCGCCTGGACTGCTACTGGACCTCAATAGAGACAGAAAACTTAACTGTGGGTCATTAAGTTACCATATGACCTGTGCTGCTCATCATGAACTGGGCAGTTATCTGACTCTCCAAGCATAAGTTTGAACATGAAGATCAGCACACCATGGTCTAATAGAAGTGGTCAATAAGTGATTGGTGTTCAGCCAATGAACAAGTAGTCTACATGAAGTGACACAAATATTCTTGTCCCCCTTTTTGCTACTTGGCCTTCTCTCCCCCAGCCTGTATATATGACCCCATGATAAGTTCCATTTTACAAATTAACAGAGAAAGAGAAAACTCAGGCCTAATTTGCAGAGTTCCGAATAAAATCGGACCTCTCTTTAGGTGGACTCCACCTAAAGGTGGAGAGTTGTAGCGATATTGACCCTTCCTGGGACATCCCTGAAGGACAGTGATGAATGAAAATTCTCCAGATGTACAGGAATTTATTATAAAAATCTTTTGGTTTTAAATTTTATTTCATTGTGGTTAAAGTACATGAAGTGATAAGTATGATGGCAGAGTAGAAGGACGTGACTTAAATTGAAAAAAAGTAGGGAAAACCACTAGACCAGTCAAGTATGACCTAAATCAAATTCCTTACAATTATACAGTGGAAGTGACAAATCAATTCCAGGGATTCGATCTGATAGAGAGAATGCCTGAAGAACTATGGGCAGAGATTTGTGGCATTATACAGGAGGCAGGGATCAAGACCATCCCCAAGAAAAACAAATACAAAAAGGCAAAATGTTTGTCTGAGGAGGCCTTACAAATAGCTGAGAAAAGAAAAGATGCTAAAGGCAAAGGAGAAAAGAAAGATATACCCCTTTTTGAATGCAAGGTTCCAAGGAACGGCAAGGAGAGATAAGAAAGCTTTCCTCAGTGATCAATGCAAAAAAATAGAGGAAAACAATAGAATGGGAAAGACTAGAGATCTCTTCAAGAAAATTAGAGATACCAAGGGGATATTTCACACAAAGATGGGAACAATAAAGGACAGAAACGGTATGGACCTAACACAAGCAGAAGGTATTAAGAAGACGTGGCAAGAGTACATAGAAGAACTATACAAACAAGATCTTCATGATCCTGATAACCTTGATGGTGTGATCATTCACCTAGAGCCAGACATCCTGGAAAGCAAAGTCAAATGGGCCTTAGGAAGCATCACTGTGAACAAAGCTGGAGGTGATGGAATTCCAGTTGAGCTATTTCAAATCCTAAAAGATGTTGCTGTAAAAGTGTTGCACTCAATATGTCAGCAAATTTGGAAAACTCAGCAATGGCCACAGCACTGGAAAAGGTCAGTTTTCATTCCAGTCCCAAAAAAAGGCAATGCAAAGAATGCTCAAACTAACACACAATTGCATTCATGCATCTCACAAGCTAGCAAAGTAACGCTCAAAATTCTCCAAGCCAGGCTCAACAGTACATGAACCATGAACTTCCTGATGTTCAGGATGGATTTAGAAAAGGCAGAGGAACCAGAGGTCAAATTGCCAACATCCATTCTGTCATTTAAGAAAGCAAGAGAGTTCCAGAAAAACATCTACTTCTGCTTTCTTGACTACACCAAAGCCTTTGATGGTGTGGATCACAAGAAACTGTGGGAAATTCTTCAAGAGATGGTAATACCAGACCTCCTGACCTGCCTCCTGAGAAACCTGTATGCAGGTCAAGGAGCAACAGTTAGAATGGGACATGGAACAATAAGCTGGTTCCAAATTGGGAAAGGAGTATGTCAAGCTATACATTGTCACCTGGCTTATTTAACTTATATGCAGAGTACATCATGTGAAATACCAGGTGGAATAAAGCACAATCTGGAATCAAGATTGCTGGGAGAAATATCAATAATCTCAGATACATAGATGACACCATCCTTATGTCAGAAAGTGAAGAACTAAAGAGCCTCTTGATGAAAGTGAAAGAGGAGATTCAAAAAGTTGACTTAAAATTCAACATTCAAAAAGCTAAGATCATGGTATTCAGTCCTATCACTTCATTAAAGACTTCTTTTAAAAGTGTGTTTTGGTTTTGGGTTGTTAGTGGTGATTGAAAATGTTGTGTATTTAAGAATTGTTATTCCTGAACTTTGTTTTAAAATATATATTTTTTTCCTGGGTATTAAAAAATGTGTTCAATAGTAATGTTCTAACATTCTATTCCAAATATTGAACTCAGTTTACAGGTTTAGCTGCTGAGGAATCTGTCATTGGCCTAAATGTTCCTGTGTATGTGATCTTATATATCCCTCTGGCTTCTTTTAGATATCTTGTTTGAGTCAAATATTTTTTAGTATTTCTTTACATGGGCGCATCTTTGTGTTTATTTGTACACTTTAAATCATGCTTCACGTACCTGTGGATTTATGTCTTTAATCTCCAGGAAATTTTTCAGTCATTCTATTCTCAGATATTTTATTTCCACCTCTTTATTCTCTATTCTAAATATTTGAGTAAATGTATATGCTACATTGTCAAGAAGCATTTAACAGTAAGACTCCTGTGTGCTGTTTCCAATCTCTCCTGAGCCCTCTGTTCCTTATCAATCCCTGTCAGGGGCAAGAGGAGGAGGCAAGCCTCTCCCAGGACGGAGATCAAAGAGATGGGATGCTTGCATAGGATTTCCTTCATTAGCTTTTCCATTTGGTGAAAGGGGTTATTTACAACCCTCTTTTGATATGGCTTATAAAGTCTGGTCTCTTGATCTTCATCTAAACAATCTACTGGTATATATACTCTTACAGAATTCAATAAAGCACCTTTGATACATCAGAGCTTGGGTCCCTGTATCTGTCTTCTTTCTTTCTTTCTTTCCTTCTCTATCTCTCTCTCTGTCTCTTTCTCTTTTTCTATGTCTCTATTTCTTGCTTATTCCCTGGAGCTCGAAGGCTGGCTGCATAACCCAGGAAATATTAGCCTCTCCTTCTTTCACTTTCTCATCGTCGAATCTGGACCACCAGATTCTGATCCATTAAAGGACCCCAATACTACATCTGCCCATTGTATCCCTCATTCTCCTAAGTTCTCTCATATGTTTCTCTTGCATTTTCTGTATTATTTTTGTAGTATAAGTGATTTATAATGTTATATTAGTTTCAGATTTACAGCATAGTGATTCAACATTCCCATATATTATTCTCCACTTAAAGTTTTAACAAAATAATGGCTATTTTTATGCAAACCAAAACCGCAATGAGTTACCATCTCACGCCAGTCAGAATGGCTGCTATCAAAAAGTTTACAAACAATAAATGCTGGAGAGGTTGTGGAGAAAAGGGAACCCTCTTACACAGTTGGTGGGAATGCAAACTAGTCAGCCACTATGGAGAACAGTGTGGAGATTCCTTAAAAAACTGTAAATAGAACTGCCATATGACCCAGCAATCCCACTGCTGGGCATACACACTAAGGAAACCAGAATTGAAAGAGACACATGTACCCCAGTGTTCATCGCAGCACTGTTTACAATAGCCAGGACTTGGAAGCAACCTAGATGTCCATCAGCAGAGGAATGGTAAGAAAACTGTGGTATATATATGCACAATGGAATATTACTCAGCCATTAACAAGAATGCATTTGAATCAGTTCCAATGAGGTGTATGAAACTGGAGCCTATTATACAGAGTAAAGTAAGTCAGAAAGAAAAACACAGATAACACATAAATATATGGAATTTAGAAAGATGGTAATGGTGACCCTATATGTAAGATGGCAAAAGAGACACAGATGTAAAGAACAATCTTTTGGACTCTGTGGGAGAAGGCGAGGGTGGGATGATTTGAAAGAATAGCATTGAAACACGCATATTATCATATGTGAAACAGATCGCCAGTCCAGATTTGATGCATGAGACAGGGTGCTAGGGCTGGTGCACTGGGATGACCTGAGGGATGGGATGAGGAGGGAAGAGGGAGGGGTATTCAGGATGGGGAAGACATGTACACCCATGGCTGATTGATGTTAATGTCTGGCAAAAACCACTACAATATTGTAAAGTAATTAGCCTCCAATTAAAGTAAATAAGTTAATTTATATTAAAATAATAATGGCTATTTTTCTCTCGTGAACACTATTTCCTTGTTGCTTATCTATTTTGTACATAGCAGTTTGTATCTCCTAATTCCATACCTTAATCTTCCCCTTTCCCACTGGATTCTAAAATACAAAGCCGATAGATAAAAATAATAAAATGGAAACAGACACAATGATATAAAAACAAATTGGCTGCATATGTTTTTATTTCATTTTCTGTCTAGCAACTATCTTGATCTACTTTAGCTCTCTTCAAAGGTTTCTGGTTTAATTTGAGACTCTCTAGTTCTATCCTGCACATTGCTGCTGGTAGAAACTTGGGCAGCATGGACACTGGAGATTGCCCATGGCATAACCTACCTATAACAAGTCCTATTCTCCACAAGCTTGTATTCAAGTCTCAGCTTCTTTCCTAACTTTGGTTTGTAGGAGGCCTTTCCAAACATCAATTGAACATGGTGGCTCAGATGGTAAAGTGTCTGCCTACAATGCGGGAGACCCGAGATCAGTCCCTGGGTCGGGAGGATCACCTGGAGAAGGACATGGCAACCCACTTCAGTATTCTTGCCTGGAAAATCCCATGGACGGAGGAGCCTGGTAGGCTATAGTCAGTCCGTGGGGTCGCAAAGAGTCAGACAAGACTGAGCGACTTCACTTCACTTTCACTTTGCAAACATCTGGACTACCATACTTCTTTTGCTAATTCTTTTATGATTAATATTCTTTTTTTGGTTAATTTGATTTTTAACCAGATTTATGGAGGTGACAAAGGTCCATATAGTCAAAGCTATGGGTTTTCCAGTAATCATGTACGAATGTGAGAGTTGGACCATAAAGAAAGCTGAGCACTGAAGAATTGAGGTTTTCGAACTGTGGTGTTAGAGAAGACTCTTGAGAGACCCTTAGACTGCAAGGAGATCAAACCAGTCAATCATAAAGGAAATCAGTCCTGAATATTCATTGGAAGGGCTGATGCTGAACCTTCAATATTTTGGCCACCGGATGCAAAGAACTGACTCATTTAAAAAGACCCTGGTGCTGGAAAAGATTGAAGGCAGGAAGAGAAGGGGATGACAGAGGATGAGATGGTTGGATGGCATCATAGACTCAAAGGACATGAGTTTGAGCAAGCTCTGGGAGTTGGTGCTGGGCAGGGAAGCCTGACGAGGTACAGTCCATAGAGTCATAAGGAGTTGGACATGGCTGAGCAACTGAACTGATCTGAACTCAAGAGAGACAACATAATATTCAGCTACTTTTTGTTCAATTTTATAAATTTGGACAAGTGTTGATAGTTTTTTAAACATCAGAATTATCAAAATTTAGAACTTCTCCATTACACTCAATGTCTTAAGTTTTCCTTTGTATTCTATTCACTCCTCCCTACTCACTAGCCCAAGGCAACCTGTTTGTTTCTACTGTTTTCACCTGAGATCTTATTCTGTCTTGCTTTCTGAAAGGATTATTTTTATTGTCTCTTTTGTTTTCAGTACCTCTAAAGAAAATTACCTCTAGATATATCAATTTAACTTAATTTTAGCTTAGAGCCTCTAAATGAATGCGATCCAAAATTTATTTCCTGCCTTGAGTAGGATACAAAAATGATGAAAAAAAAAAAAAAAAGAGTGCTCTTCTCTTCAGTGGTGGTCACTGCACCTGTTTGTCTCTGCAGGTGTGTGTGTGTGTGTGTGTGTGTGTGTGTGTGTTATTTTTTAAGATTTTTTTTTTCTTTTTTTTTTAGGATTTCTCTTACCTACCCTTAATTTTTGCACTCTTTATGTGTAGAATGCAAAGAGAGAGAAACTTGAAATCTGCATGGAATCAAATTAGAGAATCTTGTAAAAAGGTCTCTTTCTTGATGAGCACTGCTTTCAAAAAGATTAGAACATGAGGCTTCACACCTTTGTCTCACTGCTGTAGTGTGTTTCCCTGACTTGTTTATTTATTTTGTTTATTGTGTTCATTTTAGCTCCTATGCAGGGCGAATGTAGAAGTCTAGCTTGACTCCCTCATACTAAACCAAAACTTTAATTCAGTAGCTTTAAAACCACATATACTGAAGTACAGAAAATTGTTATTTCTAAGAAGTGATGTGTTTTTAAATAATGACAATGGAGAGTCTTTTAAATAATATTTGGATTAAAGCATTTTAGTTTTGTAATTTCATCAAAAGAGATTATTAAAACATTCCCACCTTAGTAACCCAAAGTGAAAAACATGGTGAAACATTTAACCACCTTGTCTTCACATTTCTCTTTAATCCATCTGTAGACCTTTCTCCATGTTACACAGTCATTTGTTTTAAAAAATTGCAACCTCAGAATATGGCATATGGAATCTAGTATAAGTTTGATAAAGGATTTTTATTGAATAAAAGAAATATTGTAATTTAAAAGAAAATTGCAGCTCTAAAAGTCAACATATTTTGAAATTATAGCCATATGCATAATATAGAAGAAGAAGAATATAGTTTCTTATAAGAAAAATATAATTTCTGATAAGACTAGATATAAATGGTACATAATAGAAATAACAAATCTTTACAACTTGCATGTAAATTCTGTAAAGTAAATTATCAGATTAATTGATATTAGAAGGGATGATTATGCCAGCAAATATCACACTGGACCCAAGAATCAAGTAGCATATGACACCAATCTAGGACAATGGCAGACAAATCACTGGGAAGGACATTCTATATCTGTCTAAATTTCTTGATTGTACCATTGAGGATGATTGGATAAGTCAATAGTAGATCCCCACACTTATACAATATCTGTAGGTATTCTAAAAAATAATTTCTTTAATTCATATAGATGGAACTATTGCTAGTGAATGTATTTCTTGTATTTATAAGGCCTGAACATTGATAAGGCATTAATGGGAGATAATCAAGCAGAAATTACCGGTTATTAATCAAAATGAGCATTCTCTGCTTTATAGGTATAGAATCAGTCTCCGTGTGAGTGGAGACAGTGAGGACTACCTCCACCCTTGACCCTTGGAAACCTGCATGGGGCTGTTGTGAACTCTTTCCATTTCTTGTTGACTGAGATGGGTCCTACCATCAGGGAAACCTTCAAAGATATTTTTGGAAAGTATTGGAGCCTTTATCAACCTGGGTTCCTGGATTCTAATGTAAAAACTTTCTATTCCCTATGCATAGGAAATGGGCCAAAAGTAAACATGCTGGTTTTGATTCACTCTGCATTTGGAGCTTGTCTGTTACTTCATCCTAACTTAACTAGTGCTGTTTCTGACCCAAGTGATATCAGTCAAGACTTAGTTACTCTTTTGCTATGAAAAAAACTGGAATCAAACCTCTTCCTGTCTGCATACATCAATACATACAGAAAAACACATTTCTAGTCTCCTTTTCTATATTATAAATGTACAATACTTAAATATTCATATATTCAAATTTTCCATAGAGCTATCATTTCAATACAGAGAAATATAATAATACCCCAAGAGAGAAAGAACAATAGCCAAGAACAAAGATTTTCTGTTCTTTTTGCCTTTTTGTCCTTTTAGAATAAATGAAGGGAGTCTATGCCATTACTGTTTGCACAAGTGATCTGATATATGTATGTAAAATGCACTGCATGAAATTTTGTGAAAAGCAAACATACTCATTGTATTCATGTTATTTTAAACATTTATTTATAAGAAGTATATTTTCTCCAATATTAGAACTTATCACAGAATTTAAATGAATTGATGATTTGGTTAAGTTCTCAGGCAAGGTACTACTGTTGCTCCAGCTGAGAGATGAAAGACTGTCCCTTTGTAACACTTTCCAAATCCTTATATAATAAAAATGTATCCCCAAACTCCAAAGTTAGAGAATGGAGACCATAATAACAGGCATTGTCACTAAACAGCTCTGATACCTCAGTGTAACTGAGTCCCCTGGGGGACGACAACAAGATCTTCAGCAGGAAATTGTGTCATTATTATGGTCTGATGGATATGGTCATTAGAGGCAGCAGAAGACTCATCTTCTGTGGAGGAGTGCTGTCCAAGGTGCTCATAGCAGTTTTCATCTCTTCCTAAAGAGGAACATGCAAAACGGCATGTGTACACCTTGACAACTTGCCCACAGGGGCTTCATTAAAATCATTTACCGTGAAAAATCTTGATAACAGCCTTTTGTTGGAAAAGATAGCTGAAAGCTGTCAAATTCTAGTCTTTTTGCTGTATGTAATGAGCTGCTCCCATTGCTATATTATCCTGACTATATCTGGGTTTTAAATGGTTCTTTAGGCATAAACTCTTAACATTTGTCAAATTTTATGTAATTTGGGTATTCTGTTCTGAATGTGTATTATGTTCCTCACCTAAGCTCTCTAAGTTCTTTATCTTTAACTCATCCCCTAATGAGAAGGAAAGGACAGAACAAAAGAAAACAAAAATGCTCTTCTAAAAATACACTTTTCCACTCTGGTTCTCATTTGAGTTAGTCATTTGCTCCATGAGTTCTAGTTTCTAATACTACAAGATTTCAGCTTCAATTGTTCAGTTTTCTTTGGAATTACCAGCTTCTCTACACTTTTATTGTTCTTATACATTTACAATTACTCAACTAACACCCTATCCTCCCAGAAATCACGTTTGCCTTTTTTTTTCCCTTTAAAATGAGAACAAAAACATCTTATCTTAATTCTTAGAACATTTTAGTTGACATGTACTTAAAATGGAATGAATAGTTTGAAACTATTTATATGCTTTGAGTCCTTTATATACATCTAACTTACAGTACAAAACAGTGTTTAAAATATGCTTTCTTATGCTCTTTATAAAGCTGAAATAGTGGATTTTTAATGCTAAGGTATAAACAGGCAGGGATTATGCTATTTTACTGTAAATATCCTTTATATTCCCTTCTTTTTTTCTTGATCATTTTTGTAGAAGTGACCTAATTTCCTGTCACTGGATTTCCTTGCCTACTTAGAGTTCAATCTCCCCTTGCAGTGCCTTGGCCCTAAGATTATTTGGCCCCACAGGAACTGACAATGCATTGATCCTGACACCCATTTTCTGGTCCTCATCCCCATCCTATTCTCATTTTCTTCACTTCCAGATTAGAATCCATGTTTTATCACTATTATCCTCTCTTGAAACATCCTCAGTAGCCTCCATAATCTATTTCACCCATAAAACTGTCCAGAGTCTCCAAGGTGGGGATCTTCACCAACTCTGTGCTCGAAGAAGAATATTCAACCTTATTGGCTCTCTCATTTTAAAATATTATCACTAATGTAAGTAGACTCTTGACATGGCTCTGCCAGCCTCTTAAAATTCCCCCATCCTGTAACTGGACAGCACCTTCCATGAAGTATTTTATACCATCTTTTCTTTCCTCAAATTCTACTCTACCACCATTTATATCCATTCCTATCTTTTTTCCAATGCTGTGATAAAATGGAAATAAACACAGAAACAAAATTCTACTTTTACTCAGCATCTTATTTCTAAGTCACACACCACTGTTCTCATATATTCTGTCTGTAATTTTATTAATAAGGATCCATGGTTGGGAAACACGAGGGAAGGGGACAGTGCACAACCTTTAAAAGAATGACATAGCCTGAGGAGTCAACATAACTGATTAGAAGGAACTGAGTGCAAGGTGGCAGAAGATTCAACTTCCAATGGACCTTGAACCTCATCATACACTCAATGTAATGTATTAGCATGCTATGGCTTCCAGTGCTACGCCAGTTCTGAGGTCAACCTTAAAAGGTCATAAAGCGGTATTAAGCCCAATTCTTGGAAATCTCTGCCCCTTTCTCAAAATAATTGGAACAACCCTCCCACTCTTTAGCCTATGAAATTACCTAGCCCACTAAAGCTAAATATGCCATATTTCAGAGCTAGCTCTCTCTTACTTTCTGAGATGGACCATGCTTTTTCTGTGGAGTCTATTTCTCTATAAATAAATTCACTTTTTACTTGTCACTTTGTCTCCAAGTTCTTTTGCAAGGAAGCAAGAACCTCAAATCCAGTTGCTTTTGTTCACTGGATCCCATCTACTTTTCTATGCATGCACACTAAGTCTTTTCAGTCATGTCTGACTCTTTGTGAACCCATGGACTGTAGCCCTCCAGGTTCCTGAGTCCATAGGATTCTCTAGGCAAGAATACTGGAGGGGAGGGCCATTCCTTTCTCCAGGGGATCTTCCCAACCTGGGATCACACCCACACCTCTTACATCTCTTGCTTTGGCAGGTAGTTTCTTTACTACTAACACCACCTGTGAAGCCGTACTTCTCTCTACTTGGGGACATAATTCTAGGAATCATTGCTTTTCTCACTCTTTATTTTTTTTTCCTTTCCCATTGTTCATTACCTATTTTATAAATACATATTTTTTCATTAGAAAAAATCTTTTTACTATGTAACTATCTCTATCTGCTGTAGCACTTTACAGCAAACTGCTTTCTCCATATCTTCAAAACTCAGTCTTTCTTGAGTTCACTAATTTGTACTCTTCTTACCGAAGAGAATATATTCACTTGTATACACTTTGCTAGATTCAATGAGGAGTTTTCATTCACATTTTGTGTAATTTGATAAGCTTAAACATTATCTCTTTGCTGTTGATTGAAAATATTTCTTGGAATATGAACTCAGAATTCTAGACTACTATGTTAAGCATGTTACTTGTTATCTCTATTCAAATGCATAAAACTTGACTCGATGCCTACCTTAAAACTTATTCTTTCCATAGTTTTCTTCATCTTAATGAATGGAATTTTTTTTAGTTGAATTACTCAGGCAAAATAAATCTTGAATTTATTTTAGAATCATTTATTCTCATATTTTATATCTAAACTACCATGAAATGGTATTCCTACACTAAAATACATTCACAATCAATCCTCCTTACACAGCCTTCATCAATAGCAATTCGGTCTAAACCACCATGGTTTTCTGCCGTGTGGATTATTGCCACAATTTTCAGTGTCTCTGTACTTTTACCTGTGTCCTTCTATTGAACTTTTGATGCAAAAACCAAAGGAAATTATCTAAGCCAAACCATTGCTATGTGATTCCTTTCTGTCCACTTTTAGCTTGTATTATTTACAAATTAATAATTATATTTAAAATTTTACTGGTTATTTGTCTTAAAATTTATTAAATGTAAAAATGGCACCCCGTTTCTCTAGTTATCAAAATGAGAGTGGTTTTTTTTTCTGATTTTTAACAAGCACTATGAGATATATTCATAAAATTATTTTCTTTCTTCCTGCCAGTTTCCATGATTGCTAATTTGTTCCTAAAATTTTTGGTGCTATTTTTACCTATAAAATCTATAACTGAGTCACGATGGACTATCTTATGGAACATTGAGATATTTGTATGAAAAAAAAGTATGTATGAATGTACTAATCATGATTTCATGTGTAAAATACATGAGTGAGAAGCTTTGCCAACAAAGGGCCATATGGTCAAAGCTACAGTTCTTCCAGTAGTCATATATGGATGTGAGAGTTGGTCCATAAAGAAGGTTGTGTGCTGAAAAACTGATGCTTTCATATTGTGGTGTTGAAGACTCTTGCGAGATCAAATCAGTCAATCCTAAAGAAAATCAGTCCTGAATATTCACTAGAAAGACTGATGCTGAAACTCCAATACTTTGGCCATCTGATGTGGAGAGCTGACTCATTGAAATTGACCCGGGAAAAACTGAAGGCAGAGGGGAAGAGGATGACAGAGGCATCACTGATTCAATAGACATGAGTTTGGGCAAACTTCAGGAGGTGGTAAAGGACAGGGTAACCTGGAGTGTTGCAGTCCACGGAGTCGCAAAGTGCCCAACACTACTGAGTGACTGAACAACAACAAAAATTAACTTGCAACATGAATCTTTTAAATTTCCACATTGGTTAAATTTTCTGTCACAAGTAAGATAGAAATCTTGACCTATTAAAAATTAGAATTTTTTTTTCTCAGTGGTTATCAAAATCAATCAGAAAATCAAAGATAAATTTTCATTTTTCATGACAGAATCAGACTGATACAACAGAGAACAGAAATAGGCAGAAATGCAAGCTACACTTCAGAGGAATTGGATGATTTAATCTAGCCACTTCAACTTTCTATGTAGCAGAGTCTTGGCATGGATACATTTCAGTAAAGTTAAAGACCAAGAGGGACTACTCTTGATACTAGCATATATTTTGCTTCCCTGGTGGCTCAGCTGGTAAAGAATCCGCCTGTAATGCGGGAGACCTGGTTTTGATCCCTGGCTTGGGAAGATCCCCTGGAGAAGGGAAAGGTCACCCACTCCACTATTCTGGCCTGGAGAACTGAATGGACTGTATAGTCCATGGGGTCATAAAGAGTCGGACGTGACTGAGCAACTTTCACTTCACTTTCACTTTCCTACTACCTGATGTAGGAGAAAAGAGGAATCAATAGCACTTCCCTCTGTATAAAGCACTCAATACATAGTTCTAAATTTTCTAATGTTGAATAGACAAATAATTAAACTATGTGCATAATTTGGTATATAATGGGACTGGGTTTCATCTCTGTGGCTAACTTAACCACTTGAAATAACAATACAATTTAATGCACATTTATATATTATTAAAGCTTATCTCTCCATACACACATATACACACATAACACAGAAACACATGTTTATGTTGTTTTTCACTATCAACAATTTTGTTTTACACATTTTCTATTCCTCGTTTACTAATGTTGGTTTTTCTTTTACTTGGCTGGAAACTCTATTTGGATATTTTACTCAGAAGAGCATATACTGTCTCTGTGTTTGCAACCCTGATGCTTTTAAAATTATTTCATCACATAGACATATTGATTATTTGCAATGGCCCTCCAGCAGTCACCTTCACTTCTGGCTTAATTGCATCTTAGGTGGTTTAGCTTTTTGACACATGTAGAAAAAAAGGGTAAAAAGTTCTGGTGGTTTATTCAGTGTCGGCTCAGAGGTTAAAGCATCTGCTTCCAATGTGGGAGATCTGGGTTCAATCCCTGGGTTGGGAAGATCCCCTGGAGAAGGGAATGGTAACCCACTCCACTATTTTTGCCTGGAGAATCTCTTGGACAGAGCCTGGTAGGCTACAGTCCATGGGGTCGCAAAGAGTCGGACATGACTGAACGACTTCACTTCACTTCACTTTAATAGGAAGATCCTGATTTACCTGCTAATAATTTGGTATTATTGCCTATTTAATTCAACCTAACCTTGACATAGTGACTAATTACTTATGTTATATTACTTTTCTATTAAAAAAAATTGCCTTCACAGATCTAGATTGATGAAATTTTCTTTTTTATGTAGTAATATATGATACATTAATGTATCATTAATGATAGAATTAATGAATATGAAAGTGATCATATATATTGAAAATTTGAATTTAATTCCTATGTACACAAGATAAGGTACATGTTAAAAATAAAACTATTAAATTTCCAACTTAATATTAACATAAAATTGAAACAAATAAACAAGAATGTATTTCTTGTTGATGAGCCCAACTCCCCCATTATCTGATTATAGTAAATTCTAAAAGTATCTTTAAATGATATTTACATAAAGATTTTCTCTCAGTATTCCTGATCTTCTGCTGCTGCCATAATTGTTTAAGCAATAATTTCCCATAGGATATGATCTCACTGATATTTAGATAACTTGCTCTTCAAAGCATAAGCTGAATCTTTTTGTATATATTAAAGGATATCAGAAGGTGCACAAAGATTTCTCTGACAAGAATTAAAAAATTCTTATCTCCCTATACCTCATATATTTTACTGTCTTGAATAAGTTTTCACCCCTTTGATTCAGTCTTGCTATTTAATATAAGCAGTGTGTCTTAGTCAAGGTTTTGTAGAGAGGAAAATGTAGCAATAGTATGTGTGTGTATGTGCGTATTTGCATGTAAGGAGATTTATAATAAGTCGTTGGTTCATAGTATTGGGACACCTGGTAAGTCCCAAATCCACAGTGTAGTCTGGGGCAGGCTGGAAATTCAAGTAAGAATTAATATTGCAGTTTTGATCTGAAATCTTTTGAGCAGGCCAGCAGTCTGTAATCTAAGATAAGATTTTAGTTGCAACCTTCAGGTAAAGGTTCTTCTCGTAGATTCTATTAATAATCAGATATACAAAATACCTTCATAAAAGTATCATGAGTAGTTTTGACCAAACAAGTAGGGACCATAGCCTAGTGAAAGTTACCACATAAATTTCACCATAACAAAGGGTTCAGCAAAATGTCTGGATCAATGTGAAAGTGAAAATCACTCAGTCATGTCTGACTCTTAGGGAGCCCCATGGACTGTACAAACCATGGAATTCTCCAGGCCCGAATACTGGAGTGGGTAGCTTTTCCCTTCTCCAGGGAATCTTCCCAACTCAGAGATCAAAACCACGTCTCTGGCATTGCAGGCAGATTCTTTACCAGATGAGCCACAAGGAAAGCCCAAGAATATAGGATTGGGTAGCCTATCCCTTCTCCAGCGGATCTTCCCAATCCAGTAATTGAACCGGGTCTTGTGCATTGCAGGCGGATTCTTTATCAGCTAAGCTATCAGGGTCTGGATCAAAGGAACTCAGTATTTCAACAGATCATAAAGCCTCACAATTTATAAAATACATATACTGTTAAAATATTTTTATGTATTATAATTTTTTATATTACTATATAACAAGAAAACATAGTGAAAAACATAGATAATGAAGCAAAAGTTAAGCTATGATATATTCATACAATGCATTACCATGTCTGTTTTGAACATCCCTTCTGCAAATAAAAGCTTAAAAACCAGGACACAACATTTTTTAAAAAGTTATTTTGAAATTGCAAGTTATCAAGTGAGTGACAAAGATGGAAAAGTGTACCATTTGAAAAAAGAAAGATATCTTATAGTATGAATCTATTGTCCATACTGGCCAAAAAAAAAAAAAAAAAAGAACTAAGCCGAGTCCTAATTCACACTGCTCACAACTGTAGATTATAATTCCAAATTGTAACTCACAATGTAAAGATAAATAATAAAATGATTAGATGGTTGCTCAGAATGATATCTTCATGAGTTTGAGTTTGGAAAAGCACTTATCATAAAGGAAAAAATTAATAAGCTAGATGATGCTAATATTAAGAAAATCTGTTCCTCAAAAGATGAATTTTATATTCTAACAATAGTCCTCTGTGATTGTCTTAACCCCCTGACCTTCATTGTCATCATTTGCTACTGCCTTTACAAAATGTGAGACAGTATGGTCGGCAGGAGAGCCACCTTACACACTCACTGAGTTTGATATTGAATAGGGCTCTTGGCCTCTCCAACCAATTAAAATTGACTAAAAGGAAGACAAGAAATTCACGCAAGGCTTTATTGGGTTTCCCTTGCCAGCTGCAAGTGGGAGCAAAAGCAATCAACAGGTTCCCTTGTTTGCTCCCTGAGGTGGGTGGGGGGGTGAGTTCCTTCCTTACATAGAGTGGTTAGCAGTATGTACAGGGATGGAGGGTTGGCTTAAGTGGTTTGCCCACTCCCTTTGTGGTTGAGTGCAGAAGGGCATAAACAGTACCCTGGTTTTGCTCCTGACACCCAGTTTTTTCTTCAGGCTCTTTAGAAATAGCTGGAATTTTTTTGCTTTTGAGTCTGTATCTTTTGGTCCAAAATTTGCCTCAACTGCACAAGTAGACAGCTAATTTTAGTATCATATAATTTCTTTATATTTTGTAGCTTGAGGAGAAGTTTTCCAGGTGCAAGTTTTATCTTGCACCAAAGGATCTGAGGTCCTAGGTCTGTCTCAATTCAATAGACATTTATTGAGGATTAACCTTGCCCCTGGAGAAAGGAGAGGCTATCTACTCTAATACTCTGGCCTGGAGAATTCCATGAACTGTGTAGTCCATAGGGTCACAAAGAGTCAGACACAACTGAGTGACTTTCACTTTCACTTTCAACCTTGTCCCAGGTATTTTTCTAGGTACTAGAAGCAGAGTAGTCAGTAATAGAGTAAAAAATCACTTTTCTCACAGAGCTTAAAATACAGTAGAAAGAAATAGGCAATGAGAATTAAGCAAGTAGCATACAATTTGTCAGATTGCAAAACATGTTTCAGAGAACAATAAAGAATAATGGGGAATGAGGAACGTGTGTGAGAGGAAACTATAATCTAAAATGCATATTTGAAGATGGAGCCAGGGTTACTACAATGTGAAAAGTTCAGAGAAAAGGAGAGGAAGTACCAAAGGAGAATGACTGGGAAGAAAACTAGGATGGTGTGGTACTGGAAATTCAAGGGCAGAAAGTGTCCCCAGCAAGAGAGTAGCATTTGTTTTTCTTCATGAGACAGGAAGATCAACCATCACATGCATTTGGATAGTGTTTGTCCCACTGTAAGTAAAAGACCTGATTGCACAATGTTTACAAGAAAAAGGAAGGGGAATTATGGTGAATACCAAATGTGGGCAATTCTTTGCAGATATTTTCTATAAGAAGAGCCTAGGGATCTACTTAGTGAGAATAAGTGAGATTTATGTTGATGGAAGAAATAATAATTTCTCTTTTTGCTGATAAGAAGGACAAAACAGAGAGGAAAAATTTGGTAATACTGAAAACAAAAACTATAATATAGATCTGCCATTAACTTGACAGGTGAGGATGGAAACAAGCATACAAGTTGAACTTTAGATATACCAATAGACAGAAGGAGTATGGATGATGAATCATAGAGTCAGAAGTTGAAAGGTGAGTAAATGTATCAGGGATAAGGGGTTGTGGATGTGTGTAGAATTTTCCCGAGGTACACAGTATTCTGAGTAAAACGGGACACTAAACCATGAGCCAAGATAAGGAGCAGGGATGCTGGATGGGGAAGTTAAGGACAAATAAGTAGTTTTGGAACAGAGTGGGAGAGTGAGGGAGCTGAGAAAATACAGGGTGATCCCCACACAGATTTTAGAGTTCTTATTATATTCATTGCCCTTGGTAGGAAGTAGACCAATCAACTGAGGGACTGGCTAATACCTGCTAAAGGATGATAAAAGGAATGGATATGCACATAACCATGGAGTAAGAAGGACTTACACAGTGATGCAGATGTATATCATAGAGCAAACTGCTTCCAGTGGGCAGCAAGCATACAGCTCAAATTGCTAGCTGTATCTCAAAACACGTTAGGGTTTAAGGAAAAACTTATACAATGATCCAGTTTTCACCCAAATGGTGGCATCATTGCCATTTGTATGATGCTTGAATAGAAAACATGATGATGGTCATGACAGTCACAACTCTACTGTGTTCAATTAAGTGCTATTGTGTCATATATATATATATGAAAATGTAAGTCCTATTCTGTCATATATGTATATGTATATATAGATGTATATATATGTATGTATATATATATGTGTGTGTGTCCATTATAAATATTATTGTTTTTTTCACTCACTGAGTTAACTCTGACTCCCTGAGACCCCATGGACTACAGCATGCAAGGCTTCCCTGTCCTTCACCATCTCTCCGAGTTTGCTCAAACTAATGTCCATTGTCTTTGATGCCATCCAACCATCTCATTCTCTGTCACTCCCTTCTCCTCCCAGATTGCCCTCAATTTGTCTCAGAATCAGGGTCTTTTCCAATGGGTCAACTCTTCACATCAGGTGGCCAGAGTATTGGAGCTTCAGCATCAGTCCTTCCAATGAATATTAAGGGTAGGTTTCCTTTCATATTACCTGGTTTGATCTCCTTGCTGTCCAAAGGACTCTCAAGAGTCTTCTCCAGAACCACAAATCAAAAACCTCAATTTTTAGTTGTTCAGACATCTTTACGGTCCAACTTTATGGTCCAGCCATACATGGCTACTGGAAAAACCATAGCTCTGGCTATACAGAGTTTTGTTGAGAAAGTGGTGTTTCTGCTCTTAACATGCTGTCTAGGTTTTTCATTGCTTTTATTCCAAGGAGTAAGCATTTTTAAATTTCACAGATGTAGCCATGGTCTACAGTGATTGTGGAGCCCTAGAAAATAAAGTTTGTCACTGTTTCCATTCTTTCTCCATCTATTTGCCATGAAGTGATAGGGCAGAATGCCTTGATCTTAGTTTTAGGAATGCTGAATTTTAAGCCTGCTTTTTCACTCTCTTCTTTCAATTTCAATATGAGGATCTATAGTTCCTTTTCTCATTCTTCCATTAAGGTGGTATGACCTGCATATCTGAGGTTGTTGATATTTCTCCTGGCAATCTTAATTCCACTTTGTGATTCATACAGCCCAGTATTTTGCATGACATACTCCATGTAGAAATTAAATAAGCAGGGTAACAATATACAGCCTTTACATACTCCTTTCCCAATTTTGAACTAGTTCATTGTTCTATGTCCTGTTTTAACTGTTGTGTCTTGACTTACATACAGATTTCTCACGAGGTGGATAAGGTGGCCTGCTATTCCCATCTCTACAAATTTTCCACATTGTTGTGATCTACATAGTCAAAGCCTTTAGTGTTGTTAATGAATCAGAAGTAGATTTTTTTTTTTTCCTTTCTGGAATTCTCTTGTTTTTCCTATGATCCAATGGATGTTGGCAATTTGACCTCTGTTTCTCTGCTTTCTCTAAACCCAGTTTGTACATCTGGAAGTTCTCAGTTCACATAGTCCTGAAGCCTAACTTAAAGGATTTTGAGCATTACCTTGCTAGCATGTGAAATGAATGCAATTGTGTAGTAGTTTGAGCATTCATTGGCACTGATCTTCTTTGGAAATGGAATGAAAACTGATAAGGCTTTGTTTATGCCCTCCAAGAGTCTGTTTCCCCAGTCCTGTGGAAATTCTGTAATCAAATCCCACTGGGGGAAGTCAAATTCCCTGGGAGTTCGCAGTCCCTTTTCCAGATCTCCAGGTTGGAAAATCTGTTCTGGGCCCTAGAACTTTTGCAACAGTGTGAGAACTTCTTTGGTATAATTGTTCTCCAGTTTTTGCATTGTCTGTTTGGTGGCTCTATGGTGGGGCTCACACATCATGTCTCCCAGGTCTGCTGCAAGCAAAGCCCCTGTCCCTATGTCAGGCCACTGTTGGCCTGTGCCTCTGAAGGAGATACTCAAGCACTCAAGGCAGGTCTGGCTCAGTCTCTGGGGGGTCTCTGGGTCCTGGTGCACACAAGGTTTTGTATGAGCCCTTCGAGCATCTCTAGTGGGTATGGTGTTTGATTCTACACATGATTTTGCCCCTCCTACCATTTTGTTGAGGCTTCTCCTTTGCACTTGGACACAGGGTATCTTTTTTGGTGGGATCCAATATTGTCCTGTTGATGGTTGTTCAATAGTTAGTTGCAATTTTGGAGTTCTAACTGGAGAAGATGATTGCATGTCCTCCTACTCTACCATCTTGTGACTCTATATTTAAAAGAGTGGACATAACATATATTATCTATTAAGTGTATAATAACTTAGCATTATGAACAACTCTATGCCTACACATGTGATAACTCAGGTCATATTAACCAATGACTTGAAAGATATAAATAACCAAAACTTATTCAAGGAGAAATCAATTATTGGATAGGTCTATTTATAACAACGAGCTTATGAACTTCCAAGAAAGAAAGCACCAGACCCAAATAGTTGCACTTATGTATTCTATCAAGCTTTTAATGAAGCAATTATACCTTATAATGAAGAAATCTCTACAATCAGATGCAGAAAATAGCAGAGGGAATACTTTCTAACATATTCTATAAAGACTACTTAATCAAGTAAAGACTTTATAAGAAAGAAAGACTAAAGATCAATATCTCTCATGCACATAGTTGTAAAAATCATCAACTCATTATTGGCAAATCAAATACAACAATGTACAAACAGAACTATTCTCTATAACCAAGAGGGATTTACTTCAAAAATACAAGCTTTCTTTCAGCCTTCTACAGTCAATTAATATAATTCATTACATTGACTGACAAAAGAATAAAAGTCATTTGATCATATTAATAGATAAAAGTATTTGACAAAATCCAATATTCATTTATGATAAAAACTCTAAGCTAGCTAGGAGCAAAGGAAATTTCTTCAACTTGATACAGAATATCTACAAATGTTCACCATTTATATCATGCTTAATGGTTAGAAATTAGATACCTTCTCACTATCATCAAACTTGACAAGGCAAGAGTGCCTCGTCTCATCACTCATGCTCAACAATTTACTGAAAGTCTTAGTAATTCAATAGGACAACAAAAATAAATAAAAGATATACAGGAACTAAAAAGCAATTAAAATAGAAAGGTTACAATACACAAGTTAATATGTAGACTGAATTTGTTTTCCACATTCCAGGAATGAACAATTGAATTTTGAAATTAAAAACACAGTACTAGTTACATTAGCACACAAAATGAAGAAAATACTTACCTGTAAATACACAGCAGTCCCGTATGAGGAAAACTATAAAGCTCTGATAAAAGATATCAAAGATTTAAAAGAGTAGACATAACATTGATGTTCATCTATCATTGATAATAGAATGATTCAATATCATTAAAGAGTCAATTTCTTGCAACTTGATTTATACATTAACACAACCCCATTCAAAACACTGAATCATTCTGTTGCTATCAACAAACTGATTATAAGTTTTATATAGAAAGACAAAAGATCTAGAATAGTCAACACAATTCTTAAAAAAGAGATGAAGTTGTAAGATTGATACTACTTGACTTCAAGACTTATTATAATGCTGCAATACCCAAGACAGCATAGTATTGGTACTCGAATAGCTCAGAGGACAGAACAGAATTGAAAAATACGCACACAGAAATCTAGTCAACTGAGTTTTGCCTGACAAATGTGCAAGCACGAGACTTTTCCAGTGCTGCACTGCATCCTGACATTCTTCCAACCCAATCCTTTCCCATCTCCCTTCACAGGTTTCAAAACTGGGCTGTGTCTGAAGTTCTCTAGCTACAGTAGTTCCCTCACACTTTTATCCTTCACAGATATCCTTCCAATATATCTCTTGTTTCTTGGCTTTTGCTTCCTTGAGGACCTGAACTGATGACAGTGCCTGCAATTGTGTTGTCTACTAGTAGATAATCATATATTTAATATACAATTAAATAAGTTTTTGATCTTGTAACCCTGCCTGAGAGAGAGTCAGTTATGCAAACATAAGGCCAGCAGTTTCTGTTATTGAAGACCAAACAAAAGATTAGCCAAATAGAACTAAATTTAATTTTCTCTTTGGTAGGATAGATTGGGTGCATATTTTTAGCAGCTATGTCTGCTAAACTAAAAGCAGTGTTGCTTTTTAGACCTGACTATCATTACTCAAGGAAAGGATGTGCTTATTTATGTTCAAATAGTTGCCTCTAGAATATTCAGTGAACAGACTTTAGCCTTAAAGAGAGCAGTTATAGATACTTTATCAGCCTGTCATTGTCCCACATATGGCATTAATGATGACAACATCTGACTGATAGATATGTACTTTTATGCAAATATTATGTTTGTTTTTGTTACTCCTGTTGCTGTTCAATCCATATAGTTAGACAGAATCTGGAAAGGGATTGGCAGAGGATGAAATGTTTAGATAGCATCACTGACTCAGTGGACATGGACATGCATTTGAGCAAACTCAGGGAGATACTGGAGGACAGAGGAGCCAGGCATGCTGCAGTTCATGGGGTTGCAAAGAGTCAGACATGACTTATCTACTGAACAACAGGAAATGGTTAGTGCATGAGGCAATCCCTGAGGGACATGAGGTCCCCATTCTCAATTATCTGGAAGAATATGTCTTCTAACAGAGTGTGAGTTGGGAGTGTAGCCTTAGGCTGGAATGAGAAAAGAAATATCATTGCCTCCTTACTTGGAGATGATTATGAAAATCTCTGATGGATTAAACTTGCCCCAGTCACATGGTGAAAATTATGATCTAGGTCAGTACATACTCAAAAAGGGACTCAGTGCTGGGACTTTGAGACTGGGAAGTATGGAAGTTTCCTCATACTTGATATTAATATTGTTTTTAATTATTTCTAATATAATCATATATGGGCTCTAGAATATTAAAGAAATGTTTTTGATCATATTTTTTCCTAACATGAGAGGAAGTAATAGATAGTATAATGTTTAATATCCAAGGCCTTGGAATGAAACCACCTGTTTTTAAATTCTTGCAACACTACTTTCTAGCTTTGTAAACTTTACCCGGGTTTTCATCTGCAAAATTAAGATAATAGTGACATGTAGAAATAGCAGTGCCTATTACTGAAAAAGTGAAAGTTATTCACTCAGTCGTGTCCAACTCTTTGCAACCCCATGGACTGCCTGACAGGCTTCTTTGTCCATGGAATTCTCCAGGCAAGAATACCGGAGTGGTAGCCATTTCCTTTTCCCGGGAATCTTCCTGACCCAGGGATCAAATCCGGGTCTCCTGAACAGCAGGAAAATTCTTTACCATTTGAACTGCTAGAGAAGCCCTATGTCTAACAATTTATTCAACCTGGTCACAGTACATTGCTACAGAAATGAGGGTCAAACTGATTTTCATAAGTCAATTCAAAAGAGAAATATTTTTATTACTTAATAGGAAAATGTTACCCTACAAAATGACAACAACCACCTTGTGGACATGAGAGAAATTTCAAAGCTGTTAAACAAAGCTGAGAAATCCAACATGGTTATCAAGCTTCATCTAAATCCCATCTATCCTAAATGCTTTGTTAAATAACCTATGTTATTTAAGCAAATTTAGGCTGGGTCTCATTCATTTGTATGTAAAAATTTCTAATATTCTATTTCTTGAAAAATAAAAATTAAGTCATATCAAAGAGGTTAGGCAAAGAGCAATATTAATCAAGGATTTTGAATATCCTGATGGCAAACTTAATAATTATTCAATGTAACCATGTGGGAATAAAAATTAAAGATATAAATAAGATTTTAGGCTTGTGTTCCTAATCTTTTTCACATCAATGCATAAACAGAAACTCATAATATTTCAAATAAAACTGAGGTAACACCAGGACAAGACATTTTGCCAACAGAAAGTTGGATGCTCCAGTTGCCCCAGTCAGTCCCTGACTGAACTCCCCTGCTGGAAGAAGTGGTTGCTATCTTCTTCACACCTATAAACCATTCATAACACACTTCTTTGAATGGCACAGAGTTCAATTCTAGATAACTGTAAGATAGGAAAAGTTAACATAGAGGGAAAAGAAAACAAGCAAAAATTCCTGTCTTATGCATAAGGAAATTAAACAAAATAAATTTTAAGATAAATATGACCCCATTATGAAAACTAAAATTTGTAGATAACCACTAAAAGACAACAGCTGGACTTCACAATTTTCAATGCACTTAAGAATAATTAATAGAGGGAAGTGAGAATAAATGAAAATTGATTATTTCAAAGAAGAGGGAAGAAAATGAATGCAAAAAAAAGAGTACAATGACAATGTAACAGCAAAAAGGAGGATGTCCTTGAAGGGGATGACAGAGGATGAGATGGTTAGATGGCATCACTGACTCAATGAACATGAGTTAGGGTAAACTCTGGGAATTGATGATGGACAAGGATGCCTGATGTGCTGCAGTTCATGGGGTCACGAAGAGTTGGACATGACTGAGCAACTGAACTGAACTGATACTATGCTAAGGTGCTTCAGTCATGTCTGACTCTTGGGGACACCATGGATCATAGCCTGCCAAGCTCCTCTGTCCATGGGCTTCTCCAGGCAACAAACTGGAGTAGGTTGCCATTTCCTTCTCCAGGTATCTTCCTGACCAAGGGATCAAACCCGCATCTCTTGCATCTCCTGAATTGGCAGGTGAGTTTTTTTTTACCACTAACCCCACCTGGGAAGCCCTCACTTAGCATAATGCCCTCCAAGTCCATCACATTGTTGCAAATGGCAAAATTTCATTCTTTTTTGTGGTGGAGCAATATTCCATAATATATATATATATATATATATATATATATATATATATATATATATATGTATCTATATATATGTATGTATATATATACCACATCTTCATTCACCTGTTGATAGACATTTAGTTTGCTTCCTTGTCTGCAGTCCATGAGGCTGCAAAGAATGAAACATGACTGAGCACATACTAAGTGAAATAAGTCAGAGAGGGAAAGACATAATATCATTATAAATAATGCTGCTAGGAACATTGAGGTACATTCATCTTTTTGAATTAGTGTTTTGCAGGTTATTTTTTTAAAGATATATACCTAGGAGTGGAATTTCTCAGTCTTATGGTAGTTCTATTTTAAGTTTTCTGAGAAATTCATAGTTTCCCAAAGTGGCTGCAACAATTTACAGCCCCACCAACAGCATGTGAGGGTTTGTTTTTCTCTACAACTTCGCTGACATTTGTTATTTTTGTTAACTTTGATGATGGCCATTCTAACAGATCTCAGATGATATATGATTATAGTTTCTATTTGCATCCCTCTGGAGACTGATGGTGCTAAAAATCTTTCCAGGTGCTTGTTGTATGTCTATATGTCTTCTTTGGAAAAAAAAAAAAAAAGTATATCTATCCAGATCTTTTGCCTATTTTTAAATTGGGTTGTCTTTTTGATGTTGAGTTGTGTGAACTGTTTATGTACTTAGTATATTAACCAAATACTTATCTGTCATATCACTTGCAAATATTTTCTAACATTAAACATTAAGTAGGGTTTTTGTTTCGTTGACATGTTCTTTGGGTGTGCAACAACTTTTAAGTTTAATTTGACCACACTTTTATTTTTGCTTTTCTTTGCTTTGTGAGACAGACTCAAAAGCATGTTGCTAATATTTATGTCAAAGAATGTTGAGCCTATGTTTTCTTCTGGGAGTCTTATGGTTTTCCATCCTGGATTTAGGTCTTTAATCCATTTTGAGTTTATTTTCATATGTGGTGTTTGAGAATGCCCTTATCTGATTTCTTTACATGTAGCAATCCAGTTTCCCAAGCACCACTTATTGAAGACAATTTATTTTATTATAGATTAATTGACCAGTATTGCCTGGGTTTATTTCTGGACCTTTTACTCTAACCCATTGACCTGTGTGTCTGCTTTTGTGCCAGTACCTTACCCACTTGATTCCTGTAGTTTTGTAGTATAGTTTTTCTTTTCTTTTTTTTTTTTTTTTTTAATATAGTATAGTTTGAAGTCAAGGACTAGCTTAGTTTTTTCTCATGATTGTTTTGGCTTTTTGGGGTCTTATACTTTCCATGCAAATTTTAAAATTATCTGTTCCAGTTCTGCAAGAAACACCATTGATATTTTGATATGTTTCACATTGAATCTGTAGATTCCCTTGGGTTGTTTTAACAGTATTAATTTTTCTAACACATGAACATGGTGCATCTTTCCAACTGTATGTATCATCTTCAGTTTCTTTCACTGATATCTTAAAATTTTCTGAGTACAGTTCTTTTACCTCCTTATGTAGTTTCATTAATAGGTATTTTATTCCTTTTGATGCAATTGTAAATGAAATTGGTTCCTTAAATTCTATTTCTTAATGTATAGAAATGAATAGATTTCTCTGCAGTTTTTTTGGTGATATCTTTAAGATTTTCCATATATTGTATCATGTTATCTGCAAACAATTTTACTTCTTACTTTCCAATTTGGACTCTTTTTACTTCTTTTTCTTTTCTGATTGCTGTGACTAGGACTTCCACTACTACATTGCTTAATGTGGATATAGATGATTTCACTATTTTTATCTTTTACCATTCTATCAGCTTTGTGGATAAATGACTTAATACATTGTCAATGTCAGTAATACCTTTACTGTATATTTGCCTTTACCAATGAACTTTTTCATTTAATCATTTTAATTTTGCTAGTTCTGGCTTTTTTTTTTCCCAAGTGGAGAAGTTCCTTTTACATTTCTTCTGAAGTTGGTTTGGTAGTGCTGAACTCTCTTAGCTTTTGCTCATAAGCTTTTAAAATCTTTTAAATCTGAATGAGAGCCTTGTTCAGTAGTTTAGTCTTGGTTGAGGGTTTTCTGTTTCATCATTTTAAATACATCATTCCACTCCTCTTGGCGTCTATGGTTTCTGTTGAAAAATCAGCCTTATGGGAATTCCTTTGTATGTTACTTGTTGCTTTTCCTTTGTTACTTTTAATATTCTCTGTCTTTAATTTTTGCCCTTTTAGTTATGATGTCTCTTGCTACAGTTCTCTTTGGGTAGATTCTAAACAGGATTCTCTGCATTTCCTGTACTTTGATATCTATTTCCTGTCCCACGTTAAGGAAGTTTTCAGCTATTATGTCTTCAACTATGTTCTCAGCCTCCTTCTATATTCTCCTTCTGTCTATATATAGTCTATATTCTACATATTCTGTCGGTCTAGATTCTCTTCTGATGCTATTTCAGAGGTCTCTTAAACAGTCCTCCTTTCTTTCTTTTCTCTTTCTTTTCTTCTGTTCAGCCTCGGTGATTTCCACTGCTGTGTTTTTCAGCTCATTCATCTGTTCTTTTGTTTAATTTAGCCTGCTTTTATTCCTTCTAGAATGTTTTTCATTTCAACTTTTGTATTCTTCATCTCTTTTTGGTTGCTCTTTATACTGTCTCTTTGTTAAAAACTTCCAACTTCTCACTCTGTGCATCTATTCTTCTTCCTAGTTCTTTGATTATTTTTACAGTCACTATCTTGAACTCTTTCTTGGGTAGGCTGCCTATATCCACTTCACTTAGTCCTTCCTCTGTTGTTTTATTTTGTTCCCTTTTTTGGAACATATTTCTCTGACACCTTATTTTTCCTGATTTGCTATATTTATTTTCATCTACTTGGTAGGTTGGTTATAATTCTAAGCCTTGGAGAAATGCATTTTCTTAGATTTGTTCTATATGTCCTGGCAGCACATTTTCTTCTTGTCCCCAGACTTGTATGCTCTAGAATTGCTTCTATAAGAGATGTGTGGTTTTTCTGGTTGGTGGGATAACTATGTGGGCAGCCTGGTAGGATTAGTTGACAACCGGTCCAGTTGGTTGCTAGCTCCTGCCTTGTGTGAAGATTGTCAGTGGCTGGTTGTCAACACTAGGTCACAAAATACCAGATTGAAGAATACCAAGGACCCAAGGGCTAGTGATGGTTTACTGGTTGGTAGAGACTAGTCCAGGAGACCCCAGGGCTCTTGGAGTCTGGTTAAAGAGCATGGATGTCCTAGAACTGATGTTGGATCACTGGTAAATGGTGTTTCCTCCTGATAATGTTGGCCTGGGTTTTCTTGAAAGGAGTCTTAAGTCAGCTTGATGGCTAGAAGGTGAGACAATTAGTTGCTTGGCCTGACGCATCCCAGCAATAGTGACTATAAACCATTGGATCAGTCCTGGATTAATAAATTAGAGGAAGGATTCCAAAATAACACTTGCATCACCAGTGTCCACAAGGTAGAAGGAGCTCCCCCAAGTGACTTCCACTAGTGTCTATGTCCCCAGGGTAAGCTGCAGTCACTTCCTGCCTCTCCAGGAGAATCTTCAGCATCAGCAGGTTGGTCTGACCTAAGCATGTAGCAAATGATGGCTTCTTCCCTGAGCTCTGGAGCCAGAGCATATGAGATTTTGTGGATGTCATTCAAGAGTGACATCACTATTTCCTCTCACACTCTGGAACTCCCCAAAGTAAGCCCCAATGACCTTTACAAACAAAAGCTCCAGGGATTCATCTTCCTGTTATAGTACCCCATGCTACAGAACCCACATGGGTCTTGGACCTCTCACTCCTAGGGGTGAACCTCTGTAGTATAATTATTCTCTTCTTTGTGGGCAGTCCAATTGAAGATATTGCACTTGACTATATTGCAACTCTGTCCCTCCTACCCATCTCATTGTGATTTATTTTTAATAGTTTTAGTTGTGAAGGATCTTTTCTAGTAGGTCTGGTCTTTCTTCATTGATGGCTGTTTTCCAAATAATTGTGAATTTGATATGCTTATAAGAGAGTGAGCTCAGGGTCTTTCTACTATTCCATCTTGCCAACTCTTAATTGAATTTCATATTTAAGAATTAATAATCACATAGTTAATAATTTCAGCATAAAATTTAAACCAGCCTTTTTTGGAAGCAATCTATCCAACAAATTACAACAGAAAAATAATGATTCCTATCTCTCTCACTGCATTCCCACTATGGAAATGTATTCAGACTCAAGAAACAGAGAAATTTATGTAGTTGAATTTGCAGGGAGAAGGTGCAACAGTGCCTAAAGCCATAATTTGTAACAGCACACTGAAAAATATTCATCAACCACAGATGGAGCTCAAATTATCTGCAATACATAACTGGGAATACCTGTAAGTTAGAGGTAGTTCAGAAGGCAATAAAGTCAGTTGACAGATTCTTCACCAAATGTTCCTTCTGGAGACCTGTCTAATACCTTCAAAGGGAAAATCACCCTGTTGCTAGATTTGGCATATTGCTTCAGAGACAGCCTCCTGGTGTATTTGCTTGTACTGATAGTAATTTAAAAGTGACCACACATTTTCCAGAACAATATAGGCTTGCTTATAATGCTATTTATGATCCAATATAGATTTTCTTTTTTTCTCTAAGTGCTAAAGAAGAATAAACATCCATGGATAAAAATTTGTTCACTTTTTGTTGGTTTACATTGAAGAGTTTTTTTGTTTTGAAAATATGCTAAAACCCACTTACAGATTTAAACTGAAAGAGCAATATAAGCCTAATAAATCACTTTTAAAGTATAATTATTATGTATCAATGAAAAATTAATTTAAAAATCATAAGACCTTGTCTACTAAGCAAAGCTCTAGCTGGGAGATACTGGTAAAAATGACAAAGAGGTGATTATATTTATTCTACTTTTTCATAATCATAACAGTATGGATTATGTATTCATCTCAGATCATTAGAAAACTTATGGTGAATTTCAAACAGATTAACATTTATAAATATTTATATATATTAATATATAAATGAATATACAATTGACTCTAAAACTGAATGGGTCCACTAATATGTGATTTTTCAAAATCATAAATACTACAGTACTACACAATCTGTAGTGGTTTGTATACATGTAAGTGGTACCACAGATGCAGAGGAATTGCATATATGAAGGGCTGACTATAAGTTATACACACAGATTTTCAACTGTGAGGAGGGTCAGTTCCTCTAACCTCTACATGACTCTTGAACAAGAGTCAACAATATTAAATGAACAAATTAATAAATATATGACATGCAGATAGATGGTCTCAAAGAATGAGAACAAAAGATAAGTGAAAAACAATAGATTACACATCCTTAAGACTGTCTTAAAAAGAAAATAGATCTTTAAGTGTGATCACTGGAACAATAGCATAAGTACCAATTGGAAAACTGCTAAGAATGCAAATTCTTGGGCTCCTTATCAAACCTGCTGAATCTAGAACTCCAAGTTTGTGAATCTATAATCTGTGTTTTAAAATGTGTTCAGGGGTTCCTGGTGCATAGTAAAGCTTAAGAAGCATTTTCCTAAGATCACCATCTGTGGATCCTAATACTCATATGAAGTAGAATTTTTGATTCCTTATGAAAATCCTGTCCTTGCAGAAACCTTAAATCTCCATTTTCCTCCATCACATCTTTGTGCCTTTCTGACATCAGTCATCATGCTTTTATCCAACTCAATAATAGTTTAATATGCCTAATAAATTACCTACAAACAGAAGCTTGATCTCACTTTATACCTACAGCCACACTAAGGTCAAGTGGGCTTTTAGTGCTGCTTCAAAATCTTATTTATAACCCAGACAATTCACTCTTCTATTCCCCTAGACTATCCCATGCTATCTTATGTCATAATCCAGACAATTCATTCTTCTATTCCTCTAGACTATCCCATGTTATCTCATCATTCCATTCCAGATCTCTTCTCTCAACCTCATTCAAATTGGATAATCATGCTTCCTATTTATGGGGAAAACAGAAAATATCAGAATAGGATTAGCACTTGAGGATACCATCATTTTTAACAACTTGCATCCTGCTCATTTACTCTGCTGTCTCTACTGTCCAAGTGAAAGTTCTAGGTGTGCCTCTATTAAGGAGGAAGTCACATCTTCTTTTATTTCATCAAGGAGAGAAGTATTAAAAAAAAAAAAATAAGCAACCCTTTCTTGCATTATTTTATTTTCCTCTTTACAGAACATTTTTATAAGCATATAAACACCTTTTTTTTTTTTTTTTCCCATTAAAAAATCCTCCCTTGACCCACAAGATGTGTTACTGCGTCTTCAAATCTTTACTGTCATCTATTCTCTCTTTGTTTTCTGCTCCAGGCACATTATCTCGTTTGTGGTTCCCCAAGTACTCCAGGCATGTGACTGTGTGCTAAGCCACTTCACTCGTGCCTGACTCTTTGCAACTCTATGGACCATGGCGTGCCAGTCTCCTCTGTCCATGGGATTCTCCAGGTAAGAATACTGGAGTGGAATTTCAGATCGTGGTCAGAGAAGGTGGGAGCTTATTTGAATAAAACTACTCTGCTGACCTGACAAGACCCAGCTGCCGGCTCAGCCCCAGCTCTGGCCTCAGCCGCGACCCTGCGAGGCGATGGCTAAGGTGTCAGTATTGAACATGGTGGTGCTAGAAAATCCGAGCCTTTTCCACAGCCCTTTCTGTTTTGAGATCAGCTTCGAGTGCAATGAGGCCCTGGCAGACGACCTGGAGTGGAAGATCGTTCATATTGGCTCAGCCGAGAGCGAGTTTGATCAACTTGGTGCTGGTCGGCCCTGTCCCCGCAGGGAGACACATGTTCATCTTTCAGGCGGATGCCCCAACCCATCCCTCATCCTCGAGACCGATGCCCTGGGGGTGACCATGGCCCTCATCACCTGCAGCTACCACAGACAAGAGTTCATCCGAGTCGGCTACAACGTCAACAATGGGTACCTCAGCCGCGAGCTGTGCAAGAACCCGCCCCTGAAACCACACTTCTCTCAGCTCCAGTGGAACATCTTGGCCTCAAATCCCCGGGTGAACTGCTTCCACATCAACTGGGACAACAACACGGGCAGGTTGGAGGCCACAGAGAACCAGGAACCAGGATCCCACCCTGGGCTGCAGTCTCCCCCTCAGCTGCACCAGTATCAAGGGCTTGGGTTCCCTGGCTGCACAATGGGCCTCCTCCCTGAGAACTCCAGGGACTGCATCTAACTGTGGGACTCCAGGCCCTACCTGGACCCAGCCGGGACCATAGCCAGTCTCCTGGCACGACTCTCTCCCCAGAGAGTCTCAGGGAGGCCATGTGGAAGACTTTGGGGTCATGAGCTATATCCAGACCAGTCAAACCTTGGCCCCCAGGAAGGAAGGGGCTTCTGGTCTCTCCTAGCCCTGGCCTAGAGGATCATCTCCCCTCTACTGCCCAGGCCTGAAAGAAGCAGGTACTCAGTTCTTAATTCTTTCTGTCTTGTGTCCTTTCTCTCTTCCACACACACTATGAACCCCATCTGTGGGCCATTGTGCCACCGTCATCCAGGGAGTGCCATTAACCCAAAAGTCTTCTGACAGACCTCCCAGGCCTGCCTTGAGGCTTTCTTGGTCAAGGCCTGGCAAGGCTCTGACCCTGTTGGGCCAAAGGTTCTGATATTCACTTCCCTTCCCAACCATCTGAGCAGATCCTCCCAGCTTTCTGGTGTCCCAGGCCAGGAGTCTTGGTAGAAGATGGACTCAGACACAATGTCTGTCTTTTTGCTAGGATGATTTTTAGGTCTTTTCAATTCAGTAGTCCTCTGGAAAACTCTATTCCCATAAAAGTGGTCAGCAGGATGCTGAGAAAAGATGGTTGACTCTCCTTTGTGTCACAACCATCTTCCTCTTACCTCCCAACTGGATCCGGCTTTCCCTGGAGGCTGCCCCTTGGAGACAATGGCCTGCTATTATCAGTCTGTCTCAATATCAGTGTCAGGACCTCTCTGCTTCTGGCTGCCTTGTTCTGAGCTCTGTCAAAACCTCTAGTTCTCAGGTCACATTGCAGACCAGGGAAGTAGTAGGGACCCTGAAAACCTCCCTCTCCTGCTATGTTCCCCACCCTCACACCCATCTCCTCACTGCTATGTGGGTGCTGTTGTGATTGCAGTTTGTATATTAAAGAGTTTTAATATTAAATGTTTAGTTGGTCTAAAAATAAAAAAGCACTTCATCTAAACTCTTTTCTGCTTAAAAAAAAAAAAAAAAAGAATACTGGAGTAGGTTGTCATGCCCTCCTCCTAAGAATCTTTTCTCTGAGCAGCCTTCTTTGCCTGGAATTTTCTTTTCCCGAACAGTTGCTTGGTTGACTCTCTCATCTCTTCAAGGCTCACTTTATCTGTGAGACCTACTGGAATAATCCTACTTATTAGTGCACCATCATTCTGAGCCCTAGTACTCCTGCATCTCTTATTTTTACAAATTTTCCTTGATTCTATAACCTGTAGCATGTTCTAAAACTATGTAACTTACTCATCTATTATTCTATTAAAATATAAAATATAAGATCTAAGGTAGAAAAATCTATTTTACTACTTATCTATCCCATATCTCGAATAAGACTGAACTTTTGCACGTTAAGTATTTGTTGAATAAATTCAGGTAAATAAATGAAATACACTAATATCAAGATTTTTTAACATTTAACATTAACATAAAATGGAGACTCTAGAGAACTTTGAGTTGAAACACATATTTTATGAATAAGAATTTTACATAAGGCTCAGAAGTGATGGGGATTTATTGCTTTCACAGTATTTTGTGGTGATTCATTATCTCTTGGAAAATTTGCTCAAACTCAACTTTCAGTTCAGTTCAGTAACTCAGTCATGTTTGACTCTTTGCAACCCCATGGACTATAGCATGGCAGGCTTCCCTTCCCTGTCCATCACCAACTCCCAGGGCTTACTCAAACTTTTGTCCATCGAGTTGGTAATGCCATACAACCATCTCATCCTCTGTCATCCCCATCTCCTCCCACCTTCAATCTTTCCAGCATCAGAGTCTTTTCCAAGGATTCAGTTCTTTGCACCAGGTGGCCAAAGTATTGGAGCTACACCTTCAGCATCAGTCCTTCCAATGAATATTCAGGACTGATTTCTTTAGGATTGACTTGTTAAATCTCATTGCAGTCCAAGGGACTCTCAAGAGTCTTCTCCAACACCACAGTTCAAAAGCATCAATTCTTCAGTGCTCAGCTTTCTTTATAGTCCAACTCACATCCATACATGACCATTGGAAAAACCATAGCCTTCACTAGACAGACCTTTGTTGGAAAAGTAATGTCTCTGGTTTTTATTATGCTGTCTAGGTTGGTCATAGCTTTTCTTCTAAGGAGCAAGCATCCTTGAATTTCATGGCTACAGTCACCACCTGCAGTTATTTTGTAGCCCCCCAAAATAACATCTTTCACTGTTTCCATTATTTCCCCATCAATTTGCCATGAGGTGATTTAACTGGATTCCATGGTCTTAGATTTCTGAATGTTGAGTTTTAAGCCAACTTTTTCACTTCTCTCTTTTACTTTCATCAATTGCTTCCTGACCTGCATATGGATTTCTCAAGAGATAGGTAAGGTGGTCTGGTATTCCCATCTCTTTAAGAATTTTCCACAGTTTGCTGTGATCCACACAGTCAAAGGTTTTGGTGTAGTCAATAAAGCAGAAGTAGATTTTTTCTGGAACTCTCCCACTTTTTTGATGATCCAAAAGATGTTGGCAATTTGATTTCTGGTTCCTCTGGCTTTTCTAAATTCAGCTTGAACATCTGAAAGTTCACAGTTCATATACTATTGAAGCCGGACTTGGAGATTTTGAGCATTATTTTGCTAGTTTGTGAGGTTAATGCAACTGTGTGGTAGTTTGAACATTCTTTCACATTACTTTTCTTTGGTATTGGAATGAAAACTGACCTATTACAGTTCTATGGCCACTGCTGAGTTTTCCAAATTTGCTGACATAGTGAGTGCAGCACTTTCACAGCATCATCTTTTAGGATTTGAAATAGCTCAACTTGAATTCCATCACCTCCACTAGCTTTGTCCACAGTGAGGCTTCCTAAGGCCCACTTGACTTTGCATTCCACCATGTCTGTCTCTAGGTGAATGATCACACCATCACGGTTATCTGGGTTATGAAGATCTTTTTTTGTATAGTTTTTCTGTGTATTCTTACTACTTCTTAATATCTTCTGCTTCTGTTAGTTCCATATCATCTCTGTCCTTATTGTGCCCATCTTTGCATGAAATACTCCCTTGGTATATCTAAGTTTCTTGAAGAGATCTCTAGTCTTTCCCATTCTATTCTATTTCCCATGATTTCTTTGCATTGATCACTGAGGAAGATTTTATCTCTCTTTGCTATTCTTTGGAACTCTGCATTCAAATGAGGGTATATCTCCCTTTTCTCATTTATCTTTTGCTTCTCTTCTTTTCACAGCTATTTGTAAGGCCTCTTCAGACAACCATTTTGCCTTTTTGCATTTCTTTTACTTTGGGATGATCTTGATCATTGCCTCCTGTACAATATCACAAACCTCCGTTCACGGTTCTTCAGGTACTCTGTCTATCAGATCTTTACCTTTGTAATTATTCCCAGAAACATGAAGGAAAGGGAATTCTGGGAATTTTAGTTTCAACTTATCTAAGTTAACATAGTAGAAAGATCTACAGTCTATATCTTAGCCACTATATAGCCATAATAAACATCTTCTCTTAAATATTCTTAGATTCTAAAACCAAGTGGAATCTAAATGTTTCCCCGTAACACAATGCAATTATTACTTGTACGATCTGAAAAAAATTGCTCACTCACTCCACCAAGGAAGCTTCAAAACTCTACATATCATTTATTTAGTTTTGGTTGAAGGTTGAGTCCACTTTTAACTGAGTCACACTTTGATATCTTTAAATCTTGATACATAATGTTGATCTTTATTAAAACATTTTATTTCCACTGATAAGGCAATCAAATAGAGGATGGAAATGACTACTGAATGTGTACATTGATTATTTATATAAAAACAAACAAATAAACTACTATAACTATTACATTCTTTGTTTCATATATTCTAGCTGGTATTTATATCCACTTTTTCCATTATTCATTTCATATTCCTTTTACCCTGAGCAAGCAAATTTCCTGTTTGTGATTCTTTGCATTGTTAAGTGTCCAACAATTCATCCTGATGCTATGGGGTCATAGTGGTCCCACCTGCCCTTAGTTGTAATCATTTTCCATTAACTTTTATTACAGGATATGGGGATCATAAGAGGTGACGTGGGTTATCCTTTATTCCGGACATAAATCACCATGCTACTAGCAGCTGAATTTCTCTTTGAAAGTAATAGATGATAAGTAATTTCTGTTTTGCCTGTTGCTTACTGAAATGGAATGTCTTATTTCCATGTCCCTCACTGAAAGCATTCTTTACAGTAAAACAAAGACTTGGGTATCTGCAGAAGCCAGTCATGAACATGGAAACTAAAATCTTTGATGTTTGGTCATTGGGGGTAATGATGGAAAAATTTTATTCCACTTTATCTCTTTGAGTCCTGAATATATGACCACTTCTTATGAGTTAAAGGGGACCATATATTGGTTGTTGGTTTAGAATATGTACATGTGCCAGATTACCTTATCCCAACCCTGGATTATATTGCTGTCCACTTGCACAATACATGAATTTCTGAAGGATCATTCATTATTCTATTGGGACAGCTATGTCAGTGAAGGGCTGAATATGGAAAGACCAGCCAATTCCACAAGCATGTATTCACTGTTAAGTTTTATTTTTCACAAAATGAGTCCCCTTGTCAGAAGCAATGCAGTATGGAATATTATATGGCTGAATTGATCATTCTGTCACTACATGAATAATGGTTTGAGCAGAAGCATTGCAGGCAGGACATTCACATACATGAAAACTGCTTCTTCTATGGTGGGCAACCTGCCTAGGTAGCAAGAAGAAGCCCTAAGAGAAGGATGCAATATTGGAGGCTCAGTGTGACCCTAAGGGCGCACACTGCTGCCAACTTGCTGTTGGCAAGTCACACACTCAGCAGTAGGTATTGTTTAGTGAGTCTGTGCATAACTTAGTCCTTGCTGTCACAGCCACTTTGTTCAGAAGCCAATTCTGAAAAGACAAAATGGTTAGGAAAAGGTTGAATGATATCTACAGTACAGAACATTATTTATTCATCTAAATTATAAGACTTTCTGCTGAAATTTCTGCTTGGTTGACATTTATTTTGGACATACATATCCTTACATTCTGTGCCAATTTAGAGAAGTTTAACCATACTTTTATTTAGCAAAAATCATTGTCTCTGGTTTCCTAATTGCATGCTTTCTGAATAACCCACTTTTCAACCAAACAATTTACCAGTGCTTATCAATCAATGCACAGTCTCTCAATGTATTTATCAATGTATTTATCAATCTCTCCTTCCATTCAGGAGAAATGAACAATCTAATGTTCAGCTCAAAATTCTTCTTTCTTCAGTTCCTTTACTTTTATGGGGTGTGGTACTGCAGCCATCCACTTCACCTAGAACCAGTTTATCTTCAGAGTATGCTTATCTTTTATTTCTACCAAGTCAACTGGTCATAGGAAACTCCAGAAGAAGATATAAGTGTAGAATGAGCAATAAGAGGAAATATAATAACAGTAAGTTACATAGCATTTGGTTACTTGATCTCACGATGCATGTATGCCACTAGAAATGACTGAGCCTACAATTACACATACCACACCTATTTGGAGTGTTTCATGCATGCCCAAATTCATGGCGCATGGGGTCCACCATGAGATGAAGGCAAGTCAAGACTTACGGGTTATTCCACAAGCTTCTCATTGGTGGACCACAGAAATGTGGGTTTCTAGATACCGGTAACAGCTGAGAGTCAGTATTTAGTCACCTCCACAAAGTTTGGTTATGGCCCTTTGACCTAATGCTGAGTCACTCTGGTAAATGGCTACAGATACTGATACTTTTGGGTTAAAGCTAAAATTTCACAATATAAACATTTCGTAATATAGTTTGAGCTAACTTCCTCAAGAATCAGCTAGCCAAAATCAGTAACCTCTGCTGGTCAGACTATTCTGATTACTGCTTCTAGTCTGCCTAGAATATGCATATTAAGATATCTCTCTACATCTTGTCTCTGACAATTAAATATCACAGCTTGGTCATTAATACCCCAAAATACCATCTTCTACAGTGAACTATGAGAACCCTGTGGACTGGATATGCTTATCCCAGTGCCTTTTCTGACTGAACAGAGAATAACCACCACAGAGCTTTTCAACAATGCCAGGCTCCTCTCACAAATTTTCTGGTCTTGTAGTATTCGCATAGCTTTGACAAAGGTAATATCCTCTGGATACTCTCCTATGACTAGTTAGGAAATGAATGAGCACTTTTCACATGATAAATCTGCTCTAAATTTAGCATGCCAAACTGCCTGTTCCTTTGGGTACCTCCTTTCACAGGAAGTTCTGCCATTTCCAATTTATGCAGTGCAGGTGTCCTTTGAGTCCACGTTTCTTTCTTCTTTTCTTTTAGTGGAGTGTGGTTTACAATGTTGTTTATTTCTACTATACAGAAAAAGTGCATCAACCACATGTATCCATATATCCCCTCTTCCATGGATTTCCTTCCCTTTTAGGTCACCACAGAGCATTGAATAGAGTTCCTTGCGCTATTCAGTAGGTTCTCATTAGTTATCTACTTTTATCTATACATGTGCTACGCTTAGTTGCTCAGTCATGTCCGACTCTGTGATGCTATGGACTGTAGCCTGCCAGGCTCCTCTGTCCATGTGGATTCACCAGGCAAAAATACTGAAGTGAAATAGCAAGATGGTGGAGGAATAGGTGGGTGTGGAGTATATCTCTCTCCATGGATATATCCGGAATACACCTTCAGACACAGAAGGGTAGGCAGAACACCATCCAAGAGCAGACAGAAGTACCTGACCAGCGGAAAACAATATATAGAATCATGCAAAACTCGGTAGGATGAAGCAACTGGGGGGAAAAATAGGAGTGTTAGTAGGACTGGACCTGCCTTTGGTAGGTGGGGGGACTGAAGCAGGGGTCCGATCTCCACACTGGGGCAATTGTCTGAGTCAGAGGAGAAATATTTAAGGCTAAAAGTGAAAAAGCTGACCTGTGGCAGCCTAAATGGAATGAGAATCAGACAGTCTTTGCCACATCCATACATACCCTGGACAGGGATGAAGGTCCCCTAGAAGGTGCAGGGCTAGAGGCTGGAGTTTAGGAATTGTGGAGCAATCCAAAGGTGAGGGCTGCTGTTGACTGTGGAGAGACAGATCGAAGGGATGTGAGGCAGGAGATTGTGGTCGGAAATGTCTGTGGAGGAAAGCTAGGCAGCCATGGAAGCAAGGCAATCCTGCTGAGTCATGCGTAAGGGGTGGAACGATCACGATAGCCTCTCTCTCCCCACATGCCAACATGGGCAGCTGAACAGTAGGGAGGGTGACCCATCAAATGCCTGATACACTGAACTACAGAGTAGACCCCACCCAGGGTGCCCCTTTAAGTGCTTGAGGCGCTGATCTACAGAGTAGGATCCCAGCCAGGGGGCCCTCTTTGTGCCTGATGTGCCAAACCATAAAGAAGGACCCTAGGCAAGGGAGCCCTCTAAGTGCTTGAATGGGCAGAGCTACAGAGAAAGACTGGCCAAAGAGAACTTCTGATCACCAGTACAAGAGGCTCAAAAAAGGATTCCAATAGGGCCATAACTCCTGTGGTGGAGGCAGTCCCTGTCTCTGCACACTTGGCACCACCAGGGTCCCTGTGATTGAAGCAGCTTTGCCACCTTCGTGGTCAACCTTCACTGGGGCAGAGCTGCCACAGGCAAAAAAAAATTTAAAAAGCCTTGTGTCTATGCATGCAGGGTCGCTTTGGTCATGTCCAACTCTTTCGACCCTGTGGACTGTGGTTTGTCAGTTTTCTCTGTCAGGGGGGTTCTCCAGGCAAGAATACTGGAGTACATTGGCCAATACTGGTTGCCATACCCTTCTAGAGCACTATATTTCATGCTGTTCTAACCACCAACTCCCCTGAGTACCTGGTTCTGCCAGAACCCCTGTGACCCAAGCAACTACACCACCTCCGCACCTGACTCTCACTGGGGCAGACTCAAGTCCCCCAGGGCAGACTCAGGAGCAAACCCCAGGGTCAGCCCAAATGCAGAGGTGGAAATAAAACCACAATTGAAATGCAGGGGCCAGTGTGGGCTAAGGAAGAAGTCTCAAAACCTTCTCACCAACTGCACAAGCTGCAGATTAAATCTACAATTTCAACGAGGCAGACTCTGTGTCTATGGAATATATAAAAAGACATTGAAAGCTCCCACCAAAGAAAACACACTAGTTCTCATAGCTGTGGACATTGGAGGCAAGAACACACAGGAGTAGGACCAGATTAGAATCTGTGCTGCCCCCACAACAGGTCCAGAGATAAGTACAGTATTGGAGGGTATCCTAGGGAGGTGAGGTGTACTGTGACTCCCAGCAAGGGAAAGGACTCTTGACAGCAGTGACTCAAGAAATACTTTTTACTATTCTTATGTTTTGATATCTTCTGTAGATTCTTTTGGATTTTTTCTTTTTCTTATTTCCTTTTTTCCCCCCATCCCTCTGTTGTAGTTGTTGATTTTATTGGCACTATGAAATCTAATCAAGCTTCTGAGGGTTGTTTTTGTTTTTTTTTTTTTTTTTCAGTCACAGCTTTTGTTGTTCTAAATCTCTATGTGGAGCTTTTGCAGTTCTGTGGAATTTTCCTTTTCTCTCTCTCTTTTTAATTTTTCCCTTTTTTTTTCTTTTCTCTTTATTTTAATTTTTAATTTTTTAAACTTATTGTTATATTTTTTTACATTTATTCCTTTGTTTGCTTTTCCTATTGTTCTTTTCCCCTTACAGTCAACCTTTAACTTGATTATCTACCTCTATTTAACTTTGCACATCTATTCTTTCTTTCTTCCTTTTCTTTCTTTCCTTTCCTCTCAAAATATTTGTTAGTTTTGTTTTCATTGCTTTATTTCCCACTCAGCACCTTGCTTTAGTTTTGTTTTCCAGTTTGTGCTTTAGTTAGTTTTATTCTTTACTGGTAGATGTACTTTTTGGTGTACTTTGTTCACTGGGGCAATGTATTGTACTTTATTTTTACTGAACTGTTTGACTTCACTTATGGGTGCATATGTATATGTGTATATTTTACTATTTTAATTACTATTTGCCTAGTTTTGTAACAGTCATTTGTCTGGGATTCATCTTTGGTTTTTCATTTTTCATTATTTGTTTTAATCTTACTGTCATAGCAAACCATTTGTGGAATCTTCATTCCTGACCACAGGTAAAGCCGTGAGTCTTTGAAGTGGGAGCACTAACTCCATGACCCTAAGCTACCAGAGAACTTACCCAAGGGAGTATCAAACAGTGAGAACACACACAAAGGAAACCACTTGAATATAAGACCTGGTATCATCCAACCACCAGTAGCACCCTGTGCAGAATGCCTCATCAAACAGACAAAAATTCAAACCCAATCATCAGCAGACAGGCTTACCACCTCACTCAGCCCTACTCATCAGAGGAAAAACAAACAAACAAACAAACAAACTCAGCACAAATCTTACCCTATACAAAGCTTACACAAACCACTGGAGCAAACTTAGGAGGGTAGAAACCAAAAGGAAGAAATAATTCAACATTGAATCCTAGGAAAAGGAGACCTCAAACACAATAAGTTTAAAAAGAAAAATGAAGAGGCAGATAAATACTACATGAATAAAGCAACAAACTAAAAACACAGAAGCCCAAATAAATGAAGAGGAAATAGGCAAACTACCTGAAAAAGAATTCAGAATAATGATAGTAAATATGATCAAAGGCCTTGAAAAAAGAATGGAGAAAATGCAAGAATCAACTAACAAGGATCTAGAAGAATTAAAGAATAAACATACAGAGACAAACAACACAATTACTGAAATTAAGAATACTCTAGAAGGAATCAATAGCAGAATATCTGAAGCAGAAGGACAAATCAGTGAACTGGAAGATAAAATGGTGGAAATAACTTATGAAGAGCAGAATAAAGGAAAAATAATGAAAAGAACAAAGAATAGTCTCATAGACCTCTCAGACAATATCAAATGCACCAATGTTTGAATTACAGGAGTCCAGGAAGAAGAAGAGAAACAGAAAGGATATGAGGAAAATTTTGAAGAGATTATGGTTGAAAATTTCCCCAACATGGAAAATGAACTAGTCAATCAAGTCTAAATCCCATACAGGATAAACCCAAAGATAAACATGACAAGACACATACTAATCAAACTAACAAAGACTAAACACAAAGAAAGAATATTAAAAGCAGCAAGGGAGAAGCAACAAGTAACATACAAGGGAAAACCCATATGTTTAACAGCTGATCTTTCAGCAGAAGCTTTGGAGACCAGAAGGGAATGACAAAATATATT